>NC_052673.1:4388036-4750536 GCF_016802725.1 Solenopsis invicta
CCGACCGGAACACGGGGAAGCCATTACGATTACGATCAGTGTGCTCGAACGGATTGAAATACACTCTTTTCTGTAATACCTAAGCCAGATTCGCTAATTCTTAATCCTGACACCCGGCTACTACCACCGAGCCAACAATAAATTATATTTTATGTTTCAGAAAATGGAGGCATTGAGAAGAAATCTACAAAAACTTAATAAAAAAGAAAGACGGCAGAAATACATTAATAAAAGATCGGGATACTATTCATTAGCTACATATGCGTACCCCCTACCACCACCGCCGCTAGCATATGCACCACCACCACCGCCGCCGCCAACATACGCACCATTGCCACCATGTGTACCACAGCCGCTAGTATATGCACCATCACCACCGCCGCCGCCAACATACGCACCATCACCATCATGTGCACCACCAGCATATTACCAACAACCACCACCGCCGCCACCATCGTACTATCTGGTATATCTGCCTGCAGCAGCAGGATATTATCGGTATTAAAAAAAGTAGCGCTGCCTTCAGTTATAGTCACTTCTCGTCATCTTTTCCCACTAAACATTTTGGTCATAATGTTGCAAAAATGTCATGCTAATATCTCGGCAACAGCTAATGTCCCTGTTCTAAAATGTTTCAGCAGAATGTTTTCTTTGTAATTGCAACGTACAGATAACGTAGCAATCACGTTCTTGTGCGTTGTAATAACGTTACAAAGGAAACATTTTTGCTGAAACATTTTAGAAAAAGGATATTAGCTGTTATCGAGATGTTAGCATGACATTTTTGTAACTGTTATGTATATGGTAAATTCATAACAGCCGCGCGAGAGTATGAGCGCCACGCGTGTGTACACACTACAGGGCGCTGTGGTAAGGAGAGACGTGCGCGCGTATGCGTGCAAATCGGAGCACTTTCTCTCTACCTGAGGAGCTGGAGCAGGAAGCACGCGGTCGGGTTTTAGACTGTGTCCCCCCCGCGCTTGTATAGCGAGTATCGCCCTAAAATACATCTCTGTACATCCTCACTACTAGGCATAATCTTATTATACCGATTCGGGTAATAAATATATAACAGTAACATAATGACCAAAATGTTTAGTGGATTCTTTAACAAGTTATTCAAAAATTATTTAAAAACAGTATTTTTTTTATGAGTAAAAGGTTATTTTCAAAATGAACACATTCCAATACCGTTTGTAATCGATAAAAATGTTGAAATTTTTTATTTTTATATTGTGATTCTTATGCAACAATTATTATAAAATGTATTAATATCTTATGTGAAAATTATTATAAAATGTATTATAAAATATAGAATAAAAACTGTGAAATAATAAAAATGTTATTTAATTGTTATTTAATTAAAAACTCTTAGAGTTTCCTATAGATTAAGTTTACTCTTTATATATTTTATATTATCTTATTTTACATCGATAACTGTAAAACCTTTACTATAAATGCTAATATTTATAAACGAGATTGATAACTTCTTAAATTTTACGTGAATATCTTTTCTTGTAATACTTTAATATATAATTCTACATTTTGATATTTCTTTTCAAGCGAAATTAATATAAAGACATTTCAAACATAAAGTCAATAGAATTATTAAAATATAAAAATACCTGTTAATATAAGAATCCCAGATAGTACACAGAATTAGAAAAGAATTCAGGTTTATGTCACCAATTCTGAGTTTATTTTAAAATGTAAAAAAAATTCTTTTCCTTACTTTTTCTTTCTTTTTCAGAAAAAAAATTCTTTATACATTTCAAAAAAAACTTAGTAATAATAACGTAAACCTCAATTCTTTTTAAATCTCTTTAAATTCTCTGTGCTATCTAGGATATTAATTATTATTTTCAAAATAAACACATTGATGATTCCATCATCCAGTAATGATTCCATCTGTAATCGATTAAAATGTAGAAATTCCTGCTGTTTATTTTCACATTCTTATGTGACGATTCTTATGAGAAATATATTGTATTTTACAATGATAAAATACGTTTAATATAATAACAACTGTTTATTTAATTAAAACCTCTAGAGAGCTTCCTATAGATTAAGTTTTTTTTCTATACATTTTATATTATCTTATATTACTTCGATAACTTTGTGAAACCTTTACTATAAATATTGATACTTATAAACGAAATTGATAGTTTCTTTAATTTTACGTGAATATCTCTTCTTGTTGTAATACTTAACATTACATCAACAACGTTTATCAAGCATGTTCATCCATATAATAAAACATTTATATACTCTCTAAATTGAAATCAGTATTTTATTCAGTGAAAGACAGTGAATAGTTTGTTTTCGGTGATATACCCTTGACTATTTTATTTAGTGATATATGCACTGTTTTTCAATAACATTACACTGATTTGGTCAGTGAGAATATCTCCTTTTTAATCGGAATCACTGAAAAATAGTGAATAGTCACTGATGACACTGTTATCAGTATAGAACTCTAAATCAGTAAAATTCCATTGATTCAGACTTAGAGAGTAGATAATGCAAAACAAAGGGCTGCGTTTCGAAATTCATTGTTAATAGACTGAAAATCTACAGTATACGTAACGTTTACAGTATACGGAATTATAAATTTTTAGTACTGTATATCAGAATGCCAAAGAATTCAAACTAGCTCGTCGAGTTGAATCAAGAGGCGCGGTCGCGTCTCGTGCCAATTCAAAAAAAAAGCGAGAAAGACCGACGCCTCTTTCACGCGAGTCAGCGAGTTCAAGCATAACGAGATTATCAGATCTCAGCAACGGCTGAACCGATCAAGTTCAAAGTCGTCTCATTCGATAGCTTGGGAAAAATTGCATATGTAAAAGTGTTTTTATTTTTTCTCTCCGTGCCGTACAAGCGGAGATATCGCGATGCAAATTCTAATCTCTACATTTTTCTGTAAGATACGTCTCCTTGGTCGTCGCCCTCAGGAATTCTCCCTTTCACATTTTCGACACAGTGTGGCGCTCGCTACTACACTATCAGCATCTATGCTGTCACGTGATGCACCATGTGATGTGCATCACGTGACCGCGATCATGAGTGCGCGTATGACAGGTTTCCTAACCTGTAACCTGAATCGTCAATAATATCTCGGTTTACGGGGCAAACGACACATTTTTCTGCCGAATTCTTTCGCGTGGTGCAAAAATGCGTTGAATAAGCTTATTATTAATGAATATGTGTAGTTAAAAATATATATTTTGCATTAACTAGAGTCAATATTATTATGTTATATTATACTCCTACGAGTGCTACGTATAAAATTTTTCGAGTGTCATAAGAAGATATGATTTACAAAGTGCACATAAATATGGTAATGAAACGAGGTTAATTAGATCGGATGCACCTTATTAAATCTATTTTTATTTTTCTATCTTTCTCCAATGCATATTTACCTTTCTCAGCAAAAATGTAATTTGCTTTCTCAGGTCTGCCTCTAAGTCATGCTTTTTTAATTCTAGCGTTAATGTAAATGTATATTTTTAACGAATTGACGTTTGAAACAAGTATCAAATAGTTGAATAAAGATATAAAAATGATTCCAATGCCTGGTGTACGTGTAATTTTACAAGTTGAGTCTCAGAGGCCTCAACGCTGCGTGAACTTTCTGGTTTCAGAAATTTGTAATTGGATTAATTAATAAGTAAGGTAAGTACATTTTGAATCCTGTTTATTAAAAGAGTTAATAAAGTAAGTGTAACTTTTACAATGTATATAGAGTTTACTAAAAACTAGTTAAAATAATACATGATATTAAATATGCTCGCTGTGTTACAAAATGAATTATCTTTTATAAGAAAAAATATCTTTTATAAGACGCTCAGAAATATTATTAAATATCAGGTAACAGCGAGATTAACACATATTATTTATTTACAATTAACATTTATTTTGTAACACAGCAAGCATATTTAATATCACGTATTATTTTAACTAGTTTATTGAACTCAATATACAGGGTGAGTCATTTTAATCTATGGACCCGAATATCTTCCAAATAACGGTATCTACAAAAAAATGGTTTAGATAAAAGTTGACCAGGACAGAGGGGGTCATTCAATTGTACCATTGGTTTTGACCTTGAGGTCAATTTTGAAGGTTATTTCAAGGTCACGATGGCTTTTTTAAATGGGACACCCTATTTTTGACTGCGGATTTCGAAAGAGCGGAAAAATTTACATCAAACTTGTCTCATGAAAAAATTGTTTTTGCGATCTTGGAAAGGTCAAAAATGAAGGTGAAATGCCTGAAAAACGATCTGGTGTACTTTTTCTGAAATGACGTGGTTTTCTGGGTAACACAAATGTGCATAATGCTTAAACAAAATCAATGAATTTAAAAGTGTTAATCACTTTGACTAGCTTGACCTTGGGGTCAATTTTCAAGGTTGTTTGAGGCTCATAACGCATTTTTTGATTAGTAAACTCTATTTTTGACCGCAGAACCTGTTTCTGGACAATGGGCTCTTAAACAATGGCACTTTTTACATGAGCATAAGGATTTTTTAGTTTTTCGACCTAACCTTTTGAAGGTCATATCAAGGTCATATCAAGGTCAAAAGCACTTTCATCTTACTTTTAGCGTTACCCGGAAACAACGACGTGGACGTAGTAAGTTCTGTTTCCTTTAGGGTGCTTGATTATCGTGAGTCCCCTTGCCTCTCACGTCGGGGTGCTTGATTATCGTGAGTCCCCTTGCCTCTCACGTCGGGGTGCTTGATTATCGTGAGTCCCCTTGCCTGTCACGTCGGGGTGCTTGGTTATCGTGAGTCCCCTCGCCTCTCACGTCGGGGTGCTTGATTATCGTGAGTCCCCTCGCCTCTCACTGACACTGTAATTTAAATGAATTACCCACGGAGTAATTGTTCAAAATTACCTCCGTTGGCTTCGAGGCATAACTGCAATCTGTTTTGAAAACTATCCACAATTCTAAGCAGGGTAGCTTTAGGAATGGCTATCTAAGGAGCGCGATACATCGTCTCAGGACCGTGCGTTACGCCGTCCGGCGGCGTCGTTGCTAAGGCGCGTGCGCTGGGAGGGGAGCAATAGGCGTGCGTCGAAGAATCTGGCCGAAAGTTGCAAATAGTAATGTTTAAGCATTATGCACATTTGTGTTACCCAGAAAACCACGTCATTTCAAAAAAAGTACACCAGATCGTTTTTCAGGCATTTCACCTTCATTTTTGACCTTTCCAAGATCGCAAAAACAATTTTTTCATAAGACAAGTTTGATGTAAAATTTTCCGCTCTTTCGAAATCCGCAGTCAAAAATAGGGTGTCCCATTTAAAAACCATCGTGACCTTGAAATAACCTTCAAAATTGACCTCAAGGTCAAAACCAATGGTACAATTGAATGACCCCCTCTGTCCTGGTCAACTTTTATCTAAACCATTTTTTTGTAGATACCGTTATTTGGAAGATATTCGGGTCCATAGATTAAAATAACTCACCCTGTATATATATTGTAAGAGCTACACTTAACTTTGTTAACTTTAATAAACAGGATTCAAAATGTACTTACCATACTTATTAATTAATCTAGTTACAAATTTCTAAAACCAGAGAGAATACGCAGCGTTGAGATCTCTGAGACTCAACTTGTAAAATTACACATATTTTTATATCTTTATTCAATCATTTGACACTTGTTTCAAACGTCAATTCATTCAAAATATACATTTACATTATGCTAGAGTTAAAAAAGTATGACTTAGAGGTAGACCTGAGAAAAAGCAAACCACATTTTTGCTGGAAAAAAATATGCATTGGAGAAAGATAGAAAGATAAAAATAAATTTAATAAGGCTCATGCAATCTAATTAGCTATGTTTCATTATCATATTCATATGCACTTTGTCAATCATATCTTATGACACTTGAAAAATTTTATACGTAGCATTCGTAGGAGTATAATATAATATTGACTCTAGTTAATGCAAAATATATATTTTTAACTGCATATATTTATTAATAATACACTTATTCAACACGTTTTTGTACGAGACAAACGAATTCGGCTGAAAAAAGTGCATAATATATAATCTTGTCTATGCTAAATGTCTAACTATAATCTAAATAAAATGTTGTAAAACAGCAGCGCCAATTTTTGTAGTTTAAAAATTTTTTATTTTAATAAAACATTTTCATTTCTGTTTAATTCTTTGAGATTAAGGGGATGCTAAAGTGACCGGCGAACTCAATCGAGGTCGGTCTAGACTCTAATGGTCCTGCGACATCTGCGGCCTTCTGTGGAACTAAATGCGACATCTGCGGATCTCTGCAGAACTAAAAATGATAAATATCGATAATACCAACATTTTTACGACTACGACATTTATCATATAAGCGTTGTTTCTCTTCTATTTTCACATGAGCTCTATTAGACAGATACTCTATTTCTTTTTATTACATAACAAAAAGAGAAGAGAAGAAGTACAATGAAGTACAGCGTTTTATAAAAATTATGCGTATGATAAACACTTATAGTATTGTGTCATAATTAGCTAGTTCAAACGCCTCCGATATTTGGTTATAACTATTCACAGCACGATTTACAGCTGTGGCATTTTGTTATAACAAGCCAGCTCACAAAACGCCTCTGACAATAATCAAAAATTGTTTATAACTATCCACAGCACGATTTACAGCTGTGACATTTTGTTATAACAATCCAGCTCACAAAACGCCTCTGGCAATAATCAAAATTTGTTTATAACTATCCACAGCACGATTTACAGCTGTGGCATTTTGTTATAACAAGCCAGCTCACAAAACGCCTCTGGCAATAATCAAAAATTGTTTATAACTATCCACAGCACGATTTACAGCTGTGGCATTTTGTTATAACAAGCCAGCTCACAAAACGCCTCTGGCAATAATCAAAAATTGTTTATAACTATCCACAGCACGATTTACAGCTGTGGCATTTTGTTATAACAAGTCAGCTCACAAAACGCCTCTGGCAGTAATTACAAATGTAATTATAATTAGAACGGTTTACCGGTCTATGGAGAAAGAAACCTTTTGATATCTCATTATAGGTTTTTTACTTAACGTAGTTCGTCTTCGCAGACGATACGGCGGCTTCCCGTTGTCCTCCGCTGCCGCTACCGTTGTCGTAGTCGTTCACTAGCTATTATCACCAGCACTAACGACGACGACAACGGCGACGACGACGAGGACGACGTTGCCGTTACCGTTGTCGTGGTCGATCACTATTATCACTATCAATGACGACGACGACGACGACGACGACGACGACGACGACGACGACGACGACGACGACGACGACGACGACAACGACGACGACGACGACGACGGCAACGGCAATGGCGGCGGCGATGACGACGACGACGGCGACGATGACGATGACGACGACGACGACGACGGCAACGGCGACGGCGACGGCGGTGACGATGACGATGACGACGACGACGGCGACGGCGACGGCGGCGACGCTGCCGCAACCGTTGTCGTGGTCGTTCACTATTCTCACTATCACTGACAACGACGACATCGCCGTCGCCGCTGCCGTGGTCGTCCATTATTATCACTATCACTGGCGACGTCGCCGTCGCCGCTGCCGTGGTCGTCCACTATTATCACTATCACTGACAATGACGACGGTGACGACGTCGCCATTGCCGCTGCCGCTACTGTTGTCATAGTCGTTCACTAGCTATTATCACCAGCACTAACGACGACGACGACGGCGACGAGGACGACGTTGCCGTTACCGTTGTCGTAGTCGTCCACTATTCTTATTATCACTGACGACGACGACGACGCTACCGCTACCGTTGTCGTGGTCGCCCACTATTGTGGTACGAACTGACTACTGCCTCTACATTATAACCTCAAACTATTGCGCGGGAACGATACGGTGAATGCGAGTGACCACGAGTGACAACGCGTCACGATGGAGACGTGAAAGAAACAAGAAAGACAGGAAAGAGACAGAGACAGACAGACAGACAGAGAGAGAGAGAGAGAGGGGGGGGAGGAGAAAGAGATGATGCGCAGGAGTACGCGCGGAGTAAATTATCTTAATCCGTACCATGCAACGATAACAACTATATTGTCTGAACGTTTATTTCACTGCGGGTTACTCACGAATACTCAGACGTACGTGTAAAAAGAACTCTACCAGCGACAAACGGCATGAAGCACACCGCAAAGATGCCATCAGATGCCATACTACTAGAGTGGCAGTACACGCTCGCGCGTTGCGGCAGTAGGATTGTAATTTTCATACAAATTGTAGTACAATTCAGACATTCTTGAGAAAATAGTAAAATACTTTTAGCACCTATAGTACCGTTACGAAAAAAGACGTGTCAAGTTGGGCATGTAGCTCTATAGTAAAATGCGTGGCTTATACGCCGAAAGTTTCCAGGTTTGATCCCTTAGGACAATTTTTTTTTTTGTAAATCTAGTATTGAAAAAGATAAAGAAATTAAAAAATGCTGTTCTGTTATTAATTAAATTGAAATTGAACACAAAACATATGTAAAAATTGTAACACTTATTTTGACGTTCAAACACTCATTGTTAATTTTCATGGCAAATACATTTTTCGTGTTTTTGAAAAATTTTAATTTGATTGATAATAGAAAAGAATTTTTTAATTTCCTAATATTTTTTTTTAATTACGAACTTAGTGTTAAATATTTAAAAATAGTTTAAAAAATATACGTTATAAAATATACGTTAACAATTTTAAAAAATCCTACTAACTTTTATATAATTCTACATACATTATAAATAATTGTTTTTACGGATGTATCAAAAATAATGTTTTTTACAATTATTCATATATATATAAATTAGTGAAGAATGTGACAAATGAAATCACAGATATTGTAAAAATTGTAAAAAAATTATTCTTTATACATACGTACATATAATTATTTATAATGTACGTAGAATTATATAAAAGTTAGTGGGAATTTTTAAAATTGTTACATGTATTTTTTAAACTATTTTTAATTATTTAACACTAAGTAAGTCATTATGAAAAAATATTAGAAAATTTAAAAATGCTCTTCTATTACCAATCGGATTAAAATTTAAAAAACACGAAAGATGTATTTGCCATGAAAATTTACAATGGGTGTTTGAACGTCAAAAGAAGTGTTACAATTTTTACATATGTTCTGTGTCCAATTTCCATTTAATTAATAAAAAAAAGCATTTTTTAATTTCTTTATTTTTTCAATACTAAATTGTAATATATTTCATACTGCATTATTCTTACAACGGTAATTTTGAAAGAATTAAGCATTTTTGTAAACATGTATATGGATTATATTTATAAGTGTTTTATCCATAACGTAGCTATATTTTTTATCAATTTTTTCCTAATTTTGTAAATATATCATGATATAAAATTGATATATATTGTCATAGTTTTGTCAAAATACTATTTTGAAATTACATCAGCAGTTATCAATGCTTTACAAAACGTCAATACTTTTACATCTATTTTTCTAAATGTACCTACATAATTGCTGATTAAAATTGTTATGCAAGATTTTATTGTCATAATATAATAAATGTTGTCCTATCGAGATTTTCCTACTAATATATGTAATATATGTAATATATGTTATATATATATATATATATATATACCGGGTGTCCCAGACCACCCGTCCCACCCGATTTTTTCGTAAACGCGACATTTTAAAGAAAAATGTTTCAGACAAAAGTTGTAGGGTTTTAAAAGATCTATTTACTGATTTTATCAGTTTGACCTTGGATGGCGTCGCCAAGGTCAGATCAAAATAACATTAACTTTTTTAAATAGGACACCTCATTTTTGGTTCCAGAATCTAATAGCTGGTGTGAAGACCTTTCCAAAACACTATAAGAAAGTTTATTTTTGTTGAGTACTTTCCGAGTTGTGAGGCTTGAAAGTTACGGTGTACTGTAACCTTCAAGCGTCATAACTCGGAAAGTCCTTAACCAAAATAAACTTATTTATAGTGTTTTGGAAAGCTCTCGAAATCGACTACAAGAAAATGCAATGAAAAATATAAGCAGAGGACACCGACTTCGCCCATGGTATCACGTTGAATAATGCTTTCTCTCTCGACCCAGCGTCGAGCGAGGAGGATGCACTATCGTAAAGCCCCCCACCACTTTCCGCCCGCACCCCGATCGTCGCCGCGCAGCCTAGACACACGTACGAGCGCGGCTCCGCGTGTGTGCGGCAGCCGAGCGCTAGCGTCGAGAGACACCATTTCTGCCGGTGCGTGTACCTATAGTCCTACGCGTAGAGTTTTGAAGATACCTAATTACCGAGATCTCTAACATTCGGTACAGCTCTATGATGCCGTTTATTCTTGATTTATTAATATTAATCTTCATTTAATGTTGATTATTGTAGCAATAAAGTAATTTTCACGAAAAAGCACCCTTACATACCACTCCTAAAAGTCATTGCTTAGAATTCATAATATTACGCAACTCGTCACCAATTCACGTTTTCTAATAAGCAACCCGGTCGTAAGCGTAATTTGTAGTTATGCCTTACCCGAACGAAGAAGCTGCGTTAATGATGTCAGTTTTGGGTAGAGCTGGAAGTTTTCGAGCAGCTGAAATAATGTGGCGAAATGAATATCCCGATCATACACCACATTCGCGCAAAGTTTTCAGTCGCTTACAACGTCGAATAATTGTAAAAGGTATTGTTCAGCCGGATCATAATAAGGGAAGGCAAATTCATCGATCAGTTCGTTCAGTAAGAGCACCTGATGTAATTGCATCTGCCTTTGTAACCCCGAATGATTCTTTAAAGCGACGAGCAAGAGATAGTGGAATAAGTCGAAGCACGATCAGTCGAATTTTTCGTGAAAATTCATTCCATCCATATCGAATGTCACTTCACCAGGACATGACATTGAACGATCATAGACAAAAACTGATATTCTGTAATTGGATTACTCAACAATTACCTAATTTCCATAGAAGTATTTTATTTTCTGATTAGTGCACCTTTAAAAGTGACGGCGAAATAAACACACATAATTTTCGTTATTGGGCACAAGAGAATCCACATTGGTATCGAGAAATGGATCATCAACGTATCTGGAAAGTCAATGTTTGATGCGGAATTGTTGATACGCATATCGTGGGACCATTTTTCTTTCAAGAGAATTTAAACCGTTTTTTATACGCCGATTTACTCGAAAACGAACTTCCACGTTTACTTGAAGATATTCCACTCCAATTACGTCTAAATATGTGGTTTCAACAGGATGGATGTCCCGCCCACACGTCTGTCATTGCTCGTCATCAACTGAACCGCATATTTCGCGGCCGATGGATAGGTAAACATGGTCCACATAATTGGCCACCACGATCACCGGACCTTACAATTTTAGATTATTATTTGTGGGGACGAATAAAAGACCTTGTATACCGCGAACGACCTACGACTGCAGAAGATATGAAAAACAGAATTCGACAAGTCATTCAGTCTCTAGATACTGACGAAATTCGTCGGGCGACGGATGATTTTCAAAGTAGGGTAACAGCCTGTATAAATGCACGTGGTGGACATTTTGAACATCGAGACTGAACAACATGCGTATGCACAAAGGTGACGGCAAGGGGAACCACCTTATGAAAGCACCCCGAAAAAGGTGACGGCGAGGGGAACCACCTTAAAAAAGCACTCCGACAAAGGTGACGGCAAGGGGAACCACCTTATGAAAGCACCCCGACAAAGGTGACGGCAAGGGGAACCACCTTATGAAAGCACCCCGACAAAGGTGACGGCGAGGGGAACCACCTTAAAAAAGCACCCCGACAAAGGTGACGGCAAGGGGAACCACCTTATGAAAGCACCCCGACAAAGGTGACGGCAAGGGGAACCACCTTATGAAAGCACCCCGACAAAGGTGACGGCGAGGGGAACCACCTTAAAAAAGCACCCCGACAAAGGTGACGGCAAGGGGAACCACCTTATGAAAGCACCCCGACAAAGGTGACGGCAAGAGGAACCACCTTATGAAAGCACCCCGACAAAGGTGACGGCGAGGGGAACCACCTTAAAAAAGCACCCCGACAAAGGTGACGGCAAGGGGAACCACCTTATGAAAGCACCCCGACAAAGGTGACGGCAAGGGGAACCACCTTATGAAAGCACCCCGACAAAGGTGACGGCGAGGGGAACTACCTTAAAAAAGCACCACGATAAGGTGTAAGTACGATCTTGTTACCTACACGTGGTACACCTTAGGTAACGCTAATACCTACAGGCGGCACCGATTATTTCGTTTTTACATTTTAAAAATGTTACTTTGACTTATACCTTTATGCCCAAGATCGATCTCAAGGTCGAATTCAAGATCATCATCAGGTTGATCCCTCGAAATCATGCAAATTTTGTCTGAGCCATTTTTTTGTACAAGCACATCCCTACGTTTTAAAAGGGTGGGACGGGTGGTCTGAAACAGGTATATTTTTCATTGCATTTTCTTGTAGTCGATTTCGAGAGCTTTCCAAAACACTATAAATAAGTTTATTTTGGTTAAGGACTTTCCGAGTTATGACGCTTGAAGGTAACAGTACACCGTAACTTTCAAGCCTCACAACTCGGAAAGTACTCAACAAAAATAAACTTTCTTATAGTGTTTTGGAAAGGTCTTGACACCAGCTATTAGATTCTGGAACCAAAAATGAGGTGTCCTATTTAAAAAAGTTAATGTTATTTTGATCTGACCTTGGCGACGCCATCCAAGGTCAAACTGATAAAATCAGTAAATAGATCTTTTAAAACCCTACAACTTTTGTCTGAAACATTTTTCTTTAAAATGTCGCGTTTACGAAAAAATCGGGTGGGACGAGTGGTCTGGGACACCCGGTATATATAAAAGTAAAAAACGTATATAGAATAATACGTCGCGTGCGTGCGCGCGCGCGCGCGCGCGCGTTGCAACTCTGATCTGCGACAAGAAAATCTGAAATCGTTTCGCTAAGCTGTGCAGTGTTGCCGGCTTGTGCAGTGTTGCCGGCTTGTAATGAGAGAAATCAAGAACGCTCGAGACAGAAGAGGATAGGTCGAGAAGAATAGACTGCTTGAGAAAGAAAAAGACAGTAGAACTCCTCACGCATCTTTCTTACTTGACGCTGGGTCGAGAGAGAAAGCATGATGTTACATAGACTTATGACAACCGCGGTGTCCTCGCCGTTACGGATGTCGATCGAGTACACGTGTATTGGTCGACGATAGTTAGTGTGCATGGAGCGCCGTTCTAGGCGCTTTGTTACATCCTATTAGGGTTTTTCTACTAAAAAATATTCTCGTTTTTGTTGGCGATGGGACAAAAATTTTTCAATATTGCGGGGATTCGGCGATCCCTAATTAAAAATTTCATGATTATGTAGTATTCATTCGTAAATTTACTACAGCAAAACCATAGAACCGGCTATTTAGGCATTCTCGAGAAAATAATAAAATATTTCTAGCACCTATAGTAACATTACGAAGAAGAATTACTAGTTTGCATGCGTGGAAAAACATTGACTACCCAAGCAGAACAAGGAGTCATCACGACATCAAAATGATATCAAAGTGACTACATAATGATCATTAAAAGTCACTTTTCAATCAATTACGATTCATTTTAATGTCATTTTGACACAATTGTGTCAAATTAGTATGATATAAAAATTATTTTTACAACTTATATATATAACAATTTTTAAAAAATATTAGTAAGTTTATAAACGCTCTTTTATTATCAATTCAATTAAATTTTCTCAAGAATACAAAAGATATAGTCGCCATAAAAATTTACAATGAGGAACGTCAAAAAAAAGTATTAAAATTGTGACATATTTTTTGTGTCGAAATTGAAGTTAATATAATTGTAGAGAAGCATTTTTAAATTTATTGATTTTTTTTAATACTACACTTTACAAAAAAAAAATCTTGTCCCGAGGAATCGAACCTGAAATCTTCAGCATAACAGTCAAGAATCATGAACATCCTCAGAGAGGTCCGTTTACAATTCTTTTTCCGTATTGATACTATAGCTGCTGAAAGTATTTTATCATTTTCTCAAGAATGCTTGAATAGTCGGTTATACACATGTGTAATAATAATAATAATGTATCTGTATTGAAAATATTTATTCATAAAATAAAAATATTTACTCATCAAAGTCGATAGAAATAAAAACTATGTATAAATGAGTTTCTTTCTTTATACTTTTCTTATTTTACTTTATGTTATCTTTAGCGAAAACTGTAGTCAGTATCAGACTATGCACCATATTCGGTTTTCAATTTGCCATTCGTATGAATTTACTAAGTAATGCGCACGGTGGGATCCTCGCAAAGTGTGCGTGCACTTGTCATATGTGCTGATGTATCAATCGTGCTCTTAGATTCTACGAAATCTAAGAGCATGAATCATTATGAATCAATCAATTCGTAATGATTGTTATTGTAATGAGATGCAATAATCTCTCGTACCAAGTATATAGCGTTACTGTATACGATCCGCGAACTTTCGAATGGTAAGATTTCTACGGTACATATCTGTAAATGTATAAATGGTGCATAGCCTGATACTTAATTTATGATACTTTTGTCATTTACTCTTTAATTTTGTGTAATGAATATATTTCTTTTGAAAAATGGATGTCATAGATAGACGACAGGTTCTGCGTCCAGAGCAAAAAATTGATAGTGCACGTTTAAAAAAAATAAAGAGGGAATTTAAAAAATTAACATTTTCTAATAAGTGTTCTGTATAAAATGTTCAAGCTTTGACATGTGAAATCTGTCTTCTAAAAATGAATAAATTTATGAGAAAGGTATGAGATCATGCAGTTGATGTTCCGAATCTACCCTACAAAATAATCAACCCTAAAAAAGTCTATCCTTTATTTATTTTTGTATTACGGTTGCGTTTCAAAATTCACTGTTAGTATTGTAAATCTACATTATAGGTAACGTCTACAGTATACGAAACTATAGATTTCTAGTACTAACAGTGAATTTCGAAACGCAGAATGCCAAGAAGTTCAAGCCAAAGCAGATAATCTGCTTGCAGAGTTGTATTTGACAGGAAACCTAACCTATTATCGCTTAGCTTAGATTCAATCCAATCGATCGATAAACAGATCGATTGCTTCGTCCGACTTGAACACTGCCATCTGTCAAAATACAGGGCAAATAATTGTCTGCTTTCTTCTGCTGTGATCACCTCAGATCAGCTGTGAGATACCGGCATCGGACGTACGTATACTCACAAATTTTTGGTCAGGCTAATCTTTTATATTACACTTCTAAACCAAATTCCGAAAATTTTACGTTGTTCCGGCGTTTAATTTGCACCTCATAGTGCACTCATTTTGTAGGAAAAGGCCGTCAAATATTTATATTAAGCGAATATAGACACCCGTTGACAGCTCTAGATTACAGAGCCTGCTAAGATTAGATAAAAAAGATATTAATTTAACGTTTTTGGCATAAAGTGGAGCGCTGTGAGCTACATTAATGTTTATACTTTAATTGTGGAGAAGGATTTTGAAATCCGTAAATGCAATTAGAAGATAAGCACGACCGAAAATTAATCATGTTTTGTCGGTAAAAAAGGACTATGTTAAGCATCCCCTTAAATGTTACATATTTCATTGAAACTTTTTTAAGTTAAGTACATCCACTTAGGTTAGAACAGAAAAATGTTTCAATAAAAACACACAGACACAGTGTATTTTTATTGAATCACTTAAATTTTATTTAAAAAAGAATTAAAGATACCGCTACTTGGGTTTTACTTAAAAAATAAATATACTATCACTTGCATTTTATTCGTTAAAAGTAGTACAACAGTTATTTCAAACGGCAATATATTCTCTTTATAATTGACGCAATTTAAAGATTTCATACATTTTTTGGAAAAAATACATTTAGGTTGAATTAAAAAATAGTACCACTTGAGATTTTTAAAAAAATTATAGATAAGGTGCGCGCGCACACACATAAATTGGCACCTTTTTTTTACCTTTTTTTGAAAAGGTAATTTTGTACTGATTTGTTTGACAGGAAACCTAACCTAGGAATCGGCTAGCTTAGATTCAATCCAATCGGTCGATAAACAGATCGATTGCTTTGTCCGACTTGAACACTGCCATCCCACAAAGCACGTAATATTTCTGTGATATCACAGAATCATTGCAATATCACAGAAATATTACATATTACTGTGAAATATCACAGAAATATTACTGTGATATTACACAGTGATAATGACATTAAAATATTCCACTGATATCACAGAAATATCACAGAAATATTATTGTGATATTACACAGTGATAATAACATTAAAATATTCCAATGATATCATAGCAATATATTGTTGCAATATTTAATTTCAAAGAACAAGGTAATGTCAAATGACGTTTTTATTATGTCTTATTAATGCAACGTCAGTATCTCTTTGATTAATTTCGATATTTTTAGTATCCTTAATATTCTTGGTAATTTCGGTATTCTATAGAAGAAATCAACTTACAAATAAAATAATTATGTCTTTGCCCTTTCGTGGAATAAAAGTAAATGTTAAGAAAAAAAATTAATTAACTTTATTATTAGTTTAGATATTTACTTAGTTTATTCCTTAAACTGTATATATGTATAAACTATAATGTACGCTCTTCTATGTAATCTATCAATTTAATTATAGCTTTACAACTGGATCAATACTGATTTTATTAAAAAATTACAAAGAAACCTTTGTATTTGTCTTATTGCCATTTATAATTTTTACAGGAGCACAAAATTGATTTTAATTTTTAAAAATTTTTATCATGAGGAATTAAAAAAAAAAATGTTTACAAAAAGTTTTGTTAACATTTATTATTCACTTGGCAATAAATATTTCAAAGTATATTTAGAAGTTTTTAAAAAAATAAACATTTTTACGTCATTTAATATTTACTGCTCGGTACATTATTTTGTGAAATAGTTTATTCATTAATATTGATTAGACTATTATACACCACAGTAAAAGGTTTTTCAAGTTAATTAAAATATTAAATTTCCAACAAATTTTTCTTTAGATATCACTTTTTTTTCAACTTTATTAAAAAATATGATTATATATATTCTATCATTAATTAGGTATTTTACAATGTTCATTAATTATATGTATGTATATAATGTTGCGGCTCGGTCACCGACCGTCACAACATACGACGAAACAAGCGAGCGTCTGCACAGCCGCTATGCGGTCCCGCCGTGTGTATAAGACTCCACGCAAACAAGTGAGTGCTGGCACCACCGCTAGGTGGCCGCGCCGCTGGAGACCTTCTCGTGAGTCAAGTGCAGCCACAGGTGTTATATCTAGACGCCACTGCGGCCGACCGGGCCGGGTCACCACGACTCACTAGCTCACACTTCAGTGAGATTTTAAAGAAAATCGTTGCTTGTTGTAATTTGGAAACGAATACTTGTTCTAATTTTTTTCCCAATGTAACGTCCCCTGAAAAAAAAGTTGATAAACTTGTTTCAATAAACTGATTACTGATTAGTAACTGATTATATTTTGTCAGTTACTGATCAGTAATCAGTTTATTGAAACAAATTTATCAATTTTTTTTAAAGGGGTACGTGTGGAACGCTGTTCCATATAAAATTTTATATTTTTACATGTAAATAATATTTTGTATTGTTATTTAATCTTGAACATAAATTAAAATTATAATTCAAATTGAATCTTTTTTAACAAAAATGAAAAAGGATACAAGAGATTTTTTTTTTTGTAAATTAAACATTTATTACGTTTACATTATTGTATTCTGTTTTAATAAATATAATTATTTTTTTTATGTTTAATATATATTACATGTAACAATATGAAAATAATATTAAGAATAAAAATAAAATAAATTGAAATATTAGGAGTACAAACTGAAAACCGCCGTTTTTTGTCAAAATTTGAGGATTGATTGTTGAAAAATGGTTACATACATATTCTTGAAAGTATTGTCCATCGCTGGCCATTACTTTCTCCCACCTTTCGGGCAGCATACGAATCCCGCGTCGAAAAAACTGCTCGTCTTTTGCGGCGATCCACGAATCGACTCAGTTTTCGGCCTCTTCGTAATAATGGAAGTGCTGCTCAGCCAGGCCATATGCCATTGATCGGAACAAGTGGTAATCTGAAGGGGCGATACGGGAGAATACGGCGGATGAGGTAAGACGTCCCATTTCAATGTTTCCAGATAGGTTTTAACGACCTGAGCAACATGTGGCCGAGCGTTGTCGTGCAGCAAAATCACTTTTTCGTGTATTTGCTAGTATTGTGACCGTTTTACCTGCAATGCTTGGCTCAAACGCATTAGTTGTGCTTGATAGCGACGTTCTATGATGGTTTTACCCCAATAATACCTCTAACTTTGCGCCTTCAAACTTTTTCACCGATCTGGGACGCTCCTTGTCCTTTATGCCAAAATCACCACTTTTGTAGCGTTGAAACCATTCTCGACATGTTCTTTCACTAACGAAAGCCTCACCATAAGTTTTTACAATCATTCGACGCGCCTCAGCCGCAGATTTTTTCGAATTGAAGGCAAAAAGCAAAACTTCCCGCAAATGACGCTTATTGGGCACAAATTTCGACATTTTCGATCACAAAAAATATATAACGCCGATAAAAATTCACAACTGCAATGATAAGGAATTGTTGCCAGATGCCCAACCTTACATTTAAAATTTTTGATCTAACGTTTGGCGCCAGCATTTACCGCTGGCGCCATCTACTGGAAAACGGCGGTTTTCAATTTGTACTCCTAATAATTTATTTATTTAATTTCTTGCAATATTATTTAAATATCACATAAACATCACAGAAATATTGTGAAATATCACAATAATATTACTATGAAATATCACAGTAATATTACTGTGATGCGTTTTCGCGGACATTTTGATATTACTGTGATATCACAGTAATATTTCGTGATATTTCTGCAATATTTCATTTGTAATATTGCAATGTAAAAGTGATATTGCTATGATATCACTGCAATATTACGTGCTATGTGGGATCTGTTACAATACAGGGTAACTAATTTTCTCTTTCTTCTGCTGCGATCAGTTGAGATATACCGGCATCGAACCGGACATATGCTCACAAATTTTTGCAGATAAAAATCTTTACTTTTAGACTTCTGAGCCAAATTTTGAAATTCTGCGTTGTTCCGGCGTCTAATTTGGAACTCATAGTACACTCATTTTATACGAAAAGACCGTTAAATATTTGTATGAAGCGAATATTTGGCACCCGTTGACACTCTAGATTACAGAGCCAGTTAAGATTAGATAAAAAAGATATGAATTCAACGTTTTCGGCATAAAGTGGATTACTATGAGGTCCATTAATGTCTATACTTTAATTGACAAAAAGGATTTTGAAATCTGTAAATGTATTAGGAGTATAAATAAGTTTCCGCCGTTTCACAAAAAATGGCGCCACTAGTATGTTATGGTTGAAATTGTCTGTTGTAAAACGTTATATCGTAAGGTTGGACATCTGGCAAGAACATAACTGTAACGAAGCGATCACATGCATATAGGCACAGGCGAGTGGAAGTGTGCGTATGATGCGGGGAGCGGGCGATGGATGGGCGATGCGGTGTGAATTAAAAACAAAGGGAAATCGCAGTTATCACCAGGGGTCTCAAGCCCCCGAATTTTCCTGTTACTATGCGGCATTCTTTTGATAAAAAATTGCAATTCAATTACGATATCGCTTGTCCTGATGCCGCGTCTCACATTCATTACGCTCTAGACCACGGGCCAGAGTACACGCTTCCGCATGTACAAAAATCGTGAATTATAACTTGATACGAAATTGTTTGCTCTTTCCTTTTTTCTAAAGACGAGGATTAAGTAAAGAGTTGGGACACGAATGGCTGCTTTAAAGTGTGCCAAGACGAAAGGTCAAATTCACCCGTTATTAATAATAAACGCGTGTATCTTATACGATTATATTTGTGACTATCAAAAATAAATTCAGTGAAAACGAAACTAAGTGAGGAAAAATTAAGTTTATTCCCGCTGAGACAATAACCTTAAAATATTAGCGATTTTGTATCAGCATCATACATCTTTTTTCGTGCAAAAATGTCGTGTTTTGAGCCGAATAAGCGTCATTTGCGGGAGCTTTTGATTTACTTCTTTAATTTGAAGAAATCTGCAGCCGAGGCGCATCGATTGCTTGTAGAAGCATATGGTGAGGCTGCCTTAAGTGAGAGAAGTTGCCGTGAGTGGTTTCACAAGTTTAAGAACGATGAATTTGACGTCAAAGACAAAGAACGTAGCGGAAGGCCGAAAGTGTACGAAGACGCGGAATTGGTAACATTATTAGATGAAGATTCGTGCCAAACGCAAGAAGCACTTGCACTTACATTAGGAGTGACTCAACCAGCAATTTCAAATCGCTTAAAATCATTGGGAATGATTCAAAAACAAGGAAACTGGGTTCCATATGAACTGAAGCCGAGAAACGTTGAACGCCGATTTTTCACATGTGAAATGCTACTTGCCAGGCATAAACGAAAGGGTTTTTTGCATTGTATAGTCACTGGTGATGAAAAATGGATCCACTACGATAACCCAAAGAAGAAGAAATCATTGGGACCACCTGGCCATGCTTCAACATCAACAGCCAAGCCGAACATTCATGGAAAAAAGCTCATGTTGTGTATTTGGTGGGATCAGCTTGGTGTCGTGTATTATGAGTTGCTCAAACCGAATGAAATCATTACTGGGGCTCTCTACCGAACACAATTAATGAGATTGAGCCGAGTACTCAAGGAAAAACGTGCCCACTACTACTCCAGACACGACAAAGTTATTCTTCTGCATGATAATGCTCGTCCACATGTTGCGGCTCCGGTCAAAACCTACCTGGAAACATTCAATTGAGAAGTTTTACCCCACCCGCCGTATTCAGCAGACATTGCTCCTTCTGATTACTACCTGTTTCGATCAATGGCGCATGGCCTGTTTGAGCAACACTTTACATCATATGAAGATACAAAAAATTGGGTCGATTTGTGGATAGCTTCAAAAGATGAATCATTCTTCCGACGCGGTATCCGTATGCTGCCAGAAAGATGGGAAAAAGTAGTGGCTAGCGATGTACAATACTTCGAATAAAACATTAGGTACCGTTCTTTCACAATAAATGCCCAATTTTTGATAAAAAACGGCGGAAACTTATTTATACTCCTAATAATTACAAGAATTTTGTCTGCAAAAATTAATCGTGTTTAGTCGGTAAAAAAGGACATGTTAAGTAGCGATACAGACGGCAGTATCGATATTTTGTATCGACGCGTATCGTAGATTATAATATCGATATGTCCAAATATCATAAAAAAAATTATCGATATATACGAATATCGACACAAAAAATCGAGTTTTATAAAACCTGTAAATAATTATTAATTATAAAATTATTACACATATTATATAAATATCTTACACTTTAGAAGAGGATAATAATAATAATAATATACGCAACTAATATTGTACAAAAACTATTTATTTATAATTATTTATTCAGTCATATAAAATATAATATAACTTAAATTAAATTAATCAAGGAAAATTTATTTTTTTATATTAAAAATGAAAATGAAACGAAATGGATTCTGATATACTATCGACTTATTGAGTATGATTATTGAAGATTGGCACTCTTGTAAAGTATCCTATTTGTACAACAAATGTAATTTCAGCCATAGAGACTTTACAAATACCAATCTTCGAGTGAAAGCGAGTTTTAAAATAATAACTGTTGCAAATGTTGCCCAGTAAGCCGATTTCGCAAATCATTTAATATTTCCCGCTCGAGAAAAATTAATCAAGGAAAATTTATTTTTTTTATATTAAGAATGAAAACGAAACGAAATGGATTCTGATATACTATCGACTTATTGAGTATGATTATTGAAGATTGACACTCTTGTAAAGTATTCTATTTATACAACAAATGTAGTTTCAACCATAAAGAGACTTTACAAATGCCAATCTTCGATTGAAAGCGAGTTTAAAAATAATAACTGTTGCAAATGTTGCCCAGTAAGCCGATTTCGCAAATCGTTTAAAATATTTCCCGCTCGAGAAAACAGACGTTCGGACGGAACAGACGTTGCTATTATGGTAACGCTTAGCCAATGTCGCTAATAACGCTTAGCCAATGTCGCTAATGAGGAAAACGATTGATTTTGCCAATATTTTAACGGGCATTCATTTATATTAATAGGTATCTGGTTAATATAATATCTAAATTCATCTGGCATTTCATTGTTTGCACTAGTAAAAGCAACACGTTCTTTACATCTTTTTATTAATACGTCATGATAAGCCCAAAAAGCACCACTTTGATTTACAGATTCAGACAAATTATTTTCCTCCTGTTCTTGTATATTTTCTTGATTAGTAGTATTTAAAATATTCGTTATTTTGTTTACCGCATGGCTGCATGCAATTTTATCTACAAAATGAATTTTTTTGAATCTATGATCCAAAATAGTAGCAATTGCAAGAAGAGAATTAGATTCAACATTTCTAAACCGTGCCTGAAGTTCTTGTGTTAAAATTACTTTCATGCGTTGTCCCTCTTCACTAATAGGTTTGCATAATTCTAATTGATTTGCTAATGTATGTAATATCGGTATTACTTGACTGCCAGTAACGTACATTTCACCAGAAAGCATAGTTGTTGCTGTTTTAAATGGTTCCAATAATTGTACAAACTCTCTTACAGTTTGTAATTCCAATGCTGTTAACATTGATGGAGCTGTAGGATGTTGCAAAAGTATTAGTCCAATTTTGTCGGACAATTGGATAAATCGATGAAGCATATCAAAAGTAGAATTCCAGCGGGTTTCAACGCTTTGGATTAATTTTAAGTCGGAATGTTCTCGCAATAAATCCGAAAGAACTACACTTTTTTAAAAAAAAGTTACAATAGATTTAACTTTCTTACACAATAAACTAACATTTTTATCTTGTTCTATGATTTTAGCGAAGACCAAATTTAATGTATGCGCATAACATCCTAACCGTTTTTCTTTGCCAAAAACATTTTCTATAGCTTTTGTTATATTAGAAGCATTGTCAGAAACAACAACAACTATACTCTCCAAATTAATATCCCAGTTTTGAACTATTTCGAGCAACCACAGTTCTAATTTATCGGATGTGTGCCTATCCTTTAATTCTATGACTCCTATCATAATAGTTTTTTTAATACAATTTATGTGGTAATGTGCAGTTACTCCAAGATAACTCTTTGTATTTACATCAGTCCAAATATCTGTTGTAAGCGCTACATTATCTATGTTTGATAATTCGTCTTTTATCAAAGTTGATAAATAAACATATTTTTCTTCAATTAAAGAAGTTATTACTTTTCTGCTCGGAATGGTGTATAAAGGACTCACACATTTCATAAAAGTTTGGAACCCTTGTTTCTCCACTGTTGACAAAGGCATATTGTCCTTGGCTATCATAAATATTAACTTGTTTGTGATATCTTTATGCTGTGATATCTGATGCTTTAGATCCTCCATCTAGAAAATATAAACAAAATAAAAGTAGTAATTGAAGATGTTCTTTTTATATAAAATATATTTGATATTAAGTGTACGCATACCTTGAAATGATTTTTGTTTCACAAAAATGTCTTTCAGTTTCGGTTGTTTTTTTGATTTTGAAGAATTTACACAAGATGATGTTGAACTTGTCGATGTCGACGGTGTTGGAGATAGCATGGATTCATCTCGTTCTTCTACATCATCTTGTTCTTCTTCACATATCACTTCACTATCACTTGACTATTAATAAAAAAATAAAAATTATTTTTTTTGTATATTTTATATATTTACATTTATTTATTATATATTTAGAATTATATATTTAGAAATATATTACCATTTCTTTTCGTTTTCGTGACTCCTCGTTGATTATCTTGATATAAAGGTCTGGATGCTTCCTTTGCAAATGATATCGCAAATTGGTAGTGTTCCCACAGGTTTTTATAAACTGTTGGCATACATTGCACTTCGCACCATCGGTAGTTTTTATAAAATGTTTCCAAAGAATACTCTTTGGCGGCACTGAAACATGAAATATAGTAATTAATAAAACAAAATAAGTAATTTTAAATTTGAAAAATAATCTAAACAATTCTGGAATAAGTTGAATCGAATAAAAATATTTTAATAAAGGAGCAATGGAAAAGTATGCATACTTTTTTTAGAAATATACACACAAATACGTGAGGGAATTAAAGTTAAGAAATATGATCAGGACTTCTAATCTTCCAACTCATCAACCAATACTGAAAAATTAAAACAAACACAATTAAACATGCAAATAATGAGTCTTCTTTTAATAATAACCATGAGAGAGAAAAGCAAGACAATAATTATTTATGCAGTAAATTGTGTTAGGTTATGTTAAAATGCAAAATAGCAATAAACCAATAAACTCTCTTAAAGTAGATATTTCTGTTTAAAACAAGACATCTAATCTAATTTTAATACACAATTTATTGTGTGTTTTTAATGATATTACACTTACCATGAGTTGCGCAACTGATTTTTATGACCAATTGCATGAAACAGACGTGCACGTTTTAATAATAAAATATCAATATGCGTAATATTGCATGATTGCGGACTGAATTGAACCATAGAGATTAGAAATAAATATGATCAGGACTTCTAATCTTCCAACCCATCAACCAATACTGAAAAATCAAAACAAACACAATTAAACATGCAAATAATGAGTCTTCTTTTAATAATAACCATGAGAGAGAAAAGCAAGACAATAATTATTTATGCAGTAAATTGTGTTAGGTTATGTTAAAATGCAAAATAGCAATAAACCAATAAACTCTCTTAAAGTAGATATTTCTGTTTAAAACAAGACATCTAATCTAATTTTAATACACAATTTATTGTGTGTTTTTAATGATATTACACTTACCATGAGTTGCGCAACTGATTTTTATGACCAATTGCATGAAACACACGTGCACGTTTTAATAATAAAATATCAATATGGCGTAATATTGCATGATTGCGAACTGAATTGAACAATAGAGATTAGAAATATTATTATATAGAGTACGCGAGTGAGCCGAGTACGTGATAGCGAATGAGTTTCCCTCTAGTGATCCCTATACGAACGCGCATGCGCGATGAAACGGTGACACAAAGGGCCTATCAGTGTTCTCTATGGCTGCGTTCAAAAAACACAACGGTTGCACAATACACATCTGTAGATAGACGTGTATCGAATAACGATACAAGCAAAATTATATCGATACACCTAAATATCAATACTTAAATTATCGATGTTTTATATCGATATTTTAATGTAATAATATCGATTTTCTTAAATATCGATGCAGTATCGCCCATCCCTAATGTTAAGCATCCTCTTAAGTGCCCTTTTTTTCATTAAAAAAATCTTTATTTAATATTGAAGTCAAAAATAAAATATAAAAAATAAAAAATCAATATTGAAATCTTTTTTTAATATTGAGGTTTTATCTTAAGAATTATTTTTCAGAAATTTCCACAGATGGTCACCCATCTAAATCGCGACCTCGATGAACGTTGCTTGACATCTGTAATCGCTGCGAAACTGATCCCTCGTGATGATCTATAAACATTTTGTGCTAATACATGTGCATCACTGATAGATCTGCTCAATATATGTTATCAAAGAGACAAAATATATATAATAAAATATATTATTTATATAAATATATATAATTAAGTTAATTTTTTACTGATTTTCATAGATGTTATTGAAATATTTTTTAAAGAAATTTTAAAATCAATAATAATTAAAAAATAAATAGCTTAAATGTTAAATTAATAATAAATAAAGATAATTTTATAAAAATGAAAAATAAGTAAAATATTGTTACGATCGTGCGATATTTGTAATGTGTCACCGTATAGTTTATGTAATCGATAGTAATGAGTTGACGGTCGCTCGTTGACGACGGTTGTTGTTATGTTGCTGACGTCTGGAGCCTCGTTTCGGTGACAGACGTGTTCTAATAAACGTCTCAGTTTCTTTTAAAGAATCTGCTCAATTATTTATTGTGCGTGAGTGCGCGTGAGTGTCTTGTGCCACCGTCGGACGTAACAATATTAATATTAAATAAACATAAATAAATATTAAAAAAACATTTAAAAGATATTGTGTGCTGATTGGGAATATAAAACATTTTAAGCGATGTTTATAATATATACCAAAATAGTACTATTATCTTCTACCATGCTTTCTTATGTATTAAATATATTCTTAGAAACAGATGTTGCAAAACCTGCTGCAAAATGTAATCCAGATACGGATTGTGTTGCATCGACTTCTGCATGTCGAGCCGCATTGAGATGTGCGACTCAAGCCGCACTGAATACTGCAGTGGTTCCTAACTTTGGTACGTTTTGTCACGGTATTTCACCTGTTTCTTAATTACTTATTACTTAAGCCAGCAACACGATATGTTTTTGCTTGCTGGATTGATTGCGAGTAAAATTCTAGAAATGCACCATACAGCAGACAGTATTTTTAGTAATGTACTAATTCACAAGCAATCGAGTAAGCAAAAACATATCGGGTGTTTACGATAACTCAAGTTGAGTTGGTTTCCACTAGGGCCGAAAAATATTAGGCGCGACTCTCTCTAGTACCTTTATGATTCATGACAACTCAACGCTGTATCGTATTGCCTGAATTAAGTTAGATCTCGTGCTCAATCGGTGGACTGCGTAGAATAGTCAAAATATAAAACAGTACGATTATAAAGCACGAATTAATTTTAGAAATAGAAACATTATGTATGCAAAATTAAATAAACGTTTTGAATATATTTCCAATTTAAAAGAAAGTTTATATAAAAAGTTGCTCGACTTCCGTTTCCGGTAGCGAGAGTGATAGTTGTGTGTTTGTAAGGTGTGTTTGGTGAGATTGTGTTTTTGAGAAGAAGAAGGGCAGGATCGGAGTGTGAGGGGGTGAGGGGACGGAGAAGTAGCAGGTGGAGTTGGGAGAATAAGGGATAGGGCAGGGGTAAGGGAATAGGGAGACAGGAGTGATAGTAGGGTTGGGACGGGATTTGGAGGTTAGACGGGATAGTAGGTATAGAGAAAAGAGAGGAAGCAGAAAAGAGGGAGGGTAGCGACATCGGGCGGTAGAAGTGAGAAGCATAGCAGGAGAGAGTTAGTGCAGTAGCGGGAAATTTTGAATTGGAGTAATCTACTGAGTATCCAATATAATATCTTAACATATAAATTGGCATTTTTACATTTTCTAAACTTAATTGATTTGTTTTCTTAGATTAAAAGTGATAATCTTAAATATAAAAAGAGTCATTCTAGTAAATAGTTTAAATAGGAAAATTGGCAGGTTAGAAGAAAGACGAGATGGAGGAAGGAAAGAAGGGAGGGAAAGAGATGGAAAAGGAAGTAGAGGGGAACGGAGAGGAAAAGAGAAGTGTAGGAAGGCCGAGCAAGGTAGAAAGTCTTATGAGGGAAAGATCAAACAGTGCGCCACTGCTAGAATTGTTGAAGAGAGAAGAGAAAAGGAAGGGTGAACAGGGGGAGGAGACTAGAGTAGAGGAGGGAGAAATCTTTAAGAGGAGCAATATGGTAAAGAGATCGCCGGTAAGACAAGAGGAAGGAGGGCTAAGGGAGATATTACGGGAGGTGAGGGAAGGTTTTAAAGAAATGAAAAGTGAATTGAGAGAATTGAGGGACGGTAGAGAAGAGATGAGGGAATGGATGGAGGAAATGAGGAAAAGAGTAGACAATTTGGAGAGAAGAGTGGAGGATATAGAGAAAGGTAGGGGAACGGCGGAGAAGGTGACGGGAGGAAGGGAGAAGGATAAAGGAGAAGTGATAGAGCAGATGCAGATAAGAGGAAAGAGTGAAATGAAGGAACTAGAAGAAAGGATGAGGAGACTAGAATTAGAAAGGGAAAAGGGGGAAAGGGAGAAGAGGAAAAGGAATATAATTATAAAGGGGGTAAGAGTAAAGGAGGAGGGAAAGGAGGAATTAAAAAGAGAGATTGAAAAGATAGTAGAGGCAACGGGGGTGGTAGCGAGAGTGGAAGGGGTGAGGAGGATAGGGAATAAAGATAAAGATAAAGATAAGGGGGAGGGGTCATGGTATGGGTGAGATTAGCGAGTGTGAGGGAGAAAATTGATGTGATGAAGGGAAAGATGAAGCTGAGGGATAGGAAGGAGTGGATCGTGGACGACTTGACGGAAAAAGAGAGAAGGGTAGAGTGGTGGATAAAGAGGGAAGCAGAAAGGAATAGAAGAAAAGGAAAGAAGGTAAGAGTAGGATATATGAAAATGTGGATCGAGGATAAATTGTGGATATGGGATGAGATCAAAGATCAATTAAGGGAATGGAGGGGAAGAGATGTAAGAGTGGAGGAGAGAGGGGGAAAGGAGGAGAAAGGGAAAGAGGTTTTTTAATAGGGGAGAGGTGGGGTAGGAGAGAGGGAGAAGGATGGGAATAAGGGAAATGGAAAATATGATAGAAGGAGGAATAGAAAAAGGAGAGACAGTAAAGAATATAAAATAGGTTTTTGGAATGTAGCAGGCATGGAAAATAAAGAGGAGGACTTTAAGGAGAAATTGAAGAAATGGAATGTGATGTTTTTGAGTGAGACATGGTTACAGAAGAAAGGATGGGAGAGGGTGAAAAGATGGTTACCGAAGGGATATATTTGGGAGGTGCAAGAAGCGGGAAGAAAGAGCAAAAAAGGGAGGGCAATGGGGGGGATGATTGTGGGATTAGGGATGGGATAGAAATAGGAAAAGAGAATAGGAAAAGGAGAGAGGTGGGTTTATAGGTGAGTAAAGTCAAATTAGGGGGAGAATGGTGGAAACTAGTGGGTGTATACGTGAATGGGGATTTAGAGGAAAAAACGAGACAATTAAGAGAGTGGATGGAGGAGAGAGAGGAGGGGGTAAGTATATTAATAGGGGGGGATTTTAATGCGAGAACGGGCAGAGAGGGGGGAGGTATAGGAGAGGAGGAAGAGGGAGGGGTAGGGGAAAGAGAGAGAAATTCAAAAGATGGGAAGATGAATGGAGAGGGAAAGAAATTGTTTTTTAAAGGAATTAGGATGGTCAATTCTGAACGGATGTATAAAGGGAGATGAGGAGGGAGAATGGACATATACTGGAGGGAAGAGGGGGGACTGTAATTGACTATGTAATCGGAAATGAGGATACGAGAGGTAAAGTGGTAAAGATGAAGGTGGAGGACTGGGTGGACTCGGATCATCAGCCATTAACGGTGTACGTGAAGGGGGGAGGAAGGGGGGAAGAAAGGATTGGGAAAAGAAAAGGAAGAGAAAGAATAGGGGTGTGGACGGAAGAGGGAAGGAAGAAATTTGAGGAATACATGGGCAAGAGGGATAATGTTTCGGAGGTGGTTGAGGAGGATTGGAGGAAATTGAAAAAGAGAGTGGAAGGAGCATTGGAAAGAGTACAGAGAGAAGAGAAAAAGGTGCGGAGAGGATGGTGAGATATAGAATGTAGGAATATGAAAAAAGAAGTAAGGGAAGAGTTTAAAAAGTGGAAGAAAAGAGGAGGGAATGGGGAGAAATATAAGGAGATGAGGAAGGGATACAGAGAACATTGTAAGGAAAGGTGTTACGTCCAGAGTTGAAGTAGGATAGGTAAGACATGGAGGGAGAAAGGAGGGACGTAACAACTTGAGAATGTGCCCACGAGGCACAGGCAGGGCCGCGTCGACAACCCAGAATATATGGGTCAATGGGTCCACAGCGGGGGGCCCAATGACAAACATTCAGGGTGTTTCGCGTCCCTCGGTCCTGTTTTGAGGCAGCAAATTTAATTGCTTTACCTCGGGATCGGACCTAGTGCTTGGCTTAATAGAGCAAGAGATGATGAGTGAGGTGGAGAAATTAATTAAACTCCTTATAATCAGTCATTGATTTATTGAAAGAAAATATGAAAGATAAATATATATAATAAAAAGGATTAATTCTATGTAAAAGTAATTTATTACAGATTAGAGCTGTTAAGGAACACAATTTGATAATACAAAAAAAATCCGCAGACTCGCGATACAAAGTTTGAGGTTAACAATTAAATTATGCACATTTATATATACATATATATATATAATTATATATATATATATATTTACATTTATAATATTCTATATTAGTGTAACAAACAGAGTATTCGCAAGTGTGTATGTGTGTCTATATTGGGACTTCATTTAATACGGCGGTATTGGGGCGGAATTGATTTAAAAATATTAGTTTGGGAATTAGATAATATTTTGGATATATATGGGGGAGATACACGGGGACTGGTACATCGGGGGAAGACAGAGAAAGGAAGACACGGACCGCTTCGAGGTCAAATTCTTCAGGGCCGATAGAGAACGCGCCAGGAGGGAGTGGGACAGAAGAGATCGGAAACATTGAGAGAATTAACTCTAGCGACTGAAGAGGACCAGGGGCAAAATAACAACGTGGGGGAGGTGGAGGTAGCTCCTCTACGATCTCTATACTGAGCGCGGGGCTAGGAGAACGATCCTGGTCTTCGAGATCATGCGATCCGAAGATCGGAGGGGTGGAGCAAGGTTGCTCCTTCTCCTCGTGGGGCCCTACGTTTGGGAAATCCGCAGGAGGTTGATCTTCTTCCAAATTGAGAATCTCAGGGGTCGGAGATCCCTGAGAAGAGAGCGAAATGGGAGAGTCCGGGAAGATTCTATAGGTTAATTGAGAATCGGGGGAGTCGGCGCGAAGAAAATTATCTATGGGGGAGTCAGCGCGAAGATTTTCTACGGGGGAGTCGGGGCGCGGAGAATTATCTAAGGGGGAGTCGGCGCGATAAAAACTATCTACTGGGGAGTCGGCGCGGGGAAAATTATCTACGGGGGAGTGGGGGAAAAATGCGAATGGGGGAAGTCGCTCTTCTTCCGGTGCACAGTGGGATAGAATACGGAAAAAGTGGCCAAAAGTCAACTTTTTAATTTTGATAAAGTAAACATACGGTACTCATGTGGACATGTCAGTACATATATTCTCAACATTTTATAACTTTTGGTCAAGTACTTTTTTTTGTAGCAATAATAGTTTGAGAAAGTTGCATATGATATGTAGTAAATATATGTATAAAGTAAAGCATTTTACATCGTTAATCAATTATATAATTCGAGTTTTTTATTTTATTGCTTTCTAAGGAAGTATACAAATCATGAAAATAGTAGATACTTTTCGTTATATTGACTCTGAGAGTTTAAAAAATATTAAACTGACGGACAACTTACTATTTTTTTACAGAGTAACGCACTACCGAAACGTCGTTCCACGAAGTTCCACTTCCAATAAATAAATTTGACGTGCCAATGTGTTCCTTCAAATGTGTATTTTAATGTAAATATGCTACTTTTTGCTACTTTTTATGTTTAAACACCTAATATCACTTAGAAATGTATATTGACGTGAACGTCAATTTTTAAAGCGCTCAATGGGATAGGCTGCTGAGAAAATTGCAAAAATTAACAGTTCGATTATATAATTATCAGAAGTCATGTCTGCATTACTTTAATCGTTGAGCACGATTTCGAAGTTGGAATTATAATATTCAAAATGGCAGATCCAATATGGCGGATCAAAATGCAAAAAGTAGTCGGACTTTAATACTCTGAGAAAAATTGCTTAATTAACAAACGTATATTTAGATATGATAAAAGAAATATTTTTCAATTATAATGAAATATTTAATTTTAATAAATATGATACAGTTAAAAAATATTCACCTAAATCTACACTATCAAGTTGCAGCTTCAGTTTACTCAAAATATGATTTATAATATAACCATGTCCACTTCTGAGTTATAACCTTTTAATGTTCTGCGAAGATAGTTTATTTTTCCGCCACTACGCGGCGCGCATTATCGCTAGAGAAATACAGCAAAATATGTTATATATAAAGGAGCGCTCGGTCTCGGTTTTACTTCGGTTAATTTATAATATCAGTATTATAAATGATGATATGTGTGAAGTTGCATTTTGGCTCGAATCTTTGGATCTGATATTCTGAATTTCATAAAATACTTATTAGCAGACGATTTTTGAAAGTTGTTTTTTACAATTTTTTGGTACCCAAATTAAAACGTACATTACCATTATATTAAGGTTTATTGCATTTCAAAATTATTATTTCGTACATTTCTTTTAATTTCAAAATGTCTTTTACAAAGTGGGAAATTGCAGAAGAGTTAAAAATTCATAACTCAGAAATAGACGGGGTCATAAATTATATTTTGAGTAAACTAAAGCTGCAAATTGATAATGTAAATATTGATAAATTAAATAAATTGAAAATTGCAGTTAAAACTTTGCGCACTAAAATAAATAAAAAATGGAACGAAGTTAGAAGAATTCAAAGTAAATTTGAATGTAAATATGGTGAATGGTTGGACTTTGTTTTCAACATTCCTGATTTGACTGCCCACCATGATAAATCTCTTTCTAAAGCAGGTCGTCCACGTCTAGAGTTCCAATTATTGTCCGATAGGTCAAAACGACGACAATGTACGGAACTTAGCACACAACATGCAAATAATCCTACTAAGATTTTAATTGTCCGTCATATTGTATCCGCCATTTTGAATTTTGAATTTTTGACATTAAATTCGAAATCAGCGACCCCCAAAACCCCCCTATACCAAGTTTCAAGCGAATTCAGTCGATTTTGATAATTTTGTCCGTCATATTGTATCCGCCATTTTGAATTTTGAATTTTTGACATCAAATTCGAAATCAGCGACCCCCAAAACCCCCCTATACCAAGTTTCAAGCGAATTCAGTCGATTTTGATAATTTTGTCCGTCATATTGTATCCGCCATTTTGAATTTTGAATTTTTGACATCAAATTCGAAATCAGCGACCCCCAAAACCCCCCCATACCAAGTTTCAAGCGAATTCAGTCGATTTTGATAATTTTGTCCGTCATATTGTATTCGCCATTTTGAATTTTTAATTTTTGACATTAAATTCGAAATCAGCGACCCCCAAAACCCCCCTATACCAAGTTTCAAGCGAATTCAGTCGATTTTGATAATTTTGTCCGTCATATTGTATCCGCCATTTTGAATTTTGAATTTTTGACATCAAATTCGAAATCAGCGACCACAAAAACCTCCCTATACCAAGTTTCAAGCGAATTCAGTCGATTTTGATAATTTTGTCCGTCATATTGTATCCGCCATTTTGAATTTTGAATTTTTGACATCAAATTCGAAATCAGCGACTCCAAAAACCTCCCTATACCAAGTTTCATGCAAATCCATCAACATTTTGAATTTTGGCCAGTTTTTCCGTATTCTATCCCACTGTGCGGTGCGACCGGCGAGTACGAGACAGGGGGGCAAAGTCGATTGACTTGGGCGGCGATCTGGTGGATTTCCTCCTCAATGGCTTCGAGGCGGCGGATTCGGCGATTGCGGCGATTTCGGCGATTTCGGCGGCGCTTCGCGGCTGCTCGTAACCGGTTTTTATGAATTTTGGGGACTTTATTCACTAAAATAAAAAAAAATATTCCGTTTCTTTCTTTTGGCGAAAAGTTAAAATTTAGACAACCTTTCGGGTTAACTCGAGTGGAGTTCGAGTGAAACCGAGGGAAAAGATCGGAAGTAAAGAAAAAGGGTTCGACAGAATCTAAGGGGAGAGAGGAAAACGAGAATTCTTACGAGAAAATCCCTAGAAAGGAAAGGATTTAAAGATAAAGAAATTCTTTCGTATTAACTCTTACGAGTTAATCCCAGGAAAGAGAAGAATTAAAAATAAAGAGTTTCTTTCGGATTAACTTTTACGAGTTAATCCCAAGAAAGAAAAGAATTAAAAATACAGAGATTCTTTCGGATTAACTCTCACGAGTTAATCCCGAGAAAGAAAAGAATTTAAAGATAAAGAGATTCTTTCGGATTAACTCTTACGAGTTAATCCCAAGAAAGAGAAGAATTAAAAATAAAGAGTTTCTTTCGGATTAACTCTTACGAGTTAATCCCAAGAAAGAAAAGAATTAAAAATACAGAGATTCTTTCGGATTAACTCTCACGAGTTAATCCCAAGAAAGAAAAGAATTTAAAGATAAAGAGATTCTTTCGGATTAACTCTTACGAGTTAATCCCAAGAAAGAGAAGAATTAAAAATAAAGAGATTCTTTCGGATTAACTCTTACGAGTTAATCCCAAGAAAGAAAAGAATTTAAAGATAAAGAGAGAGAGAGAGAGAGAGAGAGAGAGAGAAAGAGAGAGAGAGAGAGTATGGAGAGGAGCATGGGGAGGAAAGAGTAATAACCTCAATAAATGTATTATGTTCGAAATCTTTCGCGCTAGAGAGAGAAAGGGTGCTCGAAGAACGAGAGCGAAACAAACGGTTGATTCGGCAAACTTACTGCTTGCAGATTGTAGCGTGAGTCGATGCAGGTGAATGCTATTCTCTCGGAGCCGCAGGGCTTCAAACTGGGCCAGACTCGGCGGGAGGTAGTAGATCCGGTCGGGGGTGTTCCGGGTCCAATGGACAATGGTCCGCAGATCCCAACCGGGGACGTTTGAACTGACACTTTTTCCTCTCGACCGAGACTTGCGCCGCGCACGAGTTTAAAGGCCGCGGATCCGAGAGTCGCAGAACTCGGGCATGCAAGATGCCACGGAACTGCGATTCGGACTGTGAACTGTGTACTACGAACTGCGTACTGGGTACTGCGCGCTCCGCTAGAAGACGCACCTATTTATACTATTTTTCATCTATGATTCCCTTTGTCCCTTCGAGGGCCGTGTGCACCACTTTATTCATTAATACACCCACGTGCAATATTTACTTTTACGACTTTTTTACATTCCTCGGTAATTGTTATCCGAGAAAGCGGCAGGTTTGACAATTGAACTCTCAGAAGCATTAAATGTCAAAAAATTATTTGATTTGTTGCTATGCGGGTGTCGGGCGTCAGAACTCAAAGGGATGCATACGTGCGTCTTCCAGCTCCCTGATTTTACTATCTTGGGTGTTTCCGGTATCGAGCAACGGTGTCACCTCAGATCTCCTTAATTGATGAATTTATAGATACTTAATTCGTGACATCCGGTTATTGCCGTGAGAGTCACCGTATTCTTGGAATCGGGGTGAAATCACCGTCGCTCGCCCGTTAATTAGAATATCCGCTGGTTGCGAAGGAAAGAATCGTTACTCCGCAGGACGTAACAAAGGAAAAGAAGGGAAAGAGAAAGATGGGAGAAAGAATTGGAAGGTGTAAGAACGGAAGGGGATGTTTGGAGGGTAGTAAATAGGGGGAGGAGAAAGAGAAAGAGAGTCACGGAAGGAATCGAAATGAGGGAATGGGAGGGACACTTTAGAAAGGTGTTGGGGGGAGTAGAGTGGAGGGTGAGAGGGTGAGGGGAAGAGAAGGAGTGGAAGATGATATCAGTAGGGAAGAAATAGGAAGGGCGGTAAGTAAACTGAAGGAGGGAAAAGCGGCGGGAGGGGATGGTATCGTAAATGAAGTATGGAAATATGGGGGAAAAGAAATAAAGGAATGGCTGTGGGAAATATGTGACAGAGTGTGGAGAGGAGAGGGCTGGCCGGAGGAGTGGAGGGAGGGGGTGGTAGTGCCGATAGTGAAAAAGGGGGAAGGGGAGAGGGTTGAAGACTATAGAGGGATCACGCTAACGCAGATGGCGTACAAGGTGTACGCAGCGGTACTTGCGGAGAGATTGAAGGAGGAGGTGGAGAGGAAGGGGATACTCCCACCGAGTCAAACGGGGTTTAGGAGAGGGGTAGGCACAATTGATCTGATTTATATGATAAACAAGAGGGTGGCAGTAAGAAAAGGCAAGATGGTAGTGCTATATATAGACCTGAAAGCTGCGTTTGACTCGGTGGATAGGGAAATCCTCATACAGATGATGAGGGAGAGGGGAGTTAAAGAAAGCTTGGTCGTGAGGTGCGAGGAGGTACTGGAGGAGACCCTAAGTAGAGTGAGGGTGGGGAAAAAGGTAGGGGAAAACTTTTGGACGGGGAAAGGGGTAAGACAGAGGTGCCCTCTGAGCCCATGCTTATTCACGCTATTGCTGGCGGATTTGGATGAGGAGTTAGAGAGGGAGTGATGTGGAGGAGTGAGGGTAAAGGGAAGGAAAATATACTCGCTAGCGTATGCAGATGATGTGGCAGTGGTTGCAGAAGAGGAGACAGGGATGAAAGGGATGATTAAGGCATTAGAAAGCTACATAGAACGGAAGGGACTAGAGGTCAATGTAGAAAAGACGAAAATAATGAGGTGTAGAAGGGGAGGCGGAAGACAGAAAAAGATGGTGTGGAAATGGAAAGGAAGAGAGATAGAAGAGGTGAGAAAATACAAATACCTAGGGTATGTAATGATGGCAAATGGGGGTCAGAAAGAACATATAGAGGAGAGAGTTAACAAGGGAGCAGTGGTGATGAGAGAAGTATGGGGAATAGGAAAGAGGAGATTTGGAAAGAACTGGGCTAGAAGGATGTGGTTATTTGATAGGTTGGTATGGACGGTGGTTAGCTATGGGGCAGAAATTTGGGGGTGGAAAGAAAGGGAAAAGGTAGAGAGGATACAGGACAGGTTCTTGAAGTGGATTGTGGGGGTTGGGAGGTACACGCCGGGGTACATGGTGAGGGAGGAAATGCAGAGGGAAAAGTTAAGGGGGAGGGCAGGGTTGAGGGCATGGAGCTATGAAAAGAAACTGGGAGAAGGAGGGGAAGGAGAGCTGGCGAGGTTGTGTTTGGAGGAAATGAGAGACAGGGCGAAGGTAGGAAAAGTAGTGGGTAAATGGGAAGAGGAAAGGAGAGACTTTTACGAGGAGAAGAGCTGGAACCTAACTGAGATAAAAAAAATGAGAGAGGGGGGAGAGCTGAGGGGGTGGCAAGAGAGAGAAGGTGGCAGGAGGAGGAAAGATGGGAGAAAATTAGGGGCTCTAGATATAACTTATGGTATGGTAGGGTGAAAGGTAAGGGGATGCCAGAGTACCTAAAAAAGGGATGGAAGGAAGAAAGATGGCAGAGAGTGGCGAAGTTTAGGTTAGGAGACGGGATGATGGGGAATAGATATTGGGAAGGGGATGAAGAAAGGAAGTGTAGGATATGTGGAGGGGGAATGGAAACTTGGGAGCACGTATGGGAGGAATGCACGAATTGGGGGGTTGAAAAAGGATGGCAGGAGATGGTGGATGAGGTCTTGGGAGAAGACGGGGAGGGAGAGATTTGGATGAGGAGATTAGAGGAGATGAGGGAGGGAGGAGGGTGGTTGGGTGTGAATGAGAGTGTGGAAGGAAGAGAGGAAAATGCGGCGGAAACGGAGGTTCGGAGAATGAGTGTGGATGTATGGATGGATGAGTGATCTTTCTCTCTCTCTCAGGTGTTGGATAGGATGCGAGGAATAAAATTGCGAGGTTTAAATTTTGTAAGCGGAGCGGAGGTCCGCAGTGTACTCCGCAAAGAATAAAGTACCTTATATATATATATATATATATAAAAAGATGCTCATTAATTTTTGTAGAAACGCTAGATTTTTAAGTTCTTGTATTTCAATTAAATGTTTAATCGGATTATGCGTTGCAAAAAAGCAAATTCTTTGTTATAATATATTTACCCTGACAAATTAAGTCAAGATCATTTAGAACTTATGTTTAGTATTATAAGACAGCAATTTAGATGCAACAATAACCCTAGTTCAAAGCAATTTCAAAGTGCAATGAAAAAAATTTTGCTTCATATGGAATTGAAAGAAGATTCATCTGGAAACTCTATTTCATTATCAAATATAAATATATTATATTTTACTTTTTCGTTAAATTTAATTACGAAAAATAAAACCGTCAATAATGGAAAATAAACATTAGTAACTAATACATTAAATTGTGATAATAAAAACTTGCAAATATATGATATTATTTTGTATTGTAATAAAAATAACTCGCAGTTAATTACGAGATGCTCCCGCAGTATTATATCATACATATAAGGCATTGCAGTACGTTTTATAACAAAAAAAAAAAATTGTGAACAATGTGTCGACGCTTTGACAGAACTCCAGCTAAATTCTTACAACCATGATTTGTTTTCCAAAAAAAATAAAAGAGACTTATTATTTCCTTCAAAAGATGCAATATTTATATGTGAGGTTTATGAGAAACTTATACAAATACCTATTATAAAATTTCTACATAGTACATTGGCTGAACACGAGGTCTAACTTAACTTAGGCAATACGATACAGCGTTGAGTTGTTATGAATCATAAAGGTACTAGAGAGAGTTACGCCCAACATTTTTCGGCCCTAGTGGATCCCAACTCAACTTGGGTTATCGTAAACCCCCTGGGGTGTTTAATATAGCATAATTTTGCATAAAGCAAAATTTTTTTTATTGCACTTTGAAATTGCTTAAACTAAGGTTATTATTGCATCTATATTGCTGTCTTATAATACTAAACACAAGTTCTAAATGATCTTAACTTAATTTGTAAGTGCAAATATATTATAACAAAGAATTTGGTTTTTCGTAAAGCATAACCCTATTAAACATTTAATTGAAATACAAGAACCTAAAAATCTAGCGTTTCTACGAGAATTAATGAGCATGTTTGCATATGGAATTTCTTTTAAATTGGAAATATATTCAAAACATTTATTTAATTTTGCATACATGATGTTTTTATTTCTAAAATTAATTCGTTCCTTATAATCGTATTGTTTCATATTTCGACTATTCTACGCAGTCCACCGGTTGAGCACGAGGTTTAACTTAACTCAGGCAATACGATACAGCGTTGAGTTGTCATGAATCATAAAGGTACTAGAGAGAGTTACGCCCAACATTTTTCGGCTCTAGTGGAACCCAACTCAACTTGGATTATCGTAAACACCCATCATGTGCCGTTGGTTTTACATAAATGTTAAAAAAAAATTGTTTAGTAAAAATGTTTTGTTAAATGTATATTTGTTTAATTTGCTTTTGCAAATATAATTAATATTTGAATTCTTTATTTTTTGGCATAACTTATAATTACTTTACTTTGGGTGTTTCCCAGTTGCGCACAGACCCGATTGGACACCACCAATCATAGCAGCCGATGCCTAGAGTATTTCCGTTGGTTGGATTAGATTATATTACGTGATTGGTGGTGTCCGATCGAGTCTGTGCGCAACTGGGACTCACCCATTACTTTTTGTATAAAAATTTATGTATTTATTTCCGCTAATTATTTTTTATATCTAAAAATATATTTCTCCTTTTATGCTCATGAAGCACACATCTCTCAGGAAATGCGGAAATTACAAGAAAGAAATGCAGCCTTATTTCTGGAAACGAAAGCTCTTAAACGTAGACTGACCTTGAAGGATAAACTGCACAAGAAGCAGTTAAAGCAAAAAATGCAGAACAAATTATCTCAGTTTTTCACGTCATTACAAATAAAATTACTTCTGAATCCAACGCAAAAGATGGGTCGTTGGACTAAGGAGAATATTGCGGCTGCAATTTCATTGAGAAGCGTAAGCTCAAAAGCTTATAGATATTTGAGAAAAACAAAACAATTTCCTTTACCTGCAATGTCAACCCTTCGAAAATGGATAGCGGATTTTAACATTGATGAAGGCATCTTAAAAGACGTATTAACAATTATGAAAGGAAAAAGAGGCATGACAGAAATGGAAAGAGCGTCGATTCTCTGCTTTGATGAAATTTATTTGTCAAACCAAGTTCAAATTGAAAAAAGAAAGGAAAGAGTCCTTGGACCTCATAAAAGATGCCAGGTCGCTGTTGCTCGTGGTTTATTTAAAAAATGGAAACAGCCTATTTTCTACGCTTTTGATCAAGATATGACAAAAAAAATATTATTTGATATACTTACTCAATTACATAACAATGGCTACATAGTATTTGCAATAACCTATGATTTGGGACCATCGAATCAAAAACTATTGGTAAAATTAAATATTGATGCAAACGAGAAGGACGAAACATACTTCGAACATCCATGTGATGAAAATATTAAGGTACATGTTTTCATAGACCCTCCTCATCTACTAAAATTACTTCGCAATCATTTTCTTAATTCCGGATTACATGTAAATGGTCATTTCATCACATCAATGGCCTTGAAAAGATTGCTAGAAATCAATAGCGGCGATTTAAAAATTGCACACAAATTATCAGAAACTCATTTGCACGTCCAAGGACCACAACGCCAAAATGTATAACTTGCAACAGAAGTTTTTTCTTCAACAAATGCAGCCGCAATTGACTGGTGTGGTTCACGCGGATTTATGGACAATTGTCCAAAATGGGCTGCAACAGCTAAATTTATAAAGCTGTTCAATGACTGGTTTGATGTTTTTAATAGTACCTGCAAATTTGGACATCATCTTGGACAAAATAGTTATGGTTTTAATATTTTACAACAGAACAATATCCTTACCAAAGTCACATTAACAATAAAAGGAATGAAAGTTGGTACTCGTCAAAGTATGCTTCCTTTCCAAAAAGGAATTCTTCTCTGCAATTCGTCGTTACAGCATCTTTACTCTGATTTACGAAAAATGTTTAATACAAGCAATTCAGAAATATCATATATAACAACAAACCGTTTGAACCAAGATATTGTGGAAAATGTATTTTCCTATATACGAGAAATAGGAGCAGCAAATGATAAGCCAACAGCATTGGACATTCGCTACAGACTTCGCTGTTACATATTAGGGAAGAATTTGGTAAATATTTTTACTGAAGGAAACAATACTACTGCACACAATTCCACAGTAGATGAAACTTGTCTGACCAGTGGCATTGACGTTGATTCAGAGAAAGAGTCTCCGACTGAAGATGACGTCGAATGTGGAATTCTCAATATCACAGATTTTCAAAACGAGTTACCTGATGATCATAAAGTAGATGTAGACGATGGTAAGATTTTTTCTTTCTCATAAAGACTTGCATTCATAGTAAAATAGTGATTAATCAACCTTGGATTGTTCAAATCCTGTATAATCGAAAACGCTATTAATGGTTTAGTTTACACCGATCGTTTAGTACGAGTACCAAACGAGTACTAAATCTGCTTCTCCGATTGGTTTAAATCATTTGTTTATTATTATTATTATTATTACATAATAATAATAATAACTATAATATGTATGTAATAAAAGAATGTATATAATATTAAAAAATAAAATAAATAAAGTAAATATATACTTCATCTTTATTCTACAGACACCTGTACCTTGAATTATATCCCTTCCTTAGAAGAACAAACATTATTGAAGTTGAAACATTGTCGTTGATGTTATAGAAGAAGAAGGACTGAAATACATAGCCGGTTATGCAGCATACAGATTTATACATAAATATAAAAATTTGGGGACGTCTACTGAAATGTTAATTAATCCAGAAAATGACTGGATTAACTACATTTCTAGGGGATGATTAATTAGTCCTTCTCCTCATTTATATGAAGTTGCGAAAGCCATAAATATAGAGTGTCAGATTTTTCATGGAACTTTTATTTGTAAAGATCCATGGATCTTTAACACAGTAGCTGTTAGGACTCAAGAGAAAATAAAAAATATAAAGATTCCGCAAAAGGTATTGTTATGCTTAGTACGTACGCGTACTTACATACGAATTAGAAAAATTAATAAACAAATTTTTACAGAAAACCAAAAAATAAAGCATAACAAAAAAATTTCCAAATTCACAAATCGTAAAGTTACTACATTTCGAATATAAATTTTACCTTAACTTATTATTTATTATTATACCAAATTATATATTTTTAATTTTTACGTTTAATATTTTTATAATATTTTTTACTGGTTATATGTTAATTACTTGTTTTTTATTGGTTCTATTTTAATTAATATGTTAACACTTATTTATTTTGTTATACTAAATGTATTTATTCTAATTATGTTAATTATATTACATTTCTTTATTCATGTTTAAATTTAAAAAAATATATATTGTTACACTCGCGCGAGCACACAGCACGAAATAACTACGCTCTCTCTTTTGTACAAAAGAACACTGACTTTAATTAAGTAATTATATACAATTTACTGGAAGCGGAATCCAAATGTCGCTTGACAGCTACGCGTCCAGAACAGAATAGAACAAAAATATATATATTGTAACACCTATTCACCATAGTTATCATTTCACGTTTTTTGCATGAATCTTTCTTTATTATATGCATTTGAATTTCCCACCCAAGATGGCTGAGTTCAGTCACGCTCTCTTATCGGCCAACAAAAATGTATGCGCACGAACACACCTTATTTCTTCCACCATGGATTGCATTACGGTCATGATTTTGATTGGGACAATGTTCAAGCCCTTGATGTTGAAAAGATATTTTCAAACGGCTCACTTCAGAGATGCTACATATTAAATCTCAAAGAGAGTCTGAATTTATCATAGACATAGGATCTATATATCTGGAATTTACAAACAGACACGGACTTTCTCGACCATGCTTACTCGGCGATTTTAGACAAGTTGTGACCTCTCTGATACATATCAGTCATTTTTATTATTGCGTGCTCATTTGTGTTTGTGCGTTTGACGAGGAAACACTGACTTCTCTGTGCCACTCTATTTATTATATTTATTGGTTTTATTTCCGATTTAATAACGTCTTTTTTTTTAAAAATCTGTGTTATTTTGTTACGATGTGACGTCAACACCTTACAAAATGGCTTGAAATGATAGTTCTGGTGAGTTGTCTGAATTTTTTATTTTATGACTTCCAAGGATTAATGTTCACTGTCCACCACAGATTACGGCATAATCGCTCATATGTCCATCTTGGTGGTCAACATTGATGGATCATTATGTGACAATTCGTTTAGAATTTTCAAACACGTATAAACAACTACACGGCTTGTCAATTCCTCACTCTCGAGTTGAAGACAACGTATGCTGAATATGAGACGTTTTTCTTTCGTTCAACGCGACCATTACGTTACACAATTATTAGCATATATGATTTTGTTAATTTAAAATTATCGTTGAGAATGACTTCAAGGAAAGTCAAAACGCGTCCGTTATTTGCTCGTATTCACATTTATGTATTGATAGCGAAATATATGTACTATTATTATTGACGCACCAACTACCACGTTTGACTCGTATTTTCTACGTTTTATTCTCTAATTTTAAAGTATTGAAGTTAGGTAAAATATGTATATGATTTTTTTTGTAGAGTTTATCACAAGTTTTATTTTTTGTTTGACCCTTTTTTTTAAAATAAATATTTTCTGAAATAATTAAAAAAAAACTGTTTTTTCTTTCTCTAAGTACAATATATCTCAAAAACAATACAAAAGAGCTAATTAATTTATAAGGAAAAGTTGTTCAGTATCCACCGTTACAAACGTAACACTAAATAGTATTAAATAGAATTTCTGTTTATTTTCAACTTATAAACAACATCTAATTCTCTTGGACTCAGATTGTATCTTGGTAGGGCGAATCCCTCCCGTTTGGACGCAAGACTAATTGGACAACACCACTTACAGCGGCCAATGCTTAGAGTTGTAGCATTGGGTATGTTAGGTAAGTCAAAATGATTGGTTGGTGTCCAATTGAGCTATTTCCAAATGGGTGTCACCCGTCCTGGTAAAAATCTTGACGAGCTACGTCTGAGCGCGATTTCTTAAAAACATGGGTCGTTACATTATTTAATGGATATTGCTTAAGTTTACATTAGTCACTTCTTCAGTTCCTAAAAAATTTGAAGAGATGACGACAAAGATATTGAATCCAAAAGGGGCAGCAACCCGAACAGGCCTATTATCTGTGTAACACGAGCAATTCAGCACAAATCTATAGCACTTACAGTCAATTTCGCATTTTCACATCAATACAGTCCACTAAGGCCCAAACAATGGTGATATTTTAAATTTTCTTTTAAATAAAATTCGAGTAGTACTATCTGTGTATTTACGTTAAAAAATCTTTCTGTTCCAACTCAAATAAGTGTATTTAATTTAAAAAAATTTCAATGAAATATGTAACATTTAATCTTGTTACATGTCGCGAATAACGTGTCACGCGACGTTCTGATTTGACGGAAAAGACGCGGTGGGAGGAATCAATCTCCCGCAAAGATCATTAAATAGGATCAATGTCTTCATCAATCCTTTGATTGTTAGATACATTGTCAAGACGATGTATGATATGGCAGTACATACGAACGAGGAGTATTACGATACTGATAGCACTTGGTGAATGCCAGGGCCAACCCTACGTTGCTGCAAGGAGATATCAAGAATTACATCCAGATAGAGCAAGGCATTCGACGGCTGCCGCTATAATTAGAACATCTCACGGTTGTCGGTTGTACAAGAACGGAAATGTCTTATCGAGGAATGAAGATTGCGGTAGACATCGCAACGAAAGAAATTTGCAAAATGTAGAGAGTTCTTCGTGCTGTCGAACAAGAGCCTGAAACAAGTATTTGTGTCATTGTTTGAAAACACGATCTGTCTTACTCTATAGTTCAAAGAATACTAAAAAAATAAAAATTGCACGCTTGCCATTACACTAACATGCAAGATTTACAAAAAAAAGATTATTGACAAAGAAGAACATTCTGCAAAAATTTTTTAAGAAAAGTAGACGAAAATTCGGAATTTTCTTCTCGTGTGATATTCAGCGGCGAATCGTTGTTTACACAAGAAGAAATTTTTAACTCTCACAATATGCTTATGTGGAGTGACAAAAATCATCGAGTAACTCGAACTAGAAATTTCCAAACACAATAAAAATTAAACGTATGGGCAGAAATCATGGGCACAAACATATTGGGTCCAGTAATTCTGCCCGACATTTTAAATCCCTGACGAAAATAATAAACTTTATAAAACGTTCACAACCATTTGTTTAGGGTTTTTTAAAGAGTTTATATGCTTTCAAACTTTGTAAGAAAGTTCACAAAACGCTGTTGGATTAGAACGCTTTGATTTCTTATCAAACGCTGTATATAAGGTTTGATGAGTGTTTGGCAACGTTTAAGCAACGCTTTTTAGAATACGCTATTAAACACTGAAAAAACTTTGTAAAGAGAGCTTGCTGTTCGACGTTCAAACGTTTAGTAAACGTTTTTTACAATGCCGTTTACTAAACATTTCTCTCTGTTCAAGAAACGCTCATCTGGTAAATCTCTTCCTAATTTTTATTTACATGGGAAATTAATATAAAAGAGAAAGTTTATTTTCTCTTAAAATTAAATAATATTTTCTTTAAAATAATTAACGCTAGTCTCTAACGCTAGCTTTCTCATTTTTTATATTCTTATTAAAACTATTATAAATTTAAAATTGTTTATAAATAAGAAATAAAAAATATCAAAAATTACACATTAAAAGTTTATAAATTAAGTTATTATAAATCAATTTACAATACATATTTGAGGTTAATCATCCTAATGAGTACCAAAAGGTAATCCATACATATAAATATGATTAGATAAATTTATTACAATATATGGTTCTTTGATGAGTGTGGATGCCGTCACATAGGGCGTAACTTGCGTAAGCGTATATAACATGCGTATTTTAGTAATTTACTGGAATACGTTTTGCCATCCTGAAGTCGGTATTTACATGGAGCGTATTTCGTGGAATTGCAAGAAATGCATAATTAATACAACCGATTGCTGATTCAGGTTTCTTTTGTATTGTCTAACAGAAATGTTAGAAAACAAATTTGCGACTGGTTATTGTAACTTACGCCTCTCGAAAAATACACCTCATAGGGAACCGATACTTTACATATTTGTATATGTGAGCGGAAATTATAACCTCTGCGAACATATCTCATTTTAAACATATTTTTATTTTTTATTTTAAATTATCATTGCAATCAGCTATAAGTATTATTGCTTTGCATCATAATTCCAAAGTCTTTGGGGTCGTCGAATATAGCAGCATATATTTACCATTTCACGAAGTACTAATTAATGTTAATTATTTTTTAATTAATAGTTTTTTTTATTTAAATTTTGAATATTAAAAAAATTATGCTTTAAACTCAATAAAATTAAAAATAAATAAACTATCACTAGATGCAATTAATGTAATATGTCACGAAATTTAATCCCGCTATTGCATTACATCGTCAGTATATTATACTGATAACAATATGTTTTAACTTAAAAATTCTATAAACTCATTACATTATGTTGCTATATACAAGGTGTCAGAAAACAATCGTTCATGCTCTCGTGGATTGATAGAGCAAGCTATACTGAGAAGAAAAGTCATTTACCATTTTCCAAAATTTGCAATAGTTACCGAGATAAAAATTACTAAAGTTTGACAAATGAGCGCAAAATTCCCTGCCCACCGCACGCGGGAACCGCTTGCCAGTGGTGGTAGTCGCGGATGGCGGCGCAGTAAGGAGAGAGAAGCTACTTGACAGCGTGCTCGCGCACGGCTGTCACACACGCGAAACCAAGCATGTCTCTTAGAAGCGCGGAAAAGATCGGAAAGCGAACAGAATGTGGTGGGGCGCGCTTCAATCGTGCGTTCTCTTCGCTTGAAATTCGGTCGAAAGAGAAAGCATGATACAACGTCATGTTATAGAAAAATGCAATATCCCTTGCACTGCGCTGTGCGAGCGGTATACGGGATATTACAGTATTTGGTCACGCAGTGTTTTAATTTTTAATTGCATAAAGAAATTTACTCGGATACGAAGATTTGTTTAAAAAGTAATGTAAATAGAATTACAATTATCAGTAATAAATTTAAATTATGTTATCAGGGCAATACAGCTTCAATTCATAAAACTATTACTGTATGTCGAGACATAATTTTAATTAATTAATGAAACTCGTAAATCTCTTTAAACAATTACTTTTCGAAATAATCTCTATTAGAAAATGATTTTAAATCGATAAATTTATAGAAATGTTAACATTATCTGGTAAGCCAGTTTACTTTGTAATTGGCGTAAAACAATGTTGCTCTGAGAGTAAACCCCGATTTTTATGAAAAAGTAATACTGCCGAAAAAATTACACATAAAAAATCACATAGAATAATCTGCTATTTTCTGTGATTTCTTTAAATTGGCAGTAATACGACAGTATTACTATTGTATGGAACGCACAAGGAATGGATAGGCCGATTTGAACAAACTGCGAAAATGTAGTATAAAAAACAAACTTTTAATTTTTCTGTCACATACAAATTAGGCGTATGTGTGAGTGTGTATATGTGTGAGCGTGCGTATGTGTGTATATGTGTGTGTGAGTGTGAGTGTGTGTTATTTCAGGCAATGCCTGGCAAGCTTTATCGGGCGCAATCGCGCCTGTAGATCGTCCTTCGAACAGTCGTCGTCTGCGCGTCGACCGGCTCCTCTCTGGCCTCAGTCGTCCTGGGTCGCAGTCCAAATCACGCTTATACCCAGCCAGAAATGATTAGTCGAATCGACGTCGATAACACTAGTCGATCGACGGTCGAAATGTGTAGTCGATTCGACTTACAAATGGGCTTAAATTTCGACCAGTCATCGACAAGTCGATTTAATGTCGATTTGATGTCAAATTAATACTAATTTCCAGCGAGAAATGACCTATCAAATCGACATAGAAATAATATCATTTTGATGATTTTGATGTCGAATCGATGTCGAATTGACGTCGAGTTTTTCATCATTTCTCACTGGGAATATCTATATAGAGATAGGATTATAACAGGTAATATTAACGTAAACTTGAATAATATCGAATTGCTATTTATTGAATAATATAGAATTGCTGTTTATTACTGTAATATATGAATAAAACGTTGAGTAAAAATATAAATGCAGTGTATTTGCCAAACAAAATGTAATTAAAAATGCTCATCTGTTTCTTTGAACTTTTTATCACATCTTTCAAAACTTCCATCATCTTGTTTTTGATATGGAGCATTTTTTAACTATTGTCCTGCGTATAATGATAAATCCGTAACAGATATATTAAGTCTCTTGTCATGAATTGCGTCTAGAAATAAAATGTATTGTGTAAAATTACTAGACACAAATAAGAAATATTTGAAGAGAGAGTATTTTCCTACTGTTATAAAAAACACAAACAAAATTTATAAAGCAATATGTATTCACCTATAATCACTTCCCATAACAGTATTTTGCAAAAAGATCTCTTTTGATTGCCATCGCCTCGAAAATTGTATTTATATGCAAGAGAATTACTAATAGCTGTAGCCATAACTGAATACAATACTTCACTATCCTTTACTTTAAATTCTTCTTTGACTTTTACTTCCATTGGTGAAAAATAATGTACCTAATATAATAATGTAAAAAAAACATTATTTAACTAGAACAAACTATTTAACAATTAAAACGTAAAATCAACAAAGAAAAATATTTACCAAATTACGAAAATTGTCATTATTCTTCAGACATTTCTCAGAAAGTTTCATTTGTTCATCATTTTTTATAGGATATGATGGCATGTTATCAGGACGAATATGCTGTTCATGATTTGGCAGGAGAAAACGTGAGAGCTTACACTGGAAGCTCATAATTCTGTCTAATTAAAAATTTATTTCCTGTCTTTCAAATGCCGCTTTTTTCTTTATTTCTTGAACTTCTTTTAATAAGAGATGTAGAAGAGCTGCATTATTTAAGAAAAAGGAAATGATAAATAATAAGCTAGTTATAATTACCGGTCTGTTTGCTGCCTTAATAATTAAAACATTTTTTAATACGTTGATTAATCACAAAATGATTTTCAAAGAGTTCTGGTTAAATAGCAAAACAAATAATCAAAGATTATTATTGATCAAATTAGGAACTGTAAATTTATATCGAGTATCAAATAAACTTTAATAAAATCATTAACAATGAAAATGTCACAATTGTCCAAATTAATTTAATTTTTCTTGAAATATCATATATATTGTTATATGTAAAAACAAATAAAAAATATAAAAAAATCTCTTGTCTCTCATGTCTCTTAAATTTTTGTACAATATTTAACAATTTATTTCTAAAAAAATCAAATCGATTTTAGACAATTAAAATATGCTTTTTGTAGGTGATGAAAAATACGATATAAAATAATATAAAAGCATATATATATATATATATATATATATATATATATATATATATATATATATTGCGACCGCACTCACGAGCGTGGTGCAACTACGTTAACTGCTCGTGACGATAGGTAGCAGCCACGGTAATCGCGAAGTCGCTCACATCAAATGCGTGAAGTTAGCCGGTACGGTTAGGCGCCAGGCACGAGCGAGCGTGCCACTCTTAGATCGGGACGTGACCGATCTCTCGATTCATGCCGGAAAAGGAAACGCGAAGACACTCTACCTCGTCACGGGCAATAACGGGCTCTGTTAACCGGTAGCTCAGCCACGGAATTGGCAGAGGGGGTGGTTCGCGGCGGGCGGGGTGGCAGAGGAGAGCGAGGGAACTTAAAGAAGACATTTCAATTTGATAATGAAATGGACAATGTATTTCCACGAGCTAACACTACTCACAGGGTCGGCGACAATGCCTCGCGACCCGGGCGCGGCCGGAAAATACTATGCGGTCGTCGGTACGAGCTCACCGAACGGAGAGAATCACAATTCCATTCTAGGTAGCGGCGGACAGAATACGCCGTGCACACTCGCAACTTTGCACACGCACTCTCATTTCACGCGGAATTAGGTGGCGATTCGGTACGAAGCAAGCATTCTGAAATACGTGGAACAAAACGGACATCGCCAAGCAGAAACGCATACATACGCTATTACAGACGACACACAAGAATATGACACAATTAACGCGACTTGGCTGTGGTGTCGGCGACGCTCTCAATAAACGGAACCGGAAGAATCTAGACGCGACTTGATCGGATGAGGCGCACGGCGGCTGAGCACGCGGTCAGCACGCGATCACTGGCGTGTTCCCGGCGGAAGATTTTACGGCGAACGATAACTCTACATGCGACTCTCGCACGCGCGACTCATCCGACCGGCGAAATCGGTAGCTTTACACAAGTCTTGTTCGTCTCACCACGACGCTGGTTAGCTCGGAAAAGTGGTCGTTAGCGGCTTCCGTCGTCCCAGCTCGTGGCAGCTTCTCGGGCGATCCACAGCGAAGTGATCGATAGCGCGAGGAAATTCGGCAGGCGGCACGCAGGATCTCTCGCCCCCACGCACGGGGGTTCGTCGCGCCGCGCTATTGGTTCCGCCTTATAACGCGATCCTCGCGACCCTCTAGTCAGGCTGTCGCGCCGCGGCGCGCAATTCGAGGTAGGTCGGTGTCTTCGGGCAGCTTGCGACTCTTCCCGTGGTTTTCCCGAGGCCGGATGGCTATCCCTACGGACTCTTCGACGTCCGGTGCCCCCGCGCTCGGGACCACGTCCGGAACTTTCCCTCGCAGCTCCTCGTTCGGAGTCTCCTACGCGATGATCTGCGTGGAGTGTCGACATCTCCTACGCCGGACCTTCCCTCTTTGCGTCCTGCAATTTCAGCGGCCTTACTGCTGCGTACAGGCGCGACGGTAAGAGATAACGTAATTAAATGAAGAGAGATCACCTGTCGTGCGCGCTACTGCGATCCTGCGCACGGTCCGGAAGGTCTCCACTGGCGGCAGCCTCCTCCTTCTTCTAGTCTGCTCGCCGGGTGAGATTTTGTCGATACAAAAATTGAATATCCGCTAGCTGCCGATCCGCAAAACGTCGCTAAAATTAACGGACGGACACACGCACACAAAACAAAAACGCGGAATTGTAAGCGCACTCGCCGACACGTCCGTCTCCGAGCCGAGAGGACGTAAAGCCGCAGCGTGCGCTCCTCGTTCGGATCTTACGATCCTTGTGACGGACAGCCAAACGGGATGTCACGTCACAACTTCCCCTTCCCCGGGGAGGACCGAGGAGGTCTTGGCTATCGACGAACGTCGATAGCCACCCATTTCGCCAAACGGTTAAGATTCAGTCACGGGGGAGACGGCGGAGCGGGTTGCAGTCGCCGGGAGTACAATACTGTCTCAACCGCGTCCGGCTGCCTACGCTAAGAATTGCCCTACAAAGTGGAACCCCCGGGTTGTTCGGCTCGAGCAGAAGGCGCCCGTACTCCGGGGTCACATCCGTTGCCGATCCACCAATCCGGCGGTCTCCGAGCTCTCCAAACGCCAAAAGGGGTGGCCCTCCGCTGGGCCCGGTCGGGAGGAACATCTGGCGCCCCCGCGGCGTGCCCGCATCCCGGTCCGTGGCATCCAGTCCGGTGGCCCGAAACGCAGAAAACGCTAAATACTTTCGAGATACCTACTCTAAAGTTCGCCGAAGATTTTTCCGGCGACTCCCAACCCCGCTCGCCCGTCCCACCCGCGACCAAGCACTGGAATACTAAGTCCACAGTCATTCCAACTAATGCTCAAGTGCCCCACCACGAGGCGGCAGCAACGATGAAAGAAACGAAAAAGAGATGCGAACGCGAGGCGTCGCCCCTATCGGCAGAGGCCTTGTCACCTCCGCCTCGCCGAGTGTTCCACAGCCCAGTCGTGCCTTCTCCTCAACAGACGGCACTTCACGAACGATTACAACACCCAGACGTTCACACGGGACGGACACAACCCCAATAGGGCCTAGCTATAGCCCTAGGTAAAGGCCACGAGAGCGGGTAGGGACCAAGATAACACAGTAACTAGAGACACAAAGCTTTTATTAGGCCTTACAACAGACTCGCAGGGCGGGGGGAAGAGGACCGCCCGTAAGGGACGAGAAAGAAAAAGAAAGAAAGACAAAAAAAAACATTTTTCTTAATGTTTCCTCCCCCCAACAAAGTGCCCCATTCTTCGCGGTCAATCAACCAGTAGGTAAAAAAAAAGGACACAAAATATCACCCAACAAAAACTAATCCTGCCCAAACGCGGCAGATAAGAGAAAAGAGAGAAAGAGAGAAAGGGGGAAAAAAGAGAAAAGAGAGAGAGAAAAAAATATTCGGAAAGGGGAGAGAGAGAAAAAAAAGGAAAAGAGGGAGGAAAAAAAAGAAGAAAGAAAGAAAGAGAAAAAAAATAGTGCCTCTAAGGGGCAGGGCAGCGTAGGCGCAGGGGCGGACGTCCTCAGCGTGGAAGGGGGGCGGCAGCGTCGGGCTCTGGACCTTGCCTGGTTCTCCCTATCCGCGTGTCTCCGGGTGCGCGGTCGTTCGGCGCCAATTCTCGCCGCATCGTGGGCACTCCCTGATGGTGACGCCGACGTGGCCGCAAGCGTAACAGAACCTCCCCTTCTGGACAGCGGGAGTACCGGTGGACTCTGGAACCGCAGTTCCAGCAGCCCACCGGTGAGATGGGGAGGTATTCCTCCTCCCTCACGTTGGTTTGCAGCGCAGGCCTCCGCGCTCTCGGTCTCGTGACCGGTCCACGACGTCGGGCAGTCTCACGTGGCTCTCGCCGTCGCCCGACCCTCTCCTCCTCCTCGGTCAACGGTTCCCTCAGCGTGAGGGGCTCCAGGCCGCGGACGGGATCCGTTTGGGTGGTTTTTTCCCATTGGTGGCATCCACCCCAGACCACCTGAACCCCCACGCTACGGGTCGCCCGCCGGCCCAACTGGCTTCGTTCCGCGGTCCCATCCGCTCCCCGGCTCCGCTCCCTCAGCCGCTCGAGCTCGCTGCGCTCCCGCCAGAAGTTCGGGTACTCCCAGTGGATCACGCTGTAGAGGTCCCGGTACTTAAATAGGAACTCCTCTCGCTGACGCCGGTACTCCTCCGCCATGGCGCGGCGGTACCACTCTCTTTCGTCCGACATCTGGCTGCTTAACTTCAGGGACAGGAGCACAACACGGGCAAGGGACGGAAGAAGGGAACAAGAGAAAGAAAAGAAAAAGAAAAAAAAATTTCTTTTTTTTTTTTTAAGCACGTCTCACCCTAGGCACCGTTATACGCTTTCAGGTCCTTCACGTGGACCTTTCCTAACGCGGTTCCGTCTAACTCGGTGAGCTCGTATACGACAGGCGAAAGGGCTCTCGAAACTCGGAATGGTCCATGGAATTTCGGTGACAACTTCGCCGCGATGTTTTGAGCCGCGGACGATAGGACGTGCTGTCTCTTCAAAACGAGCTCTCCCACCCCAAAAACCTTATCACGCCGGTGCTGGTTGTAGTACTTAGCTTGTTTTTGGTACGCCTGCTCGAGATTTTCCGAAACCCACGCACGCAACGCTTGCAAGTCTTGCATACGTCGCGACCAGTCCCCCGCTTCGCCCGAGGCCACCTCGGTAGCGTCGCGGCAACGACGACGCAAAGAGTTAGTTGGCTCTAATTCACGACCTAGGTTTAAAAACGCAGGCGAGGTTCCGATGGATGAGTGGTGAGCGGTGTTATACGCGAAACGGAAGTCGTGGATATGGAGATCCCAGTCGCGGTGGTCACGATCGAGAAACGCAATAATCATTGTTTTCAATACCCGGTTCACCCTCTCCACGGGGTTGGCTTGCGGGTGGTACGGCGGAACGGTCGTGTGCGTTATCCCGAAATCCTGCGCAAAAGCTCTCAACGTCTGGTTCACGAACTCGGTCCCGTTATCTGTCAGTAGAAATTTTGGCGTACCCCACCTCGATAAAACGAGATTTTCGAGGGCTTCCCGTATCCTTTTGCCGTTTGCGGTTCGCAGCGCTTGGCACTCGACCCATTTAGTGAACAGGTCTTGTATCACGAGGAGATACGAGTAGCCGTTCTTACTTCGCGGCAAAGGACCCATAATGTCCGCCGCGATAACTGTCCACGGTGCCTCTATCACGCGACGACCCATCAATCCCACGGGACTTGCCTGTTCGACCTTTGTCCGCTGGCAGGTCTCGCACCTCTTCACGTATCCTGCCACATCGCGAAACGCGTTCGGCCAGTAGTACGCGATACTCAAGCGGTAGTGTGTTTTCTCGACCCCCAAGTGACCGGACTGCAGATCGTCGTGGGACTCACGCAGAGCCTCCTCCCGCAATTCCCGTGGCAATACCAATTTCCATCGGTCTAGATCGGGAACGATGGCCGAAGTCACGGGGCGCGGCTTCAGGAAATAGAGTTGCCCGTCCACGATTTTCCAGTCGGTACAGTTTTTCTTTGCCTCCCCCACCTCGCGAAATTTTTTAAGGTACCACTGGTCACGCGTGTTCGGCGGATTAATCACGCCGGCGACCGCGACCACGGCGGGCTCGGTTTCCCCCTCGAACATTCGCGATAAGGCGTCCGGAACATGGTGCTACGCGCCTTTACGATGTACAACCTCATAGTCGTACTCGAGCAACTCCAATGCCCACCGCGCTAGTCGACCCGTCGGGTTCTTGAGATGTTGAAGCCAGCGTAGACTACTATGATCGGTTATCACCGTAAATTTGTAACCTTCGAGGTACGGCCTGAATTTTTGTATGGCCCACACGACTGCCAGACACTCTTGCTCTGTTACGGAATACTTTTTCTCCGGGTCTGACAAGGCTCGACTCGCGAACGCGATAACGTGTTCGACTTCGTCCACTGTCTGTGTTAGAACAGCCCCCAATCCGACGGAGCTCGCGTCCGTTTGTAACACAAACGGAATCGAAAAATCAGGGCATGCCAGCGTCGGAGCGGACGTTAAGCGCGCGCGAATTTGTTCAAAGGCTGCCTCCTGCTCGCCCCCCCACTCCCACCGCCGGTTTTTCCTAAGTAATCGGGTGAGCGGTTCGCTGAGCGTCGCGAATTGCGGGATGAAGCGACGGTACCAGGACGACATCCCGAGGAAACGGCGTAATTGCTTTAGATTGCGCGGAGCCGGATACTCCAAGATCGGTTGCACTTTATCGGGGTCAATTGTTAGCCCCTCCCTCTGCACAACGAAGCCGAGGTAGCGAACGTGTGAGCGACAAAATTCACATTTCCCCGGATTGATAGTGAGACCGGCTGCCGCGATTTTATCCAGAACCCGTTGGAGCAACTCTAAATGTTCCTCAAACGTGGACGTGACCACGACGATGTCATCCAGGTACGCGAACGCGTGCGGTTCCATCTCTGGACCGATCAGTTTGTCGAGGAGTCGTTGAAAAGTCGCGGGCGCCCCCGTCAATCCGTACGGCATGCGAGTGAAGTGATACAACCCTTTACCCGGTACGCTAAACGCGGTAATTTCCCTACTCTCCTTTGCCAAAGGAATCTGAAAATACGCTTGGCTCAAATCGATCGTTGAGATGTAATGGGCGGGTCGCAACTTATCGAGAATGCCGTTCATATTGGGTAGCGGGTACGCGTCCTTCTTTGAAATGCTGTTTATTTTCCGAAAGTCAAGGCAAAACCGATATTTGCCCGTGGCCTTCTTCACCATCACAATGGGATTCGACCACTCGCTAAACGACGGTTCTATTATTCCCGCTTCTAACATCTTGTTGACTTCCTCGCGTATCGCGTCCTGAACCTTCGGCGAAACTAAATAACACCTTTGTTTCACGGGCCGGTGTTGTCCCACGTCAATGCGATGTTCGGTAAGCTTAGTAACACCCGGATTTGCGACTTGTTTTGGTACGTGTTTTTCTAAAAATTCCTCTAGAATCAGTCGTTCCTGATCCGATGTTAACTCCGAAAGCCCGCCGCTGGCCGGAACGCCGGCGATGGCGGACGTAATATTTTTCCCGCCAAGCTCGAACGGATACTTGCGATCAGACTCGTCCGCAAAAGTCCACGCCACGGCAGTGAAATCGAGACGAACGCCGAAAACGCACAAAAAATCCACACCCGCCACGCACGGGACGACCAAATTCGGCAAGAGGCACACGGAGAGAGCGTGGCGTCTCCCCTCCAACTCCACCGTCACGTCGGCTTCCTCCGCGATCGCGGCGATTTGACCGTTCGCGGTTCGTATCCGCGAGCCGCGGTCGCGGAGCGTCGGGATCCCCAGCCGTCGCAGTATCCGGATCCCGTCCTGCCCGAAAATCGTGCAGCTCGACCCGGAGTCAATCAGCGCGAGGAGCGAGTGTCCCTCCACGAGAACGCGAAAATATCGGAGGGGTGGGCGCTCCTCAGTCGGAAACGCACCGTACAAATGTTCGAAATCGCTCATGTTAATTGGTGATCGGGCCTCTGCCGATTCTACTGGAGTCGCGCAGACCCGATCTAGCGACTCACCGGCTCGTTTCCCGCGCACGTGGCACACGACTTCACGGTCACGCCGGTTTTACCGCAACGGTAACAATACATCCGCCGGTTCTCGCCGCATTCGCGCGCAATGTGACCGATTTTATCGCAGTTCCAGCATTTAGCGGTGCTGGTACGCGGGGAAACGGTGGCGGGGTCTGCGGAGGCGGTACTCGTCGACGCGGCCGTCGGCGCGGCGGCGGTGGTGCTTGTTGGCTTCGCGGATTTCTTACGCCCCCCGGGACTCACCGTCGCGACCCCCGCTGCGACGACCGCAGGCGCGCGCGCGGCCTTCTTCGGCGAGCGATATGCCAGCTCCGGAAAAAGGGATCGCTCCGGCGCGGGGGAGCGCGATAGCGGGTGGCAGCATCGTGACTCACCTCAATTCGGGACGCCAATAATTCCAGTGACGCAAAACTTCTGAATTCGTCCCGGCGAATCGCTATCTGTAATCGCGGCAGCATATTCCGATGCGCGTAGTTTAATTGTTCTTCGAGAGTCCACGGCGGGCTTAATCGATCGTTATAACGCCTGCATACATGTCAAATAATCGGCGACGGTCTCGTGCTCCCCCTGCGTGCGACGGAGAATTTCGTCGCGCAACGCGAATTGAAAATCCGGATCGCCGAATCGCGCGCGCCACGCCGCCACAAAGTCGTCCCACGAGCGCCATTCCGCGCGTCGGTTGCGGAACTAGTGTACCGCCGTTCCCGATAAAAAGAACGGCAGGCAACGGAAAAGATCATCGTCCGAAACGGGCAGCAACGCGCGACCCTCCTCAATACGCACTAAAAAGGCTTCTGCGTCGCTACCGCGAGAGCCCGAGAACGCCAAATTCCATTTTCGTAAGATGTTAAAAATCTCGGTAACCGAATGCTGCGGCCCGCCGGGAGGTGGAGGTCGTCCTCCGCCCCCGCGCAGCGGCAGCATCTCACGACTCGAGGAAGCGCGCGCGGGAATCGCGTCGTCGTCCTCCCCCAGGCGGAGGTTGCCCATCGCGAGATCACCCGGACTGTCCGGTCGCATCGGCGGAGAGGGCGGGGGTAGCCGTTGGACGGTCGGCATCTTGATAGCGTCGTGCAACGACGCGGTCTCGATCGGCTGTTCCATCTCGTAACGCAATAGGCGGTCGTGCAATGCCGCGAGATCCCCGCCGCTCAGCTGTCCACGACGCGCCAACTCCTCCCGCAAACGATCCTCCGATAGCTTATAAATCCACCCGTAACGCGATTTTCCCTCCGACGTCGTCCTCGTGTAAGAATGTCGCGAAACCGCACGACGCTACCGCGAACGAAAGAGACCCGCAAGGACGGGGCGGCCGAAAGCCAAGATACGGTCGCTCACAATGATTCGCAAGGTTCAGAACGAATAATATTTTGACACGAATACGTTCCAAATTCCGCCAGCCCAAGCGCGAAAACTCTCAGTAAGCTAGAACGGTGAAGGCAATCACAGAGAGGCACTCGAAAACGTAAACAACGTCGTCGCGCGAACGCGTACGCGAGTGCGAGAGAGACAGCCGCAAGGTCGACGCGCACACACAGCGCACGGCAACAAGCGACGTCGCGCGAAACCGTTCACGCGGAAAACACTCGAAATTCCAGGACCACTCGGATTCACAAAATCAGTACGCGAAAAATAGCATGCACACTGCTGAAAAGAAAATGATTAGCAACAACAGAAATCACAACAATAAAATTCACCATAGAAACATAAATCACACATATAGAAAATAATTTCAAAATGCAATAAATCAATACGGAAACATGCAGAAGTCCTCTCGCTCTCAACGCCCGTAATTTTGATACTTGCAGAATTTCTATTTTCCAACGTTTCTGTGCCCCACGTTGGGCGCCAAATTTGCGACCGCACTCACGAGCGTGGTGCAACTACGTTAACTGCTCGTGACGCTAGGTAGCAGCCACGGTAATCGCGAAGTCGCTCACATCAAATGCGTGAAGTTAGCCGGTACGGTTGGGCGCCAGGCACGAGCGAGCGTGCCACTCTTAGATCGGGACGTGACCGATCTCTCGATTCATGCCGGAAAAGGAAACGCGAAGACACTCTACCTCGTCACGGGCAATAACGGATTAATAATATTATGATTATTATTATGATTATTAATAATATGTTAATAATTACATTTCCTTGTAAAAAAAAAAAAAAAAAATATCGAGACTCGAACCAGCAACGTTGCCGTTACGAGTCTAGTACTTAACCGCTGAGCTACGCGCTCTTCGATTTTATGCTCTACACCATGTGTTAATATAGCGCTTGGGGTTCTTTAATCTCGATATTCTCGCGAACGCTTGAGAAGTGCGTCTTATCCGTTTACCCTGAAACACTTGACATGATACTCTATCGATACACGGAGTTTTGACAAAATCGATTGGTATCACGTTGTAGTCTCCCCTTGTGAAATAGTAAGTAAAATAAATTATTACTATTTTTAGGTTATGCTACTTTGGGTTACGTAATTATAAAAATAATTTAATAACATTCTTTTTCATTATAATTTTTTAATTCTATTATTTAATTTTTGTTTGTAGATGTGCAATGATTGTAATACTATAGTAAACATTGGAGAAGAACACGAATGTAACATAGGAAATAACAATGTTTACGATGATTATAACGAAAGGTTAATTGCAGAAGTCTTTGTAAGGGAAGGCTTATGGAATTCCAAATTGCCTTACAAGTTTAGAGGTCCAGCACATTTGAAAACATTATGGTGTGAAGTTGATACTTGCTTAGGTAAATTTATTATTTGTAATTAATATGTGTACCTATTAAAATATATTTTTTTAATTAATCATGTTTTATAACAAATTCTGTATATTAGGAACACCTGCTGGAAGTAGCCAAATAAAATGGAAAAGTTTAAGGGATCGCTTTGTCAGGGAACATTCTTCCGTAACAACTTATATACCAAGTGGCAGTGGAGCTATGAAAAAAAAGAGCAATTGGCCATTATATGACACCTTACGTTTTCTAATTCCAACAGTGAATTATAGAAAGTATGTACAATTAATAAGTAAGTTGGTGTGTGTGCGTGTGCGTGCGTGTGTGCGCGCGCGCGTGTGTGTGTGACATGAAAAAATATTTTATTGAACTTGTTACACACACATATACTCTCTCTCTCTCTCTCTCTCTCTCTCTCTCTCTCTCTCTCTCTTTCTATCAAAAATGTTTTAATCGGACATTTTCAGCTAGGTAGACATAATAGATATAGTATTATGTTAATTTTTTGTATTATATATTATGTATACAATACAAAGGACAACATAATTACGTTTATCTTGCTGAATGTTTGATTAAAACATTTTCATTATGTTATCTTTTATATAATTGATATATATATATGAATTGATGATTTCTTTTCATACAATTTATATAGTGAAATAAACTTCTCTTTCTCTTTTCTAATTTTGACTTATTTAAAAAATTATTTTAGAACTATAAGTAATCTGGAAAACATAAATCCAGATTTTCAGTCTGAAAGTGATACACAGTTATCACTTTCAGATGAATCTAGTCTCGCTGGTACCTCTAATAATAATACATATATAAGAAAAAAAATAAACATCGCTCAGCAAGTACAAACAAAACGAAGTTTACTAAAGCCACAAACAGCGTTGCAACAAAATTGTTGTAAGTAAACATTTATTATTTATTTACCTTTTTTATTTATTAATGATATTTTCCTTTCTCAATAGCATGATGTCTTTAATTATATTTTCGTTTTTTTCATGTGTTTCAAAATACTTTTTTCGTAATGTGGTTATATATGTAGCATATATATGTTACAGTCAATGCCGAAATTTCACAAACAGCCAAAGAATCACTTCGTTCGCCTCAACCTTCAAAATATAGAAGTTAGTATATATACAAATATTTTATCTATTGTAAAATAAACATTATTAATTTGATCTTTTGTTTACAGAGAAACAGAAAGTTACCGAAAATGTGGACATGCATTTGGAGGAAGTTCTTTTAAAGGAATTGAAACATACTATACAAGTGATGTAAAACCCGATAAAATAGAAAGCTTCTCAAAATATGTTGAAGTGTGTCTGAGAAGCATGACTTTGGATGTTTCGAAACGAGTAATGAACAAAATTTCAATGTTACTTATTCAAGAAGATAATTAAGAAAACAATGTCTTAAATGATATCCTCATGACACAACACTTAATGAAAAAAGTTAATTGGTTTTCTTAAGTTTTTATTACAAAATTTAATTTTTGAAACGACTTCAAAATTGGAACCTGCTTGGTACAAAGTTTAGTTTAGCCCCGATAGAAATAAAAGGATAACAAATATACAGAAGTTCAAGACCGTTGCATTTGGAATTAACGGCTGTTTCCACAAAGATTCGTGAGATTATTCGTAAAATTGGAACTTTCTAACACGAATTGTGAACTGATATATGTTACCTATTTACAAGTTGCTACGTTCCATTTCCTTTTTTTTCTTCAAGTGACGTCGAACACGTTTGATACTCCGTGTAATCATCAGTTAAAATAATAGTTGAAAAAACTGTAAAAACTTAAAAAAAGTTTTCCAATTATTTCATATTTTATTTTGAAATTAATAAGTTTGAATACAGTGAGATACAAAATATAAGATTAGAGCTATATAAAATTTAAACTGCTTTGGTAAATAATTCAACTTTCTCGCCAATATTTTTCTGTACATGATTAAAGATGAGTTTTCACTTTATTGATTGAAAATACGATGCACAAAGTTCGTTTTTATGCAGTCAGCAAATTTGCAGTCAAAATTATATCAATAATATTTCTAAACATTCGAAGTCATAAGAATAACGTTTCGAATAACGTTTCATAACATAAGAAAAGTATTATTTCATCAGTATTATTTTTAGAAAATACGTAAAGTACATAAAAATAGTTAAGTTTATGAAATGAAACAATTTGTTATTTTTTATTTTGGTAAGTTTACGATTCAAAGTTTATGATTAATTATATTGCTAGTAAACATGTTAAATAAATAATATATGTGCAATAAAATTCTTTTTCTATGTAAAGGTGTATTTTTGTATATCTGTATATTTTGTTATATGTGTATGTATCAAGTTTTTTACAGAATACAATCTTAAACTTCAAAATATTATATATAATATCTAAATATACATATTCTATATTTTATACATTAAATATTTTATAAAAATAACAGTGCTTTTACAAATATAAAATGCAGTATATTTATTTTTTCAAAAAAGTTTATATAAACATAAATCTCTAAATATTTTTCTTATTTATAGATTTACTAGTTTACAAAAATCATATATTAATTTTTATACACATTATGTTTACAAAAATTATATTAACATAAAATTTTCATGTATATGTTCTTGTCCACAAATTTGACCTTCATTTGCAAAATAATCTGTAAAAATGTTTCTAATTTGTCCAGCATGTCTTGTATAATTGTTGCTTCCACAACTTGTAACGCTGTGTAAATTACGTACATCTATATTTTTTCTCCATTGTCCTTCAATTATTTGTCCGTTTTCAGATACTTTATCAGAGTAATTCAGTCTACAATATTGCAACGTATCCATCAAAAAATTGTGCAAACAAACAGTTGCTTTAATTATAGCATCTACTGTTTTAAGACTGGTATTTATAGGTTTATGATAAATACGCCATCGACTTGCGAGTATTCCGAATGTGTTTTCAACAACATGTCGAGCTCTGCTTAATCTGTAATTAAATATTTTTTGTTGCTTTGTTAAATTTTTTGATGGATATGGTCGCATGGTAAATTCAGTCAGTTGAAAAGCTTCATCAGCTACGATTACATATGGAACCGTATGTCTTTCACTAATATCAGATGAATCGGGTAAATTCATTGTTTTATTATAAAATCGTTGCCCCATTGCAGAATTTTTAAAAATGCCTCCATCGCTGTGTCTTCCTTGTGCACCGATGTCAACAATTAAAAATTTATAGCTAGCAGATACAAGTGCCATTAAAACAACACTGTGAAAGTTCTTATAATTATAGTACTGACTTCCTGCTTTTGGTGGACACTAGAACAACAATTTAATCTAGAGATTTTGTTACAAATATTATGAAATTAAAAAAATAAAACTTACTATTATAGAAACATGCTTTCCGTCTAAAGCACCAACGCAATTTGGAAAATTCCATATTTCTTGAAACTCTTGAGCTATTTCTTTCCATCCATTTTGTGTTGGTATAAATAATGCTTCTTTGTTGAGATTAGTCCATATGGCCTCACAAGTCTCTTTTATTATTAGTGTTATTGTACTTCTACCAATTCGATAGTTTAATGCAATCGAGTTAAGCCCATCTCCACTTGCTAAGTAACTAAAAAATATATAATATTGTTAATTTAATGTTTACAAATGTTTGTAAGTTTATCATTGTCAAATTAAAAAATTGTATAAATTGTATATATATTCATACCGTATTGTCATTGCTAATCTAGCTGCTGCTGGAATAGGAATTCTCCAACCTGTTTCCATTTTCATTATGCTTGGTCCTACTTTTGCTAATAACGTGTCAAATGTGTTCCATGTCATTCTCATATAATTAAAAAATGTTTCGTCTCCTTGTAATCTCATTTCATTTATTAAATTATGCCAATCTCCTTGTTGTTGTTTTAATTTAAGAATAGGATGTACCCAAAACCTTCTTTTAGATAATACACTTAAATTTCTTTTCTCTCTTCTTTTTCTTATATATGTAAGGAAAATGTATTTCCTTCAATTCGAATGAGCCGCGCTCCTCATACTCGGCGCACCGTGTGAACCGACCCCGCTAGATAGAACAAGTACTACAAGAACTACATTGATTGATTACCGATAGAGAGGAAGAGAGTGATAGGAGATAAAAGGAAGATCAAAAGGATCGAGCACATGTACACAAGGAAGAATCAGGAAGGAAAGATTAAACTTTGCTGTACAGAAAAGATAGAGTGTATAAGACTGAGGATCAAGCCAGTAAATAAAGAAGGGATAAAAATAGGCTTTAATTGTCGTTTCTTTGTTTACAGGTAAGCGTGTAAATATTGTAAATAACTCTAAATCGTGAATAAATTTCAAACTTTGTTTACAGAGAAACACATTGTGTCAATTATTATCAGGGAACAACCTATAAGATAATTAACTTATAAAACGACAATTTCAGTCGAGATGGAAAAACTACAATTCGAATTTGCAGTAACCGCATCATCCAAGGATGAGAAAACAAATATAATTGCCATAACCTCAATTAGTACAGAAGAAGGGAAAAGGTACGTTCTACCGGCAGAGTTTAGACATATAGGCTATCATAACGAATTAATGAAAACAGAAAATTACAATAAACTAAAGAACACTCTGAAAACAAGACATCAAAAAAGAAAAGTGTGGATAAGAATGACAGAAGACTTAAAAAAGATCTATATAGATGAAGATCAGAATCTACAGTTTGAGAACCAATATTTAGAAGAAATAGACGAGGATAAATCAGAAGATAAAACTCAAAAGGATAATTTAACAAAAATATTAGAAAAACTTGTAGAGTCATCACAAAGAAAGGAAGAAAAAAAAAACTTAAAACAAATTTCAGAAAAGTTTATGATTGAAAAATTCACCAGCAAGCACTCGAATACGAAACAATGGCTAGAAACATTTGAGAAAGAGTGTACAAGATTTGATATTATAGAGGATGAAACAAAAATCGAAATACTAAGATTGTTTTTAGATAAATCTTGTTCAGACTGGCACTCTGCAACATTAACAAAGTTAACTGTCCAGGCAGGATGGGATGAATGGAAAGATAGATTTTTAGAAACTTTTGCGGATAAAGGATGGAGCACGGTGAAGTATGCTTTATCATTTAGATATAAAGAAGGATCACTTACGGATTATGCAATAAAGAAAGAAAAACTATTGTTGGACATGAATAAAAATATAGATTCACAAACATTGACAACCCTAATAGCAATTGGATTGCCAGAATTTATCATAAACAAAATAGATAGAGAACAATGCCAAGATTCAACCTCCTTATTTAATGAAATTAGGAAATATGAAAATCTAATATATAAAAAATCTTATCTACACAAAAATGAGGTTGGATACAAAAAGAAAAGTGAAGAAAAAAGACCGTGCAAAACATGCGAAAATTTAAACAAAGGCACTAGATACCACCCCGCAGAAAAATGCTGGTTCAAAACAAGAGAAGAAGGAAAACACACCAACACAACAAGTTTAGTAGGTAACAGCTCAGTCATTGATGTAGAGTTGAACACCGAGAAAAAAAACGAATAAACACACCATTAATCAAGGTCAAGCTATTATTAGAAGATAAGCTAGAAATTCAAGGAACATATGATCCAGGATCTCAGGTATCACTTATAAATTCAAGACTAATTAAAATAAAAGAAAAAAAAATGATGTAAATAAAATATACTTGAAATCGGTTAATGGTGTGGGAACAACAAAAGGATTAATTACAATTAAAATAAAGATATTTGATATTGAAAAAGAAACGGACGTGTACATAGTTGAAGAAGAAAACTTTCAGGATTTCATCATTGGGCTAGATATAATAAAAAACTTTAAATTAATACAGAATGAGGAATTACAAATTTCACAGAAGAAAGAAATAGATAATTACAATGAAAATAAACAATACTCCGTAAATTTTAATGAACACATCAAAGAGGATGAATTTAAAGTTATTCTAGACCATTTAGATAGTACAAAGAAGACTAACATAAAAAAACTAATAGAAGAATATAATTCCATATTTGCAAAAGACAAATATGACATTGGGACAGTAACAGATTATGAGGCTAGGATAGATCTAATCGTGGATAAATACTGTGGTAAAAGACCGTACAGATGTACATTAGAAGATAAAAAAGAAATTGAAGAGCAAATAGGGAAATTGCTAGAGAAAGGATTAATTGAAGAATCCTACAGCCCTTTCGCTGCACCAGTGACACTAGCATATAAAAGAGACGAAGGGAAGAGATCTAGATTGTGTATAGACTTTAGAGACCTAAATAAGATTATCATACCACAAGCCCAACCATTTCCAATAATAGACGACCTGATAATAAAAACGAGAAACTGCAAGTACTTTACTACACTAGATATAAATTCTGCTTTTTGGTCGATCCCACTACGCATTGAAGATAGAAAGAAAACAGGATTCGTAACACAGGATGGACACTTTCAGTGGACATGCCTACCATTCGGACTAAAGACATCACCGGCAATCTTTCAAAGAATTTTATCCAATATATTAAGAAAATATAATCTTAAAGAATTCACAGAAAACTATATAGATGACATATTGATTTTTTCGGAATCATTTCAAGAACATGTAGAACATATAAAAAAGGTATTGAACGCGATAATAAATGAAGGTTTCAGGTTAAAATTAAAAAAATGTACATTTGCAGCAAAATCAGTGAAATATCTCGGACACATAATAGAAAACAATACAGTGAGACCAGTAAAAGACAATTTAACCTCAATTCAAAATTTTCCAACCCCTAAAACACAAAAGAACATCCGACAATTCTTAGGGAAAGTCAATTTCTATCATGAGTACATACCGAAAAGCTCGATATTGTTAGACCCACTACATAGATTATTGAGGAAAAATGAAAAATTTATATGGGCAGAAGACTGTGAAAGGTCTTTTACAGAAATAAAGAAATTGCTATGCTCTCAACCAGTGCTAGAAATATTCGACAAAGATTTGCTTACACGGATTTACACAGACGCATCACTTGAAGGCATAGGTGCAATATTCAAACAGGTACAGCATAACGGAATAGAGAAGCCAGTAGCATACTTCTCAAAGAAACTAAACGAATCGCAAAAAAGAAAAAAAGCGATATACTTGGAATGCCTGGCTATCAAAGAGGCGGTAAAATATTGGCAACACTGGTTGATCGGAAGAAGATTTGAAGTGTATTCAGATCATAAACCGCTGGAGAGCATGAACATCAAGGCCAGAACGGACGAAGAGTTAGGCGACTTAATGTATTATTTGTCACAGTATGATTTCCAAATAAAATATGTTCCAGGAAAGGATAACGCCGAAGCAGATTGCCTAAGCCGAAATCCAGTATTAGAACCAAGTGACAATACAGAAGAAGTATTAAAATTAGTAAATTTAATGAAAATAGAAGAAATAAAGATAGACCAAAGCAGAAATAAATGGATACAGAAAATGGAAGCAAAATTAATGAAGAAAAACGGAATATTTTACAGAAAAATCAGAAATAGAGAGAAGATAATTTTATCCGAAGAATCAAGTATAGAGATGATAAAAAAAATACATACTGAATGGTGCCACATAGGGATTAAACAAACAAGAAATAGGATATGTCCGTATTATACAGCCAGAAATCTAACAGAAAATATAAAAAAGATATGCAAGACATGTGAAGTATGTATCAAAAATAAATCTAGAGGTCAAGAAAAATATGGCCGGATGTCACAGTTAGAACCAGCAACCAGACCGTTCGAAATAATGTCAATGGACACTATTGGAGGCTTTGGAGGACTAAGATCAACAAAAAAATACCTTCATCTACTGGTTGACCATTTTACCAGATACGCATTTATTGCAACTTCGAAGACACAAAATGCTACGGATTTTATCAAGCTAGTGAAAAACGTTCTAGAAACAGACAAGATTGAAACGATACTCACAGACCAATACCCAGGCATCAACTCAAGAGAATTTAAAGAATACCTAGAAGAAAACGATGTTAGATTGATTTTCACTGCTGTAAATGCACCATTCTCAAACGGCTTAAACGAAAGATTAAACCAGACACTAATCAATAAAATAAGATGTAGAATAAAAGAAGGAGAAAAGAAAAAAGCTTGGGCAACGGTTGCTAGAGAATGTGTAGAAAGATACAACGAGACAGAACATACGGTCACTGGTTTTGCACCAAAGTATCTGCTGGATGGCACGGACACAAGTATTTTACCTGAAGAACTGAGAAGAGAAAAACATCAAGAGGACTGGATGAAAGATAAAGAATTAGCCCTAGAGAGAACTATTAAGTCACATGATTATAATAAAAAACTATTTGATAAAAATAGAAAACATCATGAGTTTAATACAGGTGACATGGTATATATAGAAAATGGTAATAGATTGAATAGGAAAAAGCTAGACGATTTGAGAATTGGACCACTTGAGATAATAGAAAAAATATCGAACTCGATATACAGAATTAAGACTAATAGGAAAAAATCAGGAACAAGCTTGTTCCACATAACAAAACTAATTCCAATATCAGATATAGATAAGGACGCAGACGAAGAGGATTGAGCCGAGAAATCCAAGGTGAGAATGCGCTGCGACGATTCTCATCCGGGGAGGGGGAGATGTAAGGAAAATGTATTTCCTTCAATTCGAATGAGCCGCGCTCCTCATACTCGGCGCACCGTGTGAACCGACCCCGCTAGATGGAACAAGTACTACAAGAACTACATTGATTGATTACCGATAGAGAGGAAGAGAGTGATAGGAGATAAAAGGAAGATCAAAAGGATCGAGCACATGTACACAAGGAAGAATCAGGAAGGAAAGATTAAACTTTGCTGTACAGAAAAGATAGAGTGTATAAGACTGAGGATCAAGCCAGTAAATAAAGAAGGGATAATAATAGGCTTTAATTGTCGTTTCTTTGTTTACAGGTAAGCGTGTAAATATTGTAAATAACTCTAAATCGTGAATAAATTTCAAACTTTGTTTACAGAGAAACACATTGTGTCAATTATTATCAGGGAACAACCTATAAGATAATTAACTTATATATATAATAAAAGAAGCAATAATATTTTCTTTTGACGCCTCATTTCATTCATTTTAGCTACAAAATTAAATAGAAAATTATTATATTGTAATTATAATGCAAAACAATTGTAATAAAATTGGAAGTAGTAAGCCTATTCTTAAAAATTACCAATTTGAAAAAAGCGTTCCTCTGCTTCACGAAGTGAGATATTAAAAATTTGACACAATTCAATTTCTGTATGTATATTAATTTTGCAGATTAGGTTAAGTTAAGTTGGGTTATTTGCACACGTTTGCGCATGCGTTTATTGTATCTTAACGCGTCCAATGTGAACCCTAGAAAAATTTATTCATTGCATTTTGACACGCGTAACGCGTGACGCGTCCTGTGTGCATTCAGCCTTAGCCTAAAATGAGGGTCGTTTTTTAACATACGTTTCATATGGAGCCTTCCATTTTTCTTCTCATTATTCTTTGCGTGAGGGCTTTGCGGCTTCCCGGGAAGCCGGTCGTTCGCGAGCTTCTACGGCGGGACGGCTCAAACACACGCGGCAGCCGACAGCTGGGTGTCTCGACGAGGTCTCGGGCTTGAGGTGGAGAGCCAGCCAAACACTAAGAAGCAAGGTGCGTTCAATCGCCACGCGGCGGACGCACTCGCACACTAACCTAATGGCTCCACCTCAGAACGCGAGCCGGTCGTGGCTTTACACAATTGTTAGAGGGTCACCTCGACGACGACTCTGGTCCTCCTCCTGGTCCCTCGGGTCCTTTGGGATCCTCCGCTGGACGCGCTCGCCAGGCCGGACACTCTCGCCGATCTTTCCGATAGCCACCGACGATAACTGGGACCGATATCTCGCACTCGCCCGCTCTCTAACGCAACATGTACGCCGAACGCCGGGTCGCACGCAAAAGCCGAGAGGATCGCGCTCGATGCGCGATCGATGAGCGCTACCCCTCCCACAGGGTGCGCGATATCCTTGCGCTTAGCGACGCGGCCTATCAGCGACCGCCCTTATCTAGCCGTGACGTCACGGCAGCGCAGTGTCGGGTCTCCGCAGGTGTCGTGCGGTCCCCGTCGGCATCCGACATCCTCGTCGTTCTTGTCGTCCCCGCGGACGACAGCAGCAGAATTTTTCCAGCGACGATTCTTCGCCGCTACCCTCCTCGATGGACAGCCGGCATTCGACGGCCCTCGTCCTGGCCGTTCGTCCGCCCCAGCCTGTCCATCAGCTGTGCCAATCGCGAGCCTCCTTTGCGTGGCGCTTATCTGTCGCCACGTCTTGTCTTGTCCTCCTCTCCGTCGGCGGCTTCCCGTGCGCCGGCCCTGGACGATCACTTTCTCCTTTTCCTGTCGCGGTCCGTCTCCCTCGCCGCTGCTGGTCCTTAGGCGACGTTTGTCGAGGTGCCCGCGGTTACATGAAATAAGCCGCGAATGAGTAAATAAAATAATACGCGACGCAGTCCCGCCGGAGATTTCGCTCTCTCGCTGAGTGCCCGACCCGGTCATACGCGCCTCCTTGCGCGACGCTCAGGCGGAAGACGGAGTGGCGAGGCAACTAAAACTGCCACGTCACAGTTTCTCTTTGCTGTAATAGAAAAATTTGATATTGATAAATTTCTTTTTTACCCATTCAAAAAGATCTGCTGAGTTCAAGATGGCTTCTGTTGATTCATAACTACCTATAGTAAATAGCTATAGTTACGCTCAAGTCCGCTAGGAGGCGAGCTTTCTCGTAAAAAAAGTTACAACATTGCAGCTTTAAATATAAGTAACTGTGTAACTTAAAATTACGGATATGTTTATTCTATTTTCGCATCGGTGCTTTTTTCTTACCTTATCAATCAGTCCTTTTCAGGATTACATTTCAACCAGTTCTTTTTAGAGCTATTTGTATTAAATGTATTAAAATCTTTTGTTTTTGTGGTCCTATGTTATTTTTAGTTATTTGATTAATTGACAGTGTTTGATTTATATCACTTTCAAATATTCCTTTTTTTACCATCTGTCTTATTAAAATAACATGTCCAGAATTAAAAAGGCCTTGATTTTTCAAGAAAGCGGGGTGCGATCGGATAGATGCATAAATTCTTTCAAAGGTAATGGGCATGTTGATAAAAATTTGCGGACAATTTCAAAAAATATGGTACAAAAATTTCCAGATTTACGGGAGGGTGCAAAAATTTGTGCAAAGTGTAGAATAATGCTTGATAAAGATGTTGATGTATCTCCAAGCAAAAAAAAATGTTTGTCTAGAGAAGATGAACTGGAAGATGTATCTCCAAGCAAAAATAAATGTTCGTCTATAGAAAATGAACTGGAAGATGTATCTCCAAGCAAAAATAAATGTTCGTCTATAGAAGATAAACTGAAAGATGTATCTCCAAGCAAAAAAAATATTCGTCTAAAGAAGATGAACTGGAAGATGTATCTCGAAACAAGAAAAAATGTTCGTCTAGAGAAGAAGAACTGGAAGAGATGCTGAATGGACTTAAAGAAAAGTTTTCTAACTTAGATAAAAATGATCCATGTCGTGTTGCAATACTTACGATTGCTCCTGAATGTTGGAGTATCCGTAAAATAGCTGAGAAATTTGGAACATCTCGGAGAATGGCAAAAAACGTTAAGGAATTGAGGGCATCGGAAGGTGTTTTAGCGATGCCAGCTTTGAGACAAAGAAAATGTTTACCCGAAAATACTGTAAAGAAAGTTACCGACTTCTACGAGAATGATATTAACAGCCGAATTATGCCACATAAAAAAGAGACAGTTACTATTAAGATTGATGACCACAAAAACAAGATACAGAAACGATTACTATTTAGTGATGTGAAATCTCTGCATATCGAATTTAAAAAACTGAATCCTGAGCATCCAATCGGCTTGACTAGATTTTCAGAGCTTAGACCCAAATACTGTGTACTCGCAGGGGCAAGAGGTACACACAGTGTGTTTGTACCGATCATCAAAACTTTAAAGCGATGCTTGATGCTATTGATATAAAAAGATTGACAAATAACTTGAAAAATCCAGTAAATAACTTCAACGATTGTTTTCCATTTGTCGTATGTAAAACACCAACACCTGCCTGCTATTTAAGAGATTGTGAGTCTTGCCCTGAGGGATTGGAAGATTCTCTGATTACATTACTAAACTTTTACAACAAAGAGGCGTCTCAGAAATCATCTTCAGCACGTGGCAATCGACTGATAGGTGCACTCTGATAAAAGAATGCCTTTCTACAGACGATTTCGTCTCTCAATTATGTACTCGTTTAGAGAAATTAGCACCTCATCATTTTATTTCAAAAAATCAATCGAAGTATGTTTCAGAGCGGAAGAATAGCTTGCGACCAGAGGAAGTACTAGTCCAATGTGATTTCTCAGAAAATTACGCTTATGTCGCTCAAGATGCTGCTCAAGCATTTCATTATAATAATGATCAATGTACTGTTCATCCTGTGTTGTTTTATTATACAAATGAAAAAGAAGTTTCACACAAAAGCATTGTACTGTTATCGAATTGTACAACACATGACACTGCTGCTGTGTACGTGATGCAAGAAATACTTATTCCCGAAATCAGAAAAGTCTGTCCAAATGTCAAAAAAATTATTTACGTTACTGATGGCGTAAAGCAGCACTATAAAAATAAATATCAGATGAGTAATCTTATCCATCATAAAGAAGATTTTGGAATAGAAGCAGAATGGCACTGTTATGCCACAGCCCGCACCGGCAAAGAAGCTTGTGACGGTGTTGGCGCCATTTTTAAGAGGGAAGTTACCCGTGCAAGTCTTCAGGCTAAATCAACAAAAGCCATCTTAAACTCAGATCTTTTTGAATGGACAAAAATGAAATTTATCAATATCAAATTTTTCTATTACAACAAAGAAAAACATATAAAAATTCAGAAATTTCTTGCAAAACGATTTTCTGAAGCTCCGCGACTAATGAAAATCCAAAGTGGGCATGCTTTCCTTGTCATTAAAAGAAAAAAATTGCAAGTAATGCGATACTCTGGTGCCATTGAACCAATGGTCATTGTAGAGTATTAGAATCGATAATACACAACAATTATAATACTCACCTTTTATGTACTGATTCCAAATCCGGCCATTTTAAATCCGCTATTTTGAATTTTGTAATTTTGTCTCCAGATTCGTAATCAACGACCTCGAAAACCTTATAGTAATCATTTTCAAGCCGATTTGTCAAGTTTTCGCATTTTAATCGAAGATAATCTAAGATCATTCGTGACTTTTGTGGATTTCAGGCGCCATATTTTAGCCGCCATATTGAATTTTTCAAATCGCCACGTTCCATTCGAAACTACACAAGTATACGAATATTTTGAGACCTTAAACGTTTTTTTCCGTTGCGTTAATTTTTGGAAGGAGGGGGTGGCCCGTTTAACGCAAAACGTCCCATATATATATTGTAACGACCGTGTTTCGCGCACGGACGGTCGACGGTACAAGATCGGGCGCGAAAGGTCGCTTGGAGGAATTAGACGTTTATAAAGGTAGAAAATATCAACGTGTTTATTCTACTAGACGTTGTTACATTGACATCGGCTGTTGTACGGATGCGGTACAGAGCCTTGTGTTCGAACGCGCGGACGAACGTGATACAAACATGTAGAACTTAGATTTATAAGACGCGCGGACGGACGCGACACAAACTTAATTCTCCTAGACGCTCGGACGGACGCGATACATATATCCGGAGTTAAATCGGTTAAGCGCGCGGACGGACGTGACACAGAAATTCGGCTCGGCGTAGTCTATATACGCGGGAATCTATTTACAGGTTCACCTGTCTTGCGAGACGCGGTTCGTGGAATTTAGTCGCGTGTTTTTCTGCGAATCCCGGCGGCCTTGTTTTTGTGGCCGTGACGTTCGGTGGTAGCGCGGCGCGGGGAGCGGTGAGCGCGGCGCGTACACGGATCCGTGTTTCCTCGTCGGCTTCGCAGCGCGGACCGTCGCGAGGCGGTTAAGACCGCGAATGTTCGCCGGGGGACACCCCCTCACGCCAAGTGCGCTTGGTGGAGGCACGGAGCACCGTACCCCCGTACGTGAGGTGGCGTCGGACTCGGGAGGCGGAGTGAAGGAGCGGATGGAGAATCGTCTTCGTGTCAAGTGACTTGACGGGGCCCAAGTGTACTTGAGCCTAGGTTGACGAGTCGGGAAGCGGAGCTCGGGAGCGGACTCGGAAGCGGCTGCCAGCTAAGTAACTTAGCGGAGACCGAGGCGCTCGATCTCAGTGACAACCTGGGGAAACTTCTGTTCGGCGGACCGGCCAGAAGCGGATCAGGTCCCTGCCTCCGGCGAACGTCGCCTTATATACCCGAGAATCGAGGCGAGGGGGATGCGCGGCGTGTTACGGCGGAGCGGTCCGGCGGCAGCATCCCCGCCACTCAATCTCGGGTCTCTTGCTCCGGACCACGCGCGTATAGCGTGGTTGCGGACGGCGCGGGAACGAGAGCGCGTGCGCGCGAAGATGAGAGCGCGGGAGCGATCGCTTGTTTGCTCCGATATTCGTGTATTTATTAGGCGCTATGCGCCGTTTAACGGCCGTCCGGCGGATGTTCGGCCGGACGGTTCGGACGGTTAGGCGGTCCGGGGGCGGAAGGCGGTTCGTTACACCACCCCCTCCTTTAATAAGGCCTGAACATAGAGGCCTACATATCGGTCTTGCTGGCGGGTCCTCCGGGTTGAGTGTAGGATTTCTCCTTGCAGGATCGTAGCTTTCCGGTCCTGTCGAACCGCAGGTGCCATCGGCGGTTGCCGACTCGCGGCTTGTACTCTCGGGCCGAGTGTACTGCGAAGTGTGGTACGTGCACGGTGATCCCGGGCTCTACTTCCACCGGGATGTCGGGTGGTGGTCGTGGCCCCACGACCCTGAGCGGGACCGGTGTGTTTTGAGGCGGTGGTGGAGGCGGCAGCGTGGCTCGCGGCGCCGGTCGTGGCAGCTCCTGGGTCAGCCACGTGAGCTTCTCTCGTGTCTGTCGGTCGGACGGCTGGTTCAGTGGCCCCCGGCGGACCCCGACGATAGCAGGAGGTCTCCTCGTGGTCGGGGTGACTTCCGGACGGTTGTCCGTTACGCTGATGCGGTGGCAGGTGGCCGGCGGTAACACGGGCCGACTCGTCCGGTCCATGGCCGGTGACCCGGGGTCGTACTCCTCGACCGTGGTTCCGCCTAGCCAAGCGTCGATTTCGGCGAGAATGTCGCTTTCGTGCTCCATGGTCGGTAGCGGAATGCGCTAACGGGTATCCCGTAGCCGTCGTGACCCCTCTCTGCCGTCGATGTTGACGCTTTTCGGGGATGCGGCGGTGGCTGTCGCCGTGCTTCCTAATCCGGCTGAGTGCGACTATTCGGTGTCGGAGTCGGATTCGCTGTTCTCGTCCGGGACGGCCGGGGGAGGGAATGGCTTCAGGTCCTGGATGTGTACGTGCCGGTACCATCGCCTCCCCCGCGCTCCGGAGGTCTACGATTACCGGCGAGATTATTCGCCGCACTTGTAGCGGCCCCACAAATTTCGGTGCGAGCTTCGCATTAAAGGCGTCTGCCCGGCGGGCAGGGGGTGGTCGCGCTTCCAGATCCACTCCCCTACTTGCGGTCGCCACTCGCGGCGGCGCAAGTTATAATATTTTTCCTGGCGCTGAAAAGCGCGCGCGAGTTGGATTCGGACGATCTCGAACGCGTCTTGTAGCCGGCGCTGTAACACGTGCGGTGCGCGTGGTTCGTTGTGACGCTCTCGTTCCTCGGGTCGCCGCAGCTCGCGACCGTGATTTAAGAACGCCGGCGTATGCCCCGTCGCGTCGTGGGTTGCGGTATTGTAGGCGAACTGCAACTCGGCGATATGAGTATCCCACTTGCGGTGGTCGCGATTGACGTATTGACCAATCATGGTCTTGACTGTCCGGTTCGTACGCTCGACCGGGTTGCAGTGTGGGGCATACGTCGGCGTTAAGCGGTGTCTTATTTGGAGCGCTTGTAGTAGCTGGGTCAGCGAAGCCGAGCGGAGTTGCGTGCCGTTGTCCGACCAGATTTCCTCTGGACAGCCGTGAGACGCAGGACAACGGCTTCGGTGATCGCGGATGCGACGTTAGCGGCGGTTGCGCGACGTAGGGCGCGCATCTCCAACCACTTTGTAAAGCGGTCCTGCATCGTGAGCAGCCACGTGTTCCCCTTATTCGAGCGGGGCAGCGGACCTACTAGATCAATCGTAACGTGCTGCCACGGTTGCGTTACTGCGGTCGGGTGCATCAAACCGGCTGGTCGGCGTTGGTCTGGCTTGTGCGCGAGGCATGTCCGGCACTGGCGGACGTAGCGCGCGATTTCCCGGAACATGCCGGGCCAATAATATTGGCGCGCGATTCGCGAGATCGTCTTGGCGATTCCGAGATGCCCCGCGGTCGGCGCGTCGTGGTACCTCGCGAGGATCTCCGCGCGGTGCCCCCGCGGAACGCACTCCTTCCATTGAGTGTCGCTGGGCGTTTCGGTAAAGTCCAGGTCGTGCAGTACGTGGCGGTATAGTCGGTCGTTCTCGATTCGGAAGTCGGGAGCGTCGGCGGGGTTGTTGCGCACGGTTTCCTGCCAACGCCGGTACCAGGTACACGCCGTTTGTGAGGCGGTACTGCAGCGGGACAGCGCGTCCGCGACCTTGCTGAGCGTCCCCTTGCGGTACTGGACCTCAAAGTCGTATTGCCTGAGCTCGAACGCCCAGCGACCGATGCGGCCCGTCGGGGAGTCGAGGGTCTGTAACCACTTCAAGGACTGGTGATCGGTTATCATCTTGAAGTGGTACCCCTCCAGGTATTCCCTCATACGCCGGATCCCCCATAGTACGGCGAGACATTCGAGTTCGGTTGCGCTGTAATTGCGTTCGGCGGGGTTAAGTGTGCGGCTCGCGTAGGCGATGACGCGTTCTCCCTCGGGGAAGTATTGCGTCAGCACCGCCCCCAAGCCGGTCGCGCTCGCGTCCGTTTGCAGCACGAATGTCCGGTCGAAATCCGGGCAGGCGAGTACCGGTGCGGAAGTGAGCGTGCGCTTCAGCTGCTCGAACGCTTCTTGCTCGTTTTTGCCCCACGTCGAGCGTGCGTTCCTTCGTGTTAGCGCGGTGAGCGGCGCGGCGACGGTCGCGAAATCTTGGATAAAGCGGCGGTACCAAGACGCCAACCCATGGAACTGGCGGATCTGTCGTACGGTCTGCGGCGCGGGCCAGTTTACGATGGCCGTTTTATCGGGGTCGGTCCGGATACCCTCTCGGTCGACAACGTGACCCAGATACTTCAATCGATCGGTGCAGAATCGGCACTTCTCGGGATTAATTCTTAATTTCGCCTCTCGGAGTCGGCGGAAGACTTCGCGGAGCGTGGTCAGGGGCTCGTCGAAGGAGCGACTAATGACGATGATGTCGTCCAGATATACGAGAACGCGCGGCTCGAGTTCGGGACCGAGTACGGTGTCCAGCAGGCGCTGGAACGTGGCAGGAGCGGAGTGCAGCCCGAACGGCATTACGGTGAATTGCATCAACCCTCGGCCCGGTACGGTAAACGCGGTGATGGGGCGGCTGGCGGGTGTCAGGGGTATCTGCCAATACCCGCTTTTAAGGTCGAGTGTCGACAGATACTGCGCGCCCCTTAGCTTATCTAGCGTGGCCGGTATTTGCGGGAGAGGGTACGCGTCACGCTCCGTGACGTCGTTCACGCGCCGGAAGTCGATGCAGCACCGCGGTTTCCCGTCCTTCTTCTTAACAATGACGACGGGCGAACTCCACGCGCTCTGCGATCGCTCGATGATGCCGTCGCGCAACATCGTCGATCTCGCTGTCAATGATCGCCTGTACGGCCGGATTTCGTGGACGGTACCTCTGTTTGATCGGTGCGCGGTTATTTTTTACGCGTATTTCGTGCTGCACACGGTCGGTCGGTCCTTCTACGCGTTCGAAAAGCGGTAATTCCTCTGCGAGGAACGCGCGTAGTCGGTCGGTCTCGTCGGCGCCGGAATTTGCGGGCTGGCCGGTGGTCGCGGTGGTCGTGTCGGTGCGCGGAGTTGCGGACGCGGTCGTCGATAGGCGGTTGTGCGTAAGCGGTGGGGGCGGAATCGTTATGCGAGCGCGTGCCATGACGTCGACCCCGAATATTATGTCGACGTCCAGTCCCGGCATGACCTGAAATCCGTGCTCGAACTCGTGTCTCGGCAAGCGGATCGGGAGCACGAGATAGTCGCGGATGGGCTCGCTCGCCCCGTTGGCGAGGTATACCGGTCGCTGGTTGTCGTACGTATCCCAGCCGTTCAAGGCGATCGGCGGCGGCCGGACTGATGAAGGACGCCTCGGAACCGGAGTCCAACAGGGCGGTGAGCTTGGTGCCTCCAACGGCGAGGCGTATGTGCGGCCGCGGGGTGAAGTCTATGCGGAGGACCGGGGCGCGGCGGTCTTGTCCCCGGTCCCGGACGCGTTTCCCGGCGGCGGATGGCAATCTCGTGTGAACACACCATCTCTGCCGCATTGGAAGCAAAATTTCTTCGCGGGTCGGCGGCAGTCGGAGCGAGTGTGCCCACGCTGCTTGCAGCGCGAGCAACACTCGCTCTTCTCGTATGCGGCGGCGGCGTTACTCGCGGACGGCTTAGAGGCGGGCTGACGCTCGCGGGTCTGCGTCTGTATGGCTTCAAACTCCTCGGCGTCACGTAGGAGCTCGGCGGTGCGGCGTATCTGCTCGCGGCGGACGTAGAGCTTGTAGCGCGGGTGGAGGTTTTCGTAGAGGAGGTCGAGTTGTTCCTCCTCGGTGTACCCCCCGGCGCGGCGCATCATCGTCAGCACGTCTGTGGCGTACTTCCGGTACGGTTCTTCGGCCCCTTGTATGCGCGACTGAATGTCTCGCCGTAGCTTTGCGGCGTATTGGCGCGGTAAATAGTAGGTACGGAAGTCCTCCGCGAACGTGTCCCAATCCCTCCAGGCGGAACGGTTGTTGCGGTACCACGACAGGGCGTCGCCGCGCAGCATCTCGGGGAGGCCGCGGAGTAATTGCGCTCCCGTAAAGCCATACGCGTCCCACAGTTACTCCACGCGTTCGAGGAACGAGATCGGGTCCCTGCCATCGAAATGGCATCCCCACTTTCTGATTTGATTGATTGGTTTCGCGGGGTTCTCCTCGGTCGCGGCGGAGTCGGTCAGATCGATACGCGTTTCCGGTGGCGGCGGCATGTCGATACCGTGGCTATACTCCGGATGCAGGACGCAATATTCGCTTAAGCGGTGGCGAGGCTGCTCGACGGTGCCGGTAGTATCGAGCTCGAGTCAGTGTAGCTGGCGGACTAATAGTTCACGGCCGAGGCGGTAAATCCAACTACGTGGCATTCCCGGCGCGGTCTAATTCCTCCCGGTCTAGATCGGTCCCTGTTCGGGCGCCATGTAACGCTTCTGTTCGGCGGACCGGCCAGAAGCGGATCAGGTCCCTGCCTCCGGCGAACGTCGCCTTATATACCCTAGAATCGAGGCGAGGGGGATGCGCGGCGTGTTACGGCGGAGCGGTCCGGCGGCAGCATCCCCGCCACTCGATCTCGGGTCTCTTGCTCCGGACCACGCGCGTATAGCATGGTTGCGGACGGCGCGGGAACGAGAGCGCATGCGCGCGAAGATGAGAGCGCGGGAGCGATCGCTTGTTTGCTCCGATATTCGTGTATTTATTAGGCGCTATGCGCCGTTTAACGGCCGTCCGGCGGATGTTCGGCCGGTTTGGCGGTCCAGGGGGGTCGGAAGGCGGTTCGTTACAATATATATATAAGGTACCCTTTTTTTTTTTTTTTTAACGGGGGAAAATACTCATAGTACCCCGGGTTGGCTAGACCACGGGAGTGTGGGACTCGGGACGCGGTACCCCTCGCCGGCACAGACCGCTTGCGCGGCAGAAAGTTGGCGAGGCCCGGCCCGCCTACCCACTAAAAACCCACCGAGCCCATCTCGCCCCGTTGCGTGGAGGGACCGGGATTGCTATAGCACCCTCCACTGGGGATCGGAGCATGAAGCTCCCCGACGCGCCAGTTCGTCGGGTTGGGAGTCGGGCTTTGCTGGCCCAGCCGAGATACGTCAGCCAGTAGGGCCTAGCCCGACCCCGGGGGTGCGGAGCGAGGCATCACGCACCCCCGCGCCCATTTAGGGCCATGGGGTCGCTCCCGACATATCGCCGGTGCGAGCCCCACGCCCAGGGACGAGCGGTCGCCGCCGCCCGCCCCGCCTCCTCCCGTCCACAGCGCTCGCGTGGCCGGGCCGGGCGCCAGGGGAGAGACATCTCGCCTGGCGCAGGGCCCCATCGGCCTGGGCCCCGTCCCGTCGCATCCCCCGAGCGCTAGGGGCGGGCACCCGAGGAGCGGCACTATCGCCGCTTCCCCTTGCCGAGGACGGGCGGCCCCGGGGAGGGCGCACTGGGCGCGCCTCCCTTGGGCCTCGTCTCCCTCGTGGCCTTACTCCCCCTCCGCTCCCTCTGCGGGAGTTGGGGGGGAGGGGGGACAGAACCACCCGGGCCACGGGGAGGTTATCCCCAGAAGCGTGGCTCACCACGCTGGCGGCGTCACACGCGTCGGTCTCCTCGACCGCGCGCGTCTTTGGCGGCGGGGGCTCCTCCCCGGACTCCGAAGTGTCCGAGGTGGACCCCGGCAGCCGAGCATCCACCGCAGCCGGGGGCCCGTCAACTGGGACCCCGCCCGCGGGAGACGCAACCCCCTTGGCGGCCTCGGCCGCCGCCCCCAACGGCCTGAGCGCCGCGGGCAGCGTCAGCGTCCGGCGGCGACGGAGGCCGCTCCATTTCCATATCCTCCTCTCTCCCCGGATCCGGGGAGGAGGGAGGAGGCCCCCCAGCCCTCCGAGGCATGGGGGGTATTTTGGGGCAGCCCGCGCCACCCGGTCGGTGGCCGGCTGCCCTGTTGCGGGAGGCACACTCGGGACAGAACGGCGGATTCGCGCACTGAGCCCGAGTGTGACCCTCCCCGCCGCAGTTGAAGCAGCACCGGGACCGGTCAAAGTAACCGGGGCACCGGTGCTGCATGTGGCCCTGTGCCAGGCAGCGATAGCAGCGCTGTGGAGGCGCCTTAAGCGCCTCCACGCGCGCAGCCGCCCAGCCCAGGGCCACTTTACCCACCTTGGCGAGCCTCGCCGCCGCCGCGACCGAGCACTGCGCAATTACAGAGCCCATGCCCCGGCGGCCGCGAGTAACTCGACCGACTACAATGTCGGTGGCGCTGCATGCTCCAGCGCATGCCAGCGCCACCGCCACCTCCTCCGGCTCGGTGGAGTCCAGGAACCCGGACACCCGGACCCCCACCCTACGCATAGGGCAGGTTATCCGGATCCCCGGGCCCCCAGCCACCCGTCTCATTTCGGCCGCGAGGCGCTCCGCCGCCGGCCGACTCTCGATGCCGGGGATCTCCAAAAGGACACCCCCGGCTTGTGACACCCTGAATTTAAGGCCCAGGGCGGGCTGAGGGAGGATATCCCCCAGATTTATTGCCGCCCTGGACTTCTTAATAATCTCGGTGTAGGAGGCACACCCCGGCTCCACCGTGATTGCCACCACGGAAGAGCGCGGGATCCGCCTCCCCAACGCACCCGGGGCAGCGGACGCCGCACGGGACGTCCCCCCCCAGGCTTACCCCCATTCGGCCCCTTCTTTTTCTTCTTTTTACCGGGTCGCGACCCCGGCGGAGGAGGGGCGGCGATGTCGCACCCCCACCCCGCCGAGGCACCCAGCACCGGCAACGCCCGGCCGCGGAAGGGAGCGCCCACGGCCGATCTTCGAGGGCGCGGGGGCGGGAGCCGACTTCTTCGTCGGCGCCCCCCCCGCAGCAGCCCTCCTCTTCTCCTTGCGGCCCACCACGGTCGCCCAACTCGGTCCGTCCGTGGACGGAGCACGAGCGGGCGAGTCCGCGGGGCCGCTGGGGGCTCGGGGGAAGGGGCTCCTCCCGCGGAGCCCTATCCCCCCGACGGCCACCCCTAGCGCGTCTCGCTCCGGTGCCGGCCAAAGCGGGCGCCGACTCGACCCCCACCTCAACCCGCACCAGGCGTCTCTCAATCTCCCCCACCGTCCCCGACAGCCGCCCCAGCATCTCGAGCACCGTCTCCTCGAAAGGGGACGGGTCGGTGACCGGAGCAACCGCCGGGGCCGATGAGGGACGGGAGGAAGCTCCCCCCCTGTCCCGGGACGCACCCGAGGACCCCGATTCGAGCACGAGTGCTCTCCTCGCGACCCCGAGCTGGCCCCGTAAATCGTCGACCTCGGCGCGGAGAGTTCTTATTTCCTCCTCGCGCGCCGCGGCCGACGCGTCCTCGTGTCCAGCCTCATCTCGCCCGAGGCGGCCCATGGCCCGATTGGCCAGGGTCATCAACGCCTCCCGGGCGAGGTGAGTAAACTTTTTCATCCGCCCGGACAAGGCTCCGTGCATTCCGAGATTGGTGCACTTTGCCCGGGCAGTTTCTGCCTCCCGTAGCCAACCGTCGGCCAAGCCGGCCAAGTCGGTTGTGGTGCTACGGGAGATCACACCTATTTCCCGGTCCAGCTCTCGGCGCTGTTCCGGTGTAAATAATGTCGGGGGTATCCTTATTCGCTGCCTAGGCCGCGAATCAGGTCCCCCCGACATATCTTCGTCCTCCGAAGAGTCTCGTAGCACATTGGCTCTAAGCCGCCCTGCTCTGAAACCCTCCATGGGCACTCCGTGGAGGCGGTCCTCAATGTCCGCCCCGTCCGAGAGGGGAGACGGAGACCTGAAAGGCCCGCTCCCATCAAGCCGGGGACGGCCACGTGCCCGCTTCCTCGCACGTTGAGTCCCGGATTCGGCGGGCACTCCCGGAATATCCGGGGTGACCACAACCTCCTCCGGTGACTCAGGCGCGGGAGGGGAGACCGCCTCCACCGCGCCCCTGGAGGTTTGTACAACCTCCTCCCCCTCTGGCCGATCCACATTCACGGTGGTGCCCGGCAGAGACTCATCGGGTGAGCTAGGCTCACCCTCGCTCCCCCGGCCACCCCCGCGGATGCGGCGAGCGCGAGCGCGACCGACGCCGCCCCCGCCCCGCCCGAGCTGATCGGCATCCGCCTCGCGGCGTCCGCCGAGCAGCCGGCCCGGAGACAGGGAGCGCGCCCGCCGCGCCCCGCAAACCGGGCCCCGTCCACCGACTTCCGCCTCGCGGCTTCCATCGGGTGACAGGGCCGACAACTCCCCAGTGAGAGGCACGGGGGCCACGGCCTTATCGGCCGGCTCCACCTCGTGCAGCCCACTGGGCAGCGGAACCTCACCCTCCCCGGCGAGCGGGGGAGGGGACAGGACCGGCACAACCGGCCCCGAATCATCCTCTTCCTCATCCTCCGAGGAGGCGACGAACTTTCCAGAGTCCGATTCGCTCTCCTCGTAGTCACACCCAAGGTCGCGGCATCTCTCGTAATGGAGCATCGCCATGTCGGACCACTGTTGATCCGTTGCCCGCATAGGGTCAACACCGCGACGCAACAACATGCGCGTATAACGCTCCGCACGCGCTTGTCTAGCGCAAGACGCATCGGAGTCGTACTCATCACTTTCCACAGTCGCCCTTTGGTCGGCGGAGCCTGCGGGCACTCCGCTCGACCGCCCGTCGTTCGATGACGACAGGGGGGGACCCGGGACAATAGCCCCCCCGTGCCGGCCCTGGGGTGTCCGATCACCCCTGGGCGGTACCTTCTTTTTCTTACTACCCATGTGTTTTCATAATGGGGTCTTTTTTAACGAGGGGAACCCCACCCTCTCCCCGGAGCCTACTCAGGCCGATGTCCGGGGACCATCGGCCCGAGGCAACATGGGTAGGCGGATCCACCAAGACGGGAGAGACGGCCCGGGGAGGCCACGGACGAGCGCAAGCGCCCGCCCGGGACCACACCGGACCGGCACCCCCATCACGGCAGCAACGCTACCAACCGACTAAATAAGTTGGCGTCCGAGACACGAAGCACCGCCCCGCTGTTACACGGAACGACACCCCGCGCCACGGACGCCACCATTGGATTTTTTATAGAGGTTTACTCCTCGCAGCCCGGGCGGTGAGACCCGGGCCACCGGTCCGTCCCGCACGTAATTTCAGCACGTGACGGATTACGGTATACCAGCTCGGGCGCCAGGGTCGCTGAGATCCCGGAATCTACGGCCTACGAGAGACCGCAGACCCCCTAGCGAGCTCGGGAACCGCAGGAACGCCAATTCCTATATCTGGAGTCGTTGCAGAGCCTCGGGAGGCCCCGAAACGACTCCAGACCCCTACGGGGATATATAAGGTACCCGAGCCGAATAAGGCCTACCTAACTTATTTTATTTTTTATGAAATTTATTTACAAAGATATTGAAATGAACTAAATGAGAATAAAATGTTTAATTCAATTACTTGCCAAAATAAAATTCTTAGCTATATAAAACATTCTTAAATAAGCAAAAAAGAAATTTTATAAAACTCTGACATAGGGCCTTATTAAATTCTTATGCTTTTAAAGCCCTAATTAAAAATAAATTGAAAATAACAAAAGTATTAAACATATTTTCCAACTCACTGTTAAAATATTTACTAATTATAAATACAAAATTCTTAAGAGCTATTTTACTGTAAAACACCGCAATTATTTTTAATTTTGTCTATAATAAATATTTTAACTTAAAGAAATTTTGACTATTTTAGTGCAATTTTAGCTTATGGAAAGTTAGCGTCATTGAAAATTATTATTCTGTTGCAAGCCACATACATAATAAACAAATGGCAATGGCTATAACAATAAATGTACAAGTAGGCCTTATTTAATAATATATTATTTATAAAAAAGTATACTTATTCCAAAAAGTCGATATATATATTTGTTTTTTCCTACAGTTAGAAAGTTAAATAATATTATAATATGTTGTAATAAATCATAAAATAATGTATACTTATTAAATTTACAACAAATTTTTATAAAAACGAGTGATTTCCTCACTTTGTTACAAGCTTTTGTAGCACTGAATAAACGTATTGCTACTGGTATTAATTTCTTAGTCCCTCTTTATCTATTTCCTATGACACATCTTTTAAGCATATATTTTAAATAGAAAGCGTATTTTTAAATGATAAATTTAAAAGTGGGCCTTATTCGGCTTAAGTACCTTATACTCGTATATATATATATATATATATATATATATATATATATATATATATATATATATATATACATACATACATACATACATACATACATACATATATATATATATATATATATAAGATACTTAAGCCGAATAAGGCCCACTTTTAAATTTATCATTTAAAAATTTTTATATATATATATATATATATATATAAATTGCCTTTTTAGACTTAAAAGTTAATGAAATCTAGGAAAATTTCAATAAGATTTAAAAGTAGTAAGCGGATCAATTATGACAAACATTTTCAAAAATTATTTGATTGCAAGAAATAAATTTGTTTAATGTTTTAATTTTTCTGTAGAAGTTTTTTGAAGCTATTACTTTAAAAAATAGCATTAAAGTCAAATTTGTAAGAAAAAAATTGTTTTTAATTTATACGTAATATTAAATATATCTACATCCAAATATTTTGTCATTAATTTAAAGTAAGACTTATTTATATTACAACAATAAAAATTGTTATTTCTTTAAATATGACAAAATTAAAAATTTGGTAATAGCACATGTTGCTATTATGTTGTTTGGTAATTGCACATCAATGAGATAAGGTAAAAAAAATAACTACTTATTAACTTACAGTTATCATCAGTAGATTTTGTGGGAGATAAAAATAATTCACGTCTATAAGACTCCTTCGGACTTTTAGATTGATTGTTGGACTGTGGCACTAAAGATTTTGTAAATTTTGTAGGATTTTTCAACTGACTATCTAGCAATAATAGTTGAGAGTTGCAGGATCTTATAGAATTTTTTGATAACTGAGAGCTGCAAGATCTTATAGGACTTTCATTTTGACTGCTAACTAATGACATCCGAGAATTGGATTCTGTGGAACTTTCAACCTGATTATCAGACAGTAATGTTTGAGAACAAAATTTTTCAGAATTTTTCAGTTGTATGTTATTAGAAAGTGATCTATGAGAACTAAAAGATTTTGTATAATTTTTCTGTGGAGTTCTAATGACACATAAACTAGTGTCATTGTTTTGTTTTTTGCTGGTTTCAGATGATTCGCTTAATTGTGATTCATGTTTTTTATCAAAATCTCTTGACATAAATATATTTGAATTTTCATCAAACAATTGTGTTTCATTTACAAGAGAATCTTGTTCAGATTTTTCTAAGTTCAGCTTCTCTGGAGATTTCTTATTTAAACATGCTTTCTGTTTTAAGTTCTGGGACATCTTCAATTTAACTCTTTTTACAAGTTTCTCATCTTCCTCAGCTCTACATTTAGTTGATGTTGATGGCATCTCTAACTCAGAAAACTGGACTGGAGGTGGAGATTTAACAATGTTTTCTTTCATTCTAAAAAATGGACAATCATCTTCATCTTCTGTACTTGAGTTTATAATACGCCGGATCTTGCAAAATTTATTCTTGCGAGATACATTATCAATTGAGAAATTCTGTTTTCTTTTCTTTTTCCGACAACCTCTACCTAATTCATACTCAGATTGATAAGTAGATGATGCCTCGTACCCTTTGGCTGCATTGCGAGCAGATAAAACATCACCTGTGAGATAAATGATTTATTAAGATATAGTTTATGATAATAAAATATAAAAAAAAAATAAAAAAAGAAAAGTAAACATACTGTATAATTTCTTAACTTGTACTTGCTCTAATCTCCATGATAAATCTGAATTTTTGTCCATTTTTACAGCATTATAGATCATAGATGACTTTGGAGGCCATCATTATTTTTTAATCTATATAATCATTGCTGTTAAAGCCAACTAACCATTTAGTGCGTCCAACTTCATATTCAACTTCATCATTGTTACTGTCTTTATCAGTATTGCAGAATTTGACAACAACAAACTAAAAGTAAATTTTTATTTTTGGAGTTGTAATTGATAAGAGCAAATGTATTACAAAAATCTAAAAAATGCAAACGTAAAATAACTTACAAAAAAATGAAAAAGAAGCAGAGTATCTATTACACAAGATTCAAAACTTAGATTTGATTTGTTTGGCTCATAGAAAATTGATAACTTAATTACGGAGAAACAATTAATAATTACAAAAAAATACTCAATAAAAGATACTAATATAGTATTTCAATATAGATTACAGAAATAAGACAGCAATTTTCAAATGACAAATAAGTATTATTTATAAAGAGGAATAGTATGCAGTAATGGTATACACAAAAAAGCTTTGTTATGTTTTTCAATTGGAATTAACCAACATTTTGATGTAATAAATTTAATGTTGATTACAGTTTTATTTTGTTTAAGTTCGGATACTTTAAATATTCCTAATTTTGATGAATTAACAGGATAAGTATAAAAATCTTCCTTATGCAAAAATATATTCCCTACAATATACACTTCATCAAATCTATTAATAATATTTGTTAGAAAAATAATTTCATTTCTAATAGTTTTAACGCAGTTGTTTGCTCCATTAGTGCTTAAAAAAACATTATTTATTACGATACGACGATATTGAAATCCTTGTAAAATCTCATTTGGATCATCATGACGCTTCAACAGTAAAATTTTATTTTTTGGAGATTCCAAATAAACTGTTTTCTTTCCTTTCTGCATTTCACGTTTTGCTATCTGTTCCAAAGGTCTAAAACCAGATTTCAGTGCCTCTTTAACAGACTTTAATTTATTTTCAAATTGGAAAGCACCAAAAGAGTCTAAAGGACCATGAGTAGCACATTCATCCGCAAGATGGCAAAGAGCGTGAACATACGCAACAAATTTGTCTCTAAATACTGCAGCAGCATGCTCAATAAATGTTCTTAACAATTTATTCGCAAAATTATTTAAAGTCCGATAAAATGGCTAAAATGTAAATACCACAGTGGAGAAGCAAATAATGTTTATATAGATTTTCATCAGAAATTTCTTTAAAAGCTTTGACACCATCATACATGCATAAACGTCTAAATTCTGTAGCTTTGAAGAAGTTTAATTCTTCTAAACTTCTGGGAGGACGATTGAAATCTCGTGGACATAAACTTTTTATTTGCCTAAGAATATAACAAATTTTTTGAAAATTAGTTAGATGAAGTTTCCAAGGTCCTGGCCAATAAATCCAAGCTTCCAAAAGCCTTTTAAAAACTCCTTCATATACAAGATGCATTGAGTCTAATCGAAATTGAGAGACAAGTCCAGCTTTTAATCTCAATAATGGCGAAACTCTTCTATGATGATGTGGTTGTTCCTGATTACGAAATGATTCATCAGTGCGCAAAGGTGCATTAAGATCAAGATAAATGGTTCTGTTATTTGTTCTAGTTCCCCACACAGTACATTTTTCGCAAGATGCATAACCACAATGTCCTACACAACATTTAACAAGAGATCTGGTAGGTGCATCCAAAATAAAATGCCTGATGGAAAAGAGATGCGTTCTACCATCTCGTACGTAACCATTATTATAAAGCTCCTCTGCTTCACTAATAAAATCTAATAGAAACTTATCAACATCGGGATCATGTTTACCAAAGTAAATACCAATAATAAATGGCTCATTGTTAGTTTCTACAAGTTTATCAAGTATGGGCCAAAACTTTTTTTTACATTTTTTAAACAAAGGCAAACCATCAACATTAATGTCAATTTGAATTTTATTATTTACTCTCAAATACTCATCCAGTAAATAAAAGTCTAGATTTTCCTTGATGCCTCTGTACCAAAAATGACCGTCATCTAAGTTATCAACATTAATGTTAGGATTACCTAATAGAGTTTTATAACTTTTTGGCAAATTAGGAAATCTACGAGACAACCTGTAGTAAATCATCTAATTTTGACATTGAAATAATACCAGGTGCTCTTGCCCATTCCTCAAGTGTTCTAATAATAAAATTTTCTGTTGCAACATTATGAATCTGTAGCACTCTTTCATTTTCTTCAGCTGCACTATTGCTATCACTTTTATTACCAGATTCTCTGTCAAGTTTTCTATCCTCAACTTCAAAGTCACTTTCTCCGTCATTTATAATTTCAACTTCTTCGATATTATCTGTCTCATTTAAATGAAATTGTGGAATATTTACACACATAGGGATAATAAGATCATTAGTGCTATTTGCTTCATTTAGTTGAACATGTTGATCATTATTTTGATCAAAAGAATCATCTTCATCAGAAGATAGAGTATTGATATCAAAATGTAAAGAATTATCATTATTGCTATTATTGCTACTTCTTCTAGGCACAATTTTGGACATAATTGTAAATCTCATTAATTGTTCCTCTTTTTCCTGCCTAAATCTTTTGGTTACTAATCGTTCTGCTCTTCTCTTAAAATTTCGTTTACGTAATGAAAACATCTACACCAAACAATATAGCACAAAGGATTATATACAATCAGTTCATTATTGCAATAAAATAAAGCAGAAAACACATGATAATAAACAAAAAAAATGAATTATAAAACAAAATCAGCTTAGTACAAACAATATAATAAAACATCACAAAAATAAGTCACAAATTACTATTCGAACACTTTAGAGAAAGAGAGAGAGACAAAAAATTACAATAATCAAGTATTTAGAAATAGACAAGACTGTTTTATACATGTCAAAATACATCAAAGTATTAAAAAAACTTTCAACAATTTTAACCTTTTTCAAAATTATACATAAAAAATGTTTTATGTATATGGATTTTTAATATTGACAATATAATTATAATAGCAATTAAAAACAAAATACTAATAAAAAACTAGAAAAACATTAAACAATTAAAATTTATATATTTAAGAATAAAAGCATTATATAAATTTTGTTTCTATATAATTATATATCACTGTATAAAGTATCTATGAAGTCAATCCCCTGTATTAAAAAAATGATTCAAAATTATAAATATGCGTTCAATTATTTCAAGGCTCTACTTTTTCAAGAGTTGAGAAACGAGATAGAGTAGCCTCTCAAAATGATTAAATACATATTTTGCGGTTTTTTATAATTAATATTGAGCCGTTTTTAAAACATAAAAAGTGGAGACAGATTTTGTAAATATCCTGTATATATGATCATGTAGAAATAAAATTAAGTATAAGCTGCATTTACATTATACATGATACATATAAATGTAGCTAATACATAATTTTAAGTTAATTACTACATATTTTTTCTCAAATAGACAAAACATATCTTTAGCCATATCATTATTTTAGAACCTAACCTTTCCTATAATATTGTACATAAATAATATACTTTCTGAATAACTTACTGCCACAAACTTTTCATGTGCTCACACATGAAATAATAAATAAGAAAATCAAAACATGTTTTAAAGTATTTAACGATTTAATATTGATCACTTGAATCACAGGACACAAAATAATAATAAAAATTCATCGCATTGCATCTAATTTCAAAGCATATTAAAAATAGCATTGAATCAAAATTAATATTATTTACGGACTTCTGCTCACAATTTTGCATTATTATAATATGTAATTTGATTATTGCAAAAGTTATACACATCAGGTTTACAGGTTATAATGGTTATACATAGAATTTCTTGTTTCTTTACTGCCTGTTCGTCTGTTCGCGTTAAGGATAATAACACACAATATAAGAAAATGAAAGACGAAACTGACAAAAGACGCATTTAACACGTTCAGTCTCGCTATAATTACAGAAACGCGATTTACGAGGAAATCAATTGTTATGCTGTGCAATTTGGCTGATTTGGCGCGTTGAGTAGACGCAACATGTTGAAGTATTCTTCTAGATCATCCAATCAGATCATTAGCTCTTGAAGAATACACCAATAACAGTGAGCGCTCATTCAACTGTAAAACGCAACCATTCAAGAGACACAATTGCAATTCGCGCCAAGTCTAAAAGCGTAGCGTAAGTGATGCATACTTATATTACCGTACACTGCCGTTCGATAATAGTAATAGTCGTAATTGATCGTCGTATTTATCGACCTTGCTTGCACGATAATAATCAATGTAGGCGCATTTCGGGAATATATTTAATAATAATATATAATAATAAAAAAATAATAAAAAAATATTTTTTCTACATTTCTCATTTTACATTTTCATAGAAAGCTTATAAAATTTGACAATATTTAAAGTTTTTAAAAATCCCTTTAGAAAAATTTCAAATATGATAAATTCTTATAATAATTATAAATGTTATAAGATATGAAAATTATTATAAATATACATGCGTATAAAAAATGTTAGTGCAACTTAGTGATATATTCATTGTAAATGTCCGGGGAAAAATATTTTATATATAAAATATGTCCAAACATAAATATATATAATTACATATTTACATGTAATTTGTATTTGTGTTATGTATATTTATATGCAAATAAATATACATATAATTATATAAAATTGTATATAATTACATATAATATAATTATATATATGGATATTTTACATATGTGTACATAAGTGTACATAATTATATAATGATTATATACAAAAAAAATTGTTCCCAAGTGTCATTCTTTTATAACAGATGTAACAATTTTTAAGATCCATTTATTGCTATTAAAAAGTTGTTAAATCATACAAATGATATATGCATCTCTACACAATTTGCAGATCAAGATTATATACAGGTTATATGTTGATTTAATTGTGTATGCAAAAGAATACATATCGTATTCCAATATCTCAACTTTCTAGTACATAAAAACAATATAATAAAGAAGTAAAATATATACTGCGCTTTCCAATTTATGTTGATCTACGTAAAATTGATTAAAAGTCAATAGAAATTTTACAAAAATATTTGCAATTACTCAATAAACAATTTTTATGACAAAGTAGAAAATGATAAAAATATCGACTAGTTTTCGACCATCGACCATTTATCGACGCATTGACGTTGAATCGACGTCGATTCGACTAATCATTTCTGATTGGGTATAGCACAAATAGTGCTCACAACATTAATAGCCGGTCCGAATCAGTAAGCATGCTATAAGTACTATCGTTTCGGACCGGCCGTAAGAGCGATTAGAAAATATAACCTAGAAAGTAAATAGAGTATATGTCACATAAAAAGGGAAAAAATTTCATCATCCAGAGGCGGTTGGCAAAAAAATAAATAAATAAATGGAGAATCAAATATTTACAATGCTACAGATTGTTGAACTTGTTTACGAGAACAATGATGAAGATAATGATAATTTAAAATGTTTAATGAATATGTCTTCGAGTAGCAGTGAGAATGGGAAAATGAAAAAAATTTTATCATAATTGCTACAGAATTAATTCTGAAAAAAAGAAGTGAAATGCAGATTAGACCTCGTATCAAAGATTATGTGGAAAAAGTTGTTCCTAATTACACCACTTAAGAATTTAAAACACACTTCAGGTATGATTGAATGTTACTCAAGTATAAAAAAATGGAGCATTAAAAATTAAAGAATGTTAAGGTCAATTGCAAAATATTGTAATATTTTTATTACAGAATGTTCTCTGCAACTTTTAAATTTTTATTGAAATTAATAGGGCCTGCGATAAACACCACTAAATCAGTTAGTGGCAGAAAACCGTTAGAAGCACACAAACAACTTCTAATAGTTTTATGGATAATGGCAACGCCAGACTCATACAGGTACAATAATAACTTCACTCTTTTTCAAAAATAGAAGAAAGTTTTTTTATTTCATTACTATGAAATCTAATTTGTAGGTTTGTATATATGAAATTTAATATAGGAAAGGTTACACCAAATCGTATTATGAGGAGAGTCACTTATGCCTTGCACACTCTTGCACCAAGATTTTTTCAGTGGCCTCAGGGTGAAAAAGCAAAAAAAGAAATGGAAGAATTTGTAAGAGTTAGTGCATTTCCTAATGTTATAGTAACTATCGATGGAACTCAAAAATAAAAGCTTCACAATAGGATAAACAATCATATGTGAACCGTAAAGGATATTACTCAATCCATGTGCAAGTAAGAATGTTTTAAAATCGGATTTAAAAAATACTTTGAAATTTTTTTATTTATTAAGAGTTTTCTATGTTATTTTTTTTTTTAAGCAATTTGCACCTAAAAATTACTTTTTACAAGTGTTTTGGCTGAAAATGTTGGATCAGTACATGATGCACGTGTTTTACGGCTTTTTTCTATTAGAAATTATATTAAAAATCCATCGATTTATTTTCCTAATGACTCTCACATTATTGGAGATGCTGCTTACGGAATCCACCCTCATATTATGGTACCTTTCAAAGACAATGGACACTTGTCACACAAACATGAAAATTTTAATTTTTGTTTGTCTTCAGCGAGAATAGCAATTGAGAGAGCATTTGGATTGTAGAAAGGGCGATGGAAAAGCGTTCTTTACGCTACCTTAGAAGAAATTCTTGAACATTTAGTAGCAACTTGTGTATTACATAATACTTGCATATTGAAAGGAGATTTGATAGATTTCAACGAAGCTCGTGAAGAAGATATGTCCCATGGAACACTAATATCTGATAGAACGGAAGATGGTAATACTAAACGGCAAAGAATTATGAATAACCTAATAATAAAAAAAAATTAATATCGCTCTTATCTAATGTTTTGTGTGTTTTAATAATTAGTTATAGGTACCTTTATTTTTGTAATATATTATAATATATGGTGTGTATTAATACCTTTATTACTTTATCACTATTCACTTTTATAAGTATATGTTGTATGTTAAGTATGTATAAAAATAACTTTATTACTTTTGCTATTGTATTAAATAGTAAATAAATAAATGCTTTGGATCATTTTATATATTTTATATATAGCTTTAAGATTTGCCTATCCTGTTCTTCCAAAAATTTTATGCATTCTCTGAAAAACAAAAGAAATTATCTCAATAAATTTAAGTCAAATAATTTACAAATATGAAATTTGTATTATATTTATAATTGCAATGTACTTACTTCAAAATATGTCCATGTTTTTCTATCGTTTCCTGAGACATAATTATGATCTAATATTTTTTTATACGTTTTCTTAAGCCATTTAATTTTGATTGGCATTGTGATCCAGTCATAGTATACTCAGGATTTATTTTTTTTCATATCATCAGCAATAGCTTCCTAAATTTTGTGATGACGTTTTGTACCTGCTGTAAATTCTTCTTCTCTTTCTTCATACTTATCAAGCAGTAAATATAGTATATACATTTGAATGGCTATATAAAAACTGACTTGTCACTTTCTAGAATTAAACATTCTCATATATAGAGATTTGAAATGAACAATATATAATAATCATTTTATAGAAACTATTATATTGTAATTTGTAATCATATTATACTCACTTAGATCCTTAGAATCATCGTCAGATTCTTGTGACTTTAGGGATGAAATATAAGATGTGCTTGATGATTGCATTGAATCAACTTCATCGCTTATATCACTCGAAATTTCAATACTTTCTTGGTTTACATTTTTATTTCCTTTTTTTATATACATTTTTAACGAGACTTGTGATATAATTTATATCTAATATTGATTTATACAAAGAAGACGATAGAAATAATTATACAAAAGTTATTCTTGTAATCAACAAACATGATAAATTATAACTATTAATTTATGATATAACCTATATAATCAATTATATAAAAATTTTTTTTCTTACCTTTGGCCTTTGCAACATCTTCTGGTGAAAGTTGTAACATTAATGTTTCACCGCTGTCTTCTACAAAGACAGAGACAGAGATTAACTTCGACATTGTAAAATAACTTTATAACTGTCACATCTTTAAAGGTGCGATTTCACGTAGCTATAATATCCAGATATTTACCCCTACTCTACCAAAATTTCCCATAATTTCCTATAATTCCCCATAAATCTCCATACTTTCGGTAGAGGGGGTAAATATCTGGATATTATATCTACGTGAAATCGCACCTTTACTCTCACAATTTTTTCTTGTTGTTTGTTTTAGCAATGTGTAGCAGATTTACAATACACGTTGAAATTTGTTATACAACTTATACAGGTTAGATTTGCTAGCACCCGTCTCTAAAATAAAGAATCAAGACGATATTCCATATGAAATCCGAATAAAGAATTAAAAGTTAATTTTAGAAAATACAAAATTAAACATTAATTATTGATTGCATTAACAAAAAATCTAACGGATAAAACGTTCGAACACAAACGGCCCTGAACGGTCCTAAACAGATTCGTGCTTTTTTTTAAACTGTTACTTTTCCCGCATTTCTGACGTCACGTAACCATGATGCTAACGGCACCTTACCTTTCGAGTAGGGGCACGGTGATCACCGTAAGCGCTAGGGAATTATGACGTCATTATATCCACGAGAGTACTGCGAGCACGAATCTGACTAACTGTGAGCGCACTAATAACGTTGTGAGCGTGTTTTGGACCTGGGGTCGGCGGGCAGGATGTCGGTGTAGGAGGGTTGATGTCTGACTCGTCGCTGACCACGGGGATGTTAGTGGCCTGATTGGGCGACGGCGACATCGTCATCTGGACCGCTACATCCGTCCCTCTATGTGTGCGAGGGTCTATGGGCTTCTAAGGCTTTGTCGGCAAGGTGATAGGGATGAGCCTCCAAGGTAGCGGGGCGGAGCGAAGCTCCGACTTGTCCTCACTTGGCCGCTGGGCTGGTGGCTGCGACCGGATGAGGAGGTCCCTTGCTTGCTTCAGGTATTTTCTCGGCAAAGTTAGCAGGCTCTACCTGGGCCGCCGAATCCTGGGAAGAGCCGGTTAATTGAGAGTACAAAGTACCCGATAATAAAAGGTTACTTCAGATGCCGTGCGCCGTACATAGGCCCCTGGGAGCTCACTCTGCAAGACCGAAAGGCTGCTGAGCTTGGTTCCGCCGGCGTTTATATCCCCTTGGTGGATGCATTTTAATCACGAAAAAACGTCCGCGCTCGGCTGCGTCGCCGCCCAGCAGCGGTAGCGCGCACTAGCGTTTGGCAAGCGCGCGCCCGCGAGCATACGCAATGGTGGCGCCCAATAGAACAGCTGCCACACTGTCAATCTAAGGAAATCACAAAAAATCGCAGATTCTGTTTGTAATTTTTCATGTGATTTTTTCGGCAATATTACTTTTTTGTACGGGTCGGGGTTCACTCTCAGAGTATTGTTTTACACCAATTACAAAGTAAACTGGCTTACCAGATAATGTTAACATTTCTATAAATTTATCGAATTAAAACTATTTTCTAATGTAGATTATTTAAAAAAAATAATTGTTTAAAAAAATTTACGACTTTCATTAATTAATTAAAATTATGTTTCAACATACAGTATTGTCCCATGAATTGAAACTATTGCCGTTATGTCATAATTTTAATTTATTACTGAGAATCATAATTTTATTTACATTATTTTTTAAACAAATTTTTGTATCCGAGTAAATTTCTTTATGCAATTAAAAATTAAAACAGTGCGCGACCAAATACCGTGATATCCCGTATACCGCTCGCATAGCGCAGAGCAGAGGATACGCATTTCTCCATAACATGACGTTGCATCATGCTTTCTCTTTCGACCGAGTGTCAAGCGAGGAGAATGCACGATTGAAGCGCGCCCCATCACCTTCTGCCCGCTCCCAAATCTTCTCCGCGCTACCAAGAGGCACGTACGTGCGCGTGTGTAACAACCGAGCGCCAGCGCGCTGCCTAGTAGCTTTTTTCTCCTCACCGCCCCACCGTCCACGACTGCCATCGCTTGGCGACTGGCGGGCGGTTCCCGCGTGCGGTGAGCAGGGAATTACGCGCTCATTCGCCTTTACTAATTTTTTTCTCGATAATTATTACAAATTTTAAAAAATGGCAAAGGACTTTTCTTTACAGTATAACTTGCTCTATCAATAAACGAAAGCATGAACGATTGTTTTCTGACACACTGTATAATTTAAAAAGTATTAATTTGTTTGGTCATTAAATTAAAAACGTTATTTAAATCGAATCTTGGTCCTCAATAATTCATTACTTTAACAAGACTTCTTTTTTAAAGGACCGTGTTAAAAGTATTTAAAAACTGGAGAAATTATTACTTTTTTAAATTATAGCAACATAATCAATTAAAAAAATATTTAAATTATAACGAGATACTACCGAAACATTTGTGACAAATAACATTAATTGTGATAAATGGTGCAGGAAGTAAATAATGCTGGCAATAATATCCATTCCCGACTTGCCTCTAGAATCCAAGATGACTTCATTTTTTGAAAATATTGAGACAGTACCTTGGCAATGGAAAAAAGTTTTGCTTAATAATTTTTCATTTAAAAAATTCAAATTTTAGATAAAAAAATTTAGATGAGCCAATTACTACGTTTACATATGTATTACATTGTATCATATAGTGTATATACTAATTTAATCAAATGTTATCAAATGGCTATTATAAACGCCATGATTGTTCGAGGCATGGATTTCTGGTTGCAAAAAATCTTTTTGTTATTGTCTTTTTTGTAAGGTCTACACAAAAAAAAAGAAAATAACAAAACCGTTTTACTCGGAGACCGCTATAGGTACAATAATTTATTAAAACATTATGACATTCTTAAAACAGTTATTGTAAATTTTTATTGCAAATATATTTTTTTGTGTTCATGAAAAATTTTAATTGAAATAACAGTAAAAAGCATTTTTACATTCCTTAATTTTTTTAAATAATATTTTATATTAAATAATTAAAACGGGTAAATATATTGAATAGGGGAGGCTGCCCCGATGACCTTGACCTTGATATATGTAGGCCCTAAGTACACCCTGAGTAACGTCCAACAAGTTTTAGCCGTCGTTCGCCCTTCGTTAAAAAGTTATAATCATAAAAGTTTATGAAAATTAAAAGCGATAACTGCACATATACTAACATATACACATAAAAATATGGTACAAAGAACGCGTGAGCGGGGGAAAGGCTCCGCCCCTCCCCTTTTTTTACATGGGAAAATCCTCATTGATACCTCTCCTTCCCGGGGTGGGGGGCGGTTATACCGGACTCTTACCGGCTAAAACCCCATGATGGTCCACCTTTACATGAGACGTGGGAGGGCGCCCCAGGCTTGCAAGGTATTCTCCAACGGGCGCTCCCCGAGCCCCTTTACCCCTCCTATTTAACATGGGAGAAAGCCGTCCTAACGGAGACCGTTGCGGGACCACCACGCAACGGTCTCCACTGCCGGGGAGCTGCGTGCAATGGGATAGGGTGCCCCCGCACTCAATCCCCGCAGCTTCCAGCAGTCTTGGGCTGGAGGGCCAGGCACATCTCGCCCATTCCTCCCTCCAACCGGTGACTTGGTGGGGATTATGAGGCCCGGGCGTACGCCCAGGCTCTCTTCCCCGGTCTCTTTCTTCTGAAGGGAGCGGAGTTTGGGTCTGACTCCCTCCTTTTCTTATCCCTTTCCTTCTGTGAGATAACGGCCTCACAGAAGGAGAGCGCGGCTCCCCATTTCTCCTCCCCTTCAAGCATGGCACTTACCATGCTTCCCAGGGAGAAGTCCGCGGCATTTATTCCCAGGGCCCGGAGTAAAACCCGGCGGTCATCACCCCATGTTGGACATTCCAGCAGGGTGTGATCCGCCGAGTCCACCCGAGCCCCACAATGATAGCACATCGTGGTGGGTTCCCTACCTATTCGATGCAGGTACTCACCGAAGCAACCATGCCCGGTGAGCACCTGCACGAGCCTAAATGTGAGGGGTCCAAAGCGCCGTCGGCCCACCCATTCCTTCAGAACGAGCCTGATGGCGCCGACGGCACGAAAGCCCGGCCTATCTGGGGACAAGCTCTCGCCCCAATCCTTGACAGCACGTCGCCTCGCATTAAGGGGCCACACATCCTGCTTTTTAGGTGTCCAGGGAGCTCCAGGGATCCGACAGCGCGCGCATCTCTCCGCGTACGCATCGGCGTACACGCGCGCCTCGAACACCCATGGGAGCGCCCCGGCCACTAGCATCGCCGCCACAGTGACGATGGTCCGGTAACCCCGTGCGGCACGGATGACCAGCCCCGGCTGGGCGCTTTGTAAGAGCGTCCTTAAAGGACGACTAGTCGCCACATCGGCGTACCACACGGGGGCGCCATATAGCGCGACCGACCGGACCACCCCAAGATATAAGCGGCGAGCTCCACCTCCGGGTCCCCCGAGATTGGGCATGAGTCTGCCAAGACTTGCAGACACCACCCGCACCCTGGGGACTAACCGCAAGTAGTGCGGCACAAAACTCCACCTTCTGTCGAAGATGAGACCCAGATATCTCATCTCGCTCATATTCATTGGGCCTTCACTTGCAGGCGCTAGCGGGACTAACGTCTTGCAAGCCGGCCCTGATCTCTTATCCAAGACCACCCTAACGTCGCGTAGGGTCTTCACTGCAACCACCTTGGAAACCCGAAGGCTCCTTCGGCTGCTACGGCGGAGACTACGACTCCTTCCCTCTTCGTTCTCGGAGCCACTCATTGACCTTCTCTCCGATTCGCTCGAAGATGAGGACGAGTCAAACGGCGCCTTCTCCTTGCTTTTCTTTTTGTGGCTAAAAGTACTCATTTTTGTTTTTTTCCCGGGAGCAGTGCGGCTCCGTCCACCAGGGTATACCCTCACCGACCGAAAACATGACCCGCAGCGGGCCCCGAGTTTCCCCGGGAGGTGGACATATGTCACTGGGGGAGGATGGGCATCTCCCCACTGAACTCCGGGCCCCTACTTGACCCCCCATTGCTGGATGGCTTTTCATGGCTCCCCCATCTCCGACCTCGCGAGCACCGCACTGCCACCTGCCAAGGTTTAATATCCCTGGAGGGCCCCACGGATAGTTGAGGTTTGGGTTGCCGTTCCCTGGCCACACCTTACCTGCCGTGGCGACCAGCAGACCCTCCGTCCCCTCCCCTGGTCAATCCAGCAGAGAGGGCACTCAGGTCGACGACAGGCGACTTCGGAAGGGAAAACGGTCGCCGCCTGGCGTCAAACCAATGTACTACATCAGGCCTCTCTTTTTTTAACTTGGAATATTTCCAAGCCGCCCCGGGGTCGGTCCAGCCCGCAACCTCGGGGAGAGTTTCCCACGAGGCACGCGCTGGACCACCCTCCACCGATTCGACCCTGCCCCGGAATAATTCCAGGCGGCCCAGAGACGGCCCAGCCCGCTGGGTCCGGAATATCAGGGTCCCAGCGGCTTGTCCACTCTTCTTGAGAGCAGCAGACGCTTTGCTCCGGGATGAATCCCCTCGCAGGAACGCCCACCGCTCTACAACACACGCTCCCGGCCCGGCCTCGGAAACGTCCGAGCGGCCCGGGGGCCGTCCCGACCCAATGCACCGGGGAGAGTTTCCCACGATGCACGCGTCGGGACATCCCACGCTGTTCCGACTCTGCCCCGGAATAAGTCCGGGCAGCCCGGAAACGGCCCAGCGCGACGGGTTTGGTGGCACCGAGATCCCGTCGGCCCGTCTCTCCCCAAGAGGTGTGACGACTGCTACCGTGCAAAAATGCGCGCCGCGTGAACGACGCCATCCCCAGACACAGTAGTTTCGCCAACACCCCTTGCTAAATCCCCTCTGCGCCAGGCGCCTCGAGGGTGCGTCAGTCTTCTAACAAAGGTAGACGCGCTCACTGGAGATCTCTTGGATCCTCAACCTCTCTTCGCCCGAAGGCGAGTCGAGGAAGAAGGAGCCTCCTCATCGGGAAAATTCGGTCAGCGCACAGTGCGATAGCGCACATCCCGATAGCACACATAAAATTTAAAGTAATTCCCGATAGCGCACATTCCGATAGTGCACAACACAGAAAGGCCCGTTGCCCCGATAACGCAAAACATAAAAGACGCATTGTCCCGATTGCACACAATGCAAAAAGCGCATTATCCCGATAACTCACATCCCGATAGCACACACCTCACAGCGCACATCCCGATAGCGCACATTCCAATAGCGCAAATTCCGATAGCGTACATCCCCACAGCGCACATCCCGATAGCGCACATCCCGATAGCGCACATCCCGATAACGCACATCCCGATAGCGCACATCTCGATAGTGCACATCCCGGTAACACGCAATTTTGTGCGCTATCGGGAAAAAGATGTTTTAATTCCCGATAGCGCACATCCCAATAGCGCTCATCCCGATACCGCACATCCCGATAGCGCACATCCCGATAGCGTACATCCCGATAGCGCATATCCCGATAGCGCACATCTCGACAGGGTACATCTCGACAGGATACATCCCAATAGCGCACGGGATGTGCGCTATCGCACTGTGCGCTAACGGCACCCACTCCCCCTCACCACGTTAAGGTAAATCTCCATCAAGGGGGGGCGCCCTCCCCCCCCCCCTTTTTTTTCGAACCTAACCTAACCCTATTTTAGTTGTAATTCGGCCAAGAATATCCAATTGACCACGTTGCAATATTAGATTTAAAATTAAACTAAAATAGAATTAGGAATTAGATTGGATTAAGAAAAATATGGGAACGGAGTGCAAGGAAAGGTTCTCTGTACGACACGTAAAAATTTTTCCTAACCTAATCCATAATTTCAAATTTAATATCATTACAAATTTCGACAAAAGTAAGGGTAGGTTAAGTTAGAAAAAATACGGGGAGGGGGTGCTTCGTTCCTCTCCCGCCCACGCGTTCTCTGTACCACATATTTATGTGTATATGTGAGTATATGTATATATATTTGAGTATATGTGTCTTTATTGCTTTTAATTTTCATAAACTTTTTATGCTTATAACTTTTTAACGAAAGGCGAGCGACGGCTAAAACTTGTTGGACGTTACTTAGGCTCATGACCTTAACAACATATGTCAAACTCAAGGTTATCGGAGCAACCTCTCCTATTTGATATATTTACCTTAAAAAAAGTTTCAAAATTATATATAACAATTTAAAAATATAAGATTTAAAAAAACGTTAGTTGTTGGGATCGAACCTGGGACCTCAAGCCTAGTCGACGTCCTAACACTTTACTCTACGTCGCTTGATCGATAATCGTTCTTCTGTACCAATAAATGCTGGAAATATTTAATTGTCATTTTCTCGAGAATGCCTAAGAATGCCTCACAACGAATGGCCTTACTACTGTAAAAGTGTGAGTGAATACTACACACATAAAATTTTATTAATATTGGTGATATGCATCTCGAGAACTTCCCTTGTGAGTATTACCAACAACTCGTATTCTTTATATAATAAAATTAATAATTGGGCCATCTATGTTTAAATTGTGACTTACTTTTGCCTGTAAGCTGAGATGTATCTAAATCGTCATCAGTAGTTTGCAAAGATACTGAAAACAAGGTAGCAATGTTATTGTAACGATACATGTTTCGACATGTATGAAGTTATTATTGTAAAAAAAAGGGAGAAAAGAAGTAAAAGTATATTAAAATATATTTAATATAAAATAAATGTTGTTATTATTATACACTACAAAATATGTGTAAAGAATAAAAGAGTACAAAAAAACATACATATTGTCACAACATAATTTTCATCTACGTAAATGCGATCTTTATCCTCCACATAATGCTTAAAGCACTCGTGCTCTAGAAAATTAGTGGTGAACGGGGTGTATTCCAAAAGTTCTATCAAAAATATTTCTTTTAGTTATAAGGTTGGTAGCACTGTAACTAACTACGCTGTGTTCCGTAATGAAAGTTGAGTTTGTGATTTCATTAGCTTGCTGAGACCAGCAGAGAGGTTAGTTTAATTTCTTGTAATTTAATTATTTATAAAATAATTCTAATAAAGTACTATTTATTAAAATAATTCTAATCATGTATTATTTATTAAAATAATATTTACTAATAATAATATTTATTTTAAAATAGGAATTAAGCAAAAGATGGATTTTCAAAAATTCCGTGAAGCTAAAAATTGCAAGTTCCCAGATAACAAAATGCGCGCGTAGTGAATTCACAGAGCGCGCATGCCGTGCGGATTATCCGCACGGTGTGAGCTCACGGTATCTGACAGATGCGTCATCATATCAGAATCATAAGGTGCTTTTCCATGGGCATCAGGTGACGCTTGAAACGTGCGTCAAGATGCTCGGGTTAGGTTAGATTAGTAGAAATAACGTCTGACGAAATATTCTGACGCTCAATGAAAAAGGTTTTAATGCGTCATTTTCTGGCACTCACGTTAGAAAGTAGGTACACATAACCTCAAACCTACATATATTTATTTATTGGAACATTTGGAGCAATTTCGAAAAAAATGTGTTAGCCGTTAATGAAACATTATGAGTGGATGGTAGAATGTACAAATAAAATTAACTTAAGAAATGTAGAAATACAGAAAAAACGCATAGCAGCAGCAATTGCAATGATAGCTGCAATTGAAGAAAGTGAAAGAAGAAAATATAGAAAAAAGAATTACTAGATTGCAGAGATTTTCGAGAATCTTGAAATGCGTGGATTTTATCACGCGATCTTTCCAATTTTACGATTAAAAGATCTGCGATTTACAAATTATCGTCGCATGTCCGCCACAGAGTTTGAGGAATTGTTGTGTTTAGTAGGGCCAACAATAACTAAACAGTATGTGCGCGATCCAATTTCTGCACCAGAATGATTAGTGTTGACTTTAAGATTTGTATATAGTAATATAACTTTATTTACAGTTCTGTAAAAAGCATTCTTTCTTACAAGGGGAGGACCAAGTGAGAGACCCCTGGATTTTGATCCCAATTTTTTTAGTTATTCTGGAGACGAAAAAAAAGTTTACGTCTCCCGGCGTTTCATTGAATAGGCCTTAGTTTCGAAATAATAAATTTGTGAAAATTGGCCAAACCGCCGCGCGCCATATGAGCCTTCCCGGTAACTGTTCTCGTAACCAGTGCAGTTGGCTCCGTGCGTTAGATGCTTGCTTCACAATCGTAAAATCCGGGTCCGCTCCCGGATGTGTGCAATATTTTTTTTTCTTTTTTTTCTTTTTTTAATAAATGTATTTATTTATCTTGATGATATTAATATAGTATGCAAATTTTTTAAATAGAAAATTTAATTTAATATCATTTTCTAAACTTCAATTTAAATTTAATTTGAAGGGAATTTGAATTCAAGTAATAACATTTGAAATAATAAATAGGTAATAATAATAATAATATATAAGTTACTTGAAACGGATAACATATAAAAGCAACGTATCTAAATTTTCAAATTGTTTAATTTAAAATTTGTTGAAAAACATTTTCTTTTTCTGCCATTGTTACAACTTTTCACATTGAAAACTTTTTTGATCGAGAAATAGCTGCCCATGTAGCTGCGGCTGTTTGCAAGGGCAAACTGGCTAGGGCAGATGCCAATTATTCTCCTCCCACCACCTAACTATAACCGTAACTTTTTAAAAGCCCTACCTGAAGGTGCAGTTACATGCAAGCGTCGAGTTGCGCAGAAGTTATTGCGCAGCAAGGACAAAACGTGAAAGAATTTCGGCTTTATAACCGACTACATACCTGCAAGAGGATTAAAAACCTCTCGTTTATTTACCATTTTATATCCACTTCTTTTACCAGTGTTAAATTTAAACAATTTGAAAATTTAGATACGTTGCCTTTATATGTTATCCGTTTCAAATAACTTATATATTATTATTATTATTACCTATTTATTGGACTTCCGTTTCCGGTAGCGAGAGTGATAGTCGTGTGTTTGTAAGGTGTGTTTGGTGAGACTGTGTTTTTGAGAAGAAGGGCAGGATTGGAGTGTGAGGGGGTGAGGGGACGGAAAAGTAGCAGGTGGAGTTGGGAGAATAAGGGATAGGGCAGGGGTAAGGGAATAGGGAGACAGAAGTGATAGCAGGGTTGGGACTGGATTTGGAGGTTAGACGGGATAGTAGGTATAGAGAAAAGAGAGGAAGCAGAAAAGAGGGAGGGTAGCGACATCGGACGGTAGAAGTGAGAAGCATAGCAGGAGAGAGTTAGTGCAGTCGCGGGAAATTTTGAATTGGAGTAATCTACTGAGTATCCAATATAATATCTTAACATATAATTTGATATTTTTACATTTTCTAAACTTAATTGATTTGTTTTCTTAGATTAAAAGTGATAATCTTAAATATAAAAAGAGTCATTCTAGTAAATATTTTAAATAGGAAAATTGGCAGATTAGAAGAAAGACGAGATGGAGGAAGGAAAGAAGGGAGGGAAAGAGAGGGAAAAAGAAGTAGAGGGGAACGGAGAGGAAAGGAGAAGAGTAGGAAGGCCGAGCAAGGCAGAAAGTCTTATGAGGGAAAGATCAAACAGTGCGCCACTGCTAGAATTGTTGAAGAGAGGAGAGAAAAGGAAGGGTGAACAGGGGGAGGAGACTAGAGTAGAGGAGGGAGAAATCTTTAAGAGGAGCAATATGGTAAAGAGATCGCCGGTAAGGCAAGAAGAAGGAGGGCTAAGGGAGATATTACGAGAGGTAAGGGAAGGTTTTAAAGAATGAAAAGTGAATTGAGAGAATTGAGGGACGGTAGAGAAGAGATGAGGGAATGGATGGAGGAAATGAGGAAAAGAGTAGACAATTTGGAGAGAAGAGTGGAGGATATAAAGAAAGGTAGGGGAAGGGCGGAGAAGGTGACGGGAGGAAGGGAGAAGGATAAAGAAGAAGAGATAGAGCAGATGCAGATAAGAGGAAAGAGTGAAACGAAGGAACTAGAAGAAAGAATGAGGAGACTAGAATTAGAAAGGGAAAAGGGGGAAAGGGAGAAGAGGAAAAGGAATATAATTATAAAGGGGGTAAGAGTAAAGGAGGAGGGAAAGGAGGAATTAAAAAGAGAGATTGAAAAGATAGTAGAGGCAACGGGGGTGGTAGCGAGAGTGGAAGGGGTGAGGAGGATAGGGAATAAAGATAAAGATAAAGATAAGGGGGAGGGGTCATGGTATGGGTGAGATTAGCGAGTGTGAGGGAGAAAATTGATGTGATGAAGGGAAAGATGAAGCTGAGGGATAGGAAGGAGTGGATCGTGGACGACTTGACGGAAAAAGAGAGAAGGGTAGAGTGGTGTATAAAGAGGGAAGCAGAAAGGAATAGAAGAAAAGGAAAGAAGATAAGAGTAGGATATATGAAAATGTGGATCGAGGATAAATTGTGGATATGGGATGAGATCAAAGATCAATTAAGGGAATGGAGGGGAAGAGATGTAAGAGTGGAGGAGAGAGGGGGAAGGGAGGAGAAAGGGAAAGAGGTTTTTTAATAGGGGGGGATGGGGTAGGAGAGAGGGAGAAGGATGGGAATAAGGGAAATGGCAAATATGATAGAAGGAGGAATAGAAAAAGGAGAGACAATAAAGAATATAAAATAGGTTTTTGGAATGTAGCAGGCATGGAAATAAAGAGGAGGACTTTAGGGAGAAATTGAAGAAATGGGATGTGATGTTTTTGAGTGAGACATGGTTACAGAAGAAAGGATGGGAGAGGATGAAAAGATGGTTACCGAAGGGATATATTTGAGAGGTGCAAGAAGCGGGAAGAAAGAGCAAAAAAGGGAGGGCAATGGGGGGGATGATTGTAGGGATTAGGGATGGGATAGAAAGAGGAAAAGAGAATAGGAAAAGGAGAGAGGTGGGTTTACAGGTGAGTAAAGTCAAATTAGGGGGAGAATGGTGGAAACTAGTGGGTGTATACGTGAATGGGGATTTAGAGGAAAAAACGAGACAATTAAGAGTGTGGATGGAGGAGAGAGAGGAGGGGGTAAGTATATTAATAGGGGGGGATTTTAATGCGAGAACGGGCAGAGAGGGGGGAGGTATAGGAGAGGAGGAAGAGGGAGGGGTAGGGGAAAGAGAGAGAAATTCAAAAGATAGGAAGGTGAATGGAGAGGGAAAGAAATTGTGTGGTTTTTTAAAGGAATTAGGATGGTCAATTCTGAACGGATGTATAAAGGGAGATGAGGAGGGAGAATGGACATATAATGGTGGGAAGGGGGGGACTGTAATTGACTATGTAATCGGAAATGAGGATACGAGAGGTAAAGTGGTAAAGATGAAGGTGGAGGACTGGGTGGACTCGGATCATCAGCCATTAACGGTGTATGTGAAGGGGGGAGGAAGGAGGGAAGAAAGGATTGGGAAAAGAAAAGGAAGAGAAAGAAGAGGGGTGTGGACGGAAGAGGGAAGAAAAAAATTTGAGGAATACATGGGCAAGAGGGATAATGTTTCGGAGGTGGTTGAGGAGGATTGGAGGAAATTGAAAAAGAGAGTGGAAAGAGCATTGGAAAGAGTAGAGAGAGAAGAGAAAAAGGTGCGGAGAGGATGGTGGGATATAGAATGTAGGAATATGAAAAGAGAAGTAAGGGAAGAGTTTAAAAAGTGGAAGAAAAGAGGAGGGAATGGGGAGAAATATAAGGAGATGAGGAAGGGATACAGAGAATATTGTAAGGAAAAGAAAAGAAGGGAAAGAGAAAGATGGGAGAAAGAATTGGAAGGTGTAAGAACGGAAGGGGATGTTTGGAGGGTAGTAAATAGGGGGAAGAGAAAGAGAAAGAGAGTCACGGAAGGGATCGAAATGAGGGAATGGGAGGGACACTTTAGAAAGGTGTTGGGGGGAGTAGAGTGGAGGGTGAGAGGGGTGGTGAGGGGAAGAGAAGGAGTGGAAGATGATATCAGTAGGGAAGAAATAGCAAGGGCGATAAGTAAACTGAAGGAGGGAAAAGCGGCGGGAAGGGATGGTATCGTAAATGAAGTATGGAAATATGGGGGAAGAGAAATAAAGGAATGGCTGTGGGAAATATGTGACAGAGTGTGGAGAGGAGAGGGGTGGCCGGAGGAGTGGAGGGAGGGGGTGGTGGTGCCGATAGTGAAAAAGGGGGAAGGGGAGAGGGTTGAAGACTATAGAGGGATCACGCTAACGCAGACGGCGTACAAGGTGTACGCAGCGGTACTTGCGGAGAGATTGAGGGAGGAGGTGGAGAAGAAGGGGATACTCCCACCAAGTCAAACGGGGTTTAGGAGAGGGGTAGGCACAATCGATCAGATTTACGTGCTGAATTATATGATAAGCAAGAGGGTGGCAGTAAGTAAAGGCAAGATGGTAGTGCTATATATAGACCTGAAAGCTGCGTTTGACTCGGTGGATAGGGAAATCCTCATACAGATGATGAGGGAGAAGGGAGTTAGAGAAAGCTTGGTCGTGAGGTGCGAGGAGGTACTGGAGGAGACCCTAAGTAGAGTGAGGGTGGGGGAAAAGGTAGGGGAAAACTTTTGGACGGGGAAAGGGGTAAGACAGGGATGCCCTCTGAGCCCATGCTTATTCACGCTATTGCTGGCGGATTTAGATGAGGAGTTAGAGAGGGAGGGATGGGGAGGAGTGAGGGTAAAGGGAAGGAAAATATACTCTCTAGCGTATGCAGATGATGTGGCAGTGGTTGCAGAGGAGGAGACAGGGATGAAAGGGATGATTAAGACATTAGAAAGCTACATAGAACGGAAGGGACTAGAGGTCAATGTAGAAAAGACGAAAATAATGAGGTGTAGAAGGGGAGGCGGAAGACAGAAAAAGATGGTGTGGAAATGGAAAGGAAGAGAGATAGAAGAGGTGAGAAAATAAGGGAGGGTGGGGCACATAGTGACAGTTTTGGGAAATTCGTTTTCAAAGTCCATTTTTTAAGTTGGTAGTCAAATATTTTGATTTGTACATTTTCGTTTAACCTATATAAACACAATCTGTCTTTTATATTAATATTATGAGCCGTATTTAAGGAAAGATACGTCGTCAAAAAGATCTTTGCATTTGTCACTACGTACCCCAGGCTGGTGTACATAGTGACAATTTCGGGGGCAGATAGTGACAACTCCATTATCATTAAAATCAGAGACTGCAAGATATCACTAAACTTTTTATTAAATACCATAGGTATTATATTAACGTATGTAACATTAAAAAAATAAATTTGAAGAAAAAAACTACAAACATTTTAAAAATTATTTATTATAATAAAGAAATATGCTTTCTATCTGAAATAAATAAATTTTAAATTAGGTTTAATGTCGGTGTGAAAGAGATACACATACATAAATTTATATAATTTATTTAACATATCATTTTCAAGCAAAAGATATGGCTGCCTATTACAGTCAGATCTCAAAATTAATGAAAATATTGCTGGCAGCAAAATATATCTTTTTATAATATCTTTTTAAACTATATTTTTTAAATATATCATTATAAAACAAACTCTCTTTGGTTTTGCTTAAACATATAAAGATCACTGCAGATCACAGAAAAAAAATTATCACAAGTACTGGATAGAAATATGTAACATTAGTAGGTAATACGATCGTTATTATCTCCAGGCTTCCAAACCGATTTTTCTTTATAATATTCTCTACAAAAAACTTGCTTTCTTTAGTCTTAATGACACTAAGATAAATTCTCCTTTTTCTGAGATTTTTTCATGTTATCATTATCAAAACATATATTCTTTTTCACCTTTTTTTGTCCTTTCTGATTTTCCTTAGTTTCTACTGTTTTTTGTTCTTGTCTTTTTCTTCTTTCTTCAGCTTTGTTTTTCTTTAATTCTTTTTCGTTTTCTCGCTGAGCTATTTCATTTTTTTCAGGCGTATCAGTTGCTATCATGCATCTTCCTTTTCGTTTATTCCTTCGCTTATTTTCTTGCTGTTTTGCTTTTGGTAAACCTCGAATATCTGCTGGACCACGAAAAGAAGGCTCATTTGAAGAGGAAGCAGATGGATATTCACTGACATTAACATTGATATCAAATTTATTTGTGTTGATTCCTTCTTCAGTGATATCAACAAGAATGTTAGTAGGTGTCATTATTTCAGGAGAGGAAATGGAATCTGCCTTAGAAGAATCAGGCTTTTCTGTTACACTAGCCATGATAAAATCAGATTCTTGAAATACATTCCTATTGAATGGGAAGATTCCAGTTGTTTCAAAACTCTTTATGATATTATGAGGAGTTACTGCTTTGCAGAGTGCCTCTTTGACAAAACCAGCTATGCGATATAATGTAGGAGGACTAGCAGGATTATTCATAAGATATGAATTAATAGCGTTATCATAATGAACCTTAAATGGACCAAAGATTCCCACATCTAGAGGCTGAAGTCTGTGAGTGCAGTGAGGAGGAAAAGTAAATATTACCACGCCATTTTCTTTTGCAAGATTTAAAGTCTTTGTAGAAAAATGAGTTTCCACGTTATCCAACAATAAAAGAGTAGGATTTTGCTTAGATGATTTAGTGCAATTGATGAAGTGCTCCATAACATGGAAAAATGATTCTTTTGTCATGTACCCCTTTTCATTTCCTAATCCAAGAGATCCAGGAAAAGCATTTATCATTAAGTCTGGTATACGTTTCTTTCGAGGAAATATAAGCACAGGAGGTAAAACAACACCGAAAGCACCAATAATAACGCATGTAGTAACAGATGTCCCTCTCTCTGCGCCCTTTATTTGATGAACTTGTTTTACACCCTTTGGTGAGACGATTTTTCTCTGATTTTGGACAGTTGAAGTGCACGTTTCATCCAAATTATAAATTCGAGATCCATTCTTGAATGAATCACTCCTTAAAAGTACTTCTTCTAATTTGTTGAAGAATATTTCAACGTTAGTCTTATTGAAAGCCATTGCCCTTGCAATACTACAAGCTTCTGGCACTTTTATTGAAATAACTGGATGACGTTTTTTAAAGCCTATAATAAAAAAGATAACATGGATACATTACATTAAGAGGCTAATGTAAAATTTTTAAAGACTAATAAAAATATACCGTGAAACCAATCTATTCCGGCTTTGCATTCCTTTTTCCAATTTTCTGGTATTGGTAAGTTATTTTCTACAGCAACTTGCCAAGCTAGCTCTCTTACCATATGAACTGTAAGCCCATAACCCATTTGAGCTACCTGCATGCAGTATTGGACAATACTCTCTTCAATTTCTTTAGTGAAGATACATCTGGATTGGTAACTCAAATTAAAAGATTTAGCAGAATTAGGATTCTCTTTTAATTTTGAGTAAACTCGATACAGTGTTTGACGATTTATGCCGATATGCGAGACAGTATCTCTAATAGTCCATCCTGCTTTTAATAACTGGATGCCAGCTTCAAGTTTATCAGAGCTTGTTGTTTTCCTTTCTGTTTTTTTTTTATATGTTCTTACCATGTTGATTTGGTAAAAAAAGCATTTTAAGATCCAGTGGCTATAGAATTATTCATATAAATATTAATCAACAGTTTCTTAAACAGGAATCTCAGATTACTGATCCTGTCTCATGCTTGTATGCAGCATACGATAGAATTCGCAATCTGGGATCTCTATTTTGAAGTAATTATCAGTTTAAAGGTCTCACCTCCGATTTTGATCAATTTCCACTTAATCTGCGTTTTCGTACGAAACGAAGAATCTGGCAGAAAAAGTGTCGCTCTGTCCCTTGAAGCGATATATTAATCGTTGATGTTGACAATAGTACAGGTTAGAAACCGTCATATCACCGACGTGCAGCGCTATGCGAGTCCTATGGCTAGATGCGCATGTGCAGTGTCGTCACTATGTGCCCCGTCAAAAACTGTCACTATCTGCCCCGAAGGTCGATAAACATTACAAAAGCAATAGAAATTATACCAAGGGTCAAATAATTTTGCTACACATATCAAAAGTACGAGAAATAAGTAAACATGCTACCACAAACAGCATTTAAACTAAAATTTTTCATTAATATTGAAATTCTGCCATTTAACTGTTAAAAAAAATGCAATTTATACCTGATTTTGGTAAACTCAAAACTTTAAAGCCTATAACGACGGCATATTTTCTATCATAGCGCCATTGTTTTATCGACAAATTTCTTTATACATTTAAAACTTTTTATTTTTGTATATAGATAGCAATGGGACTATATAAGTAGCGCTGAGCGATGTTTTGTCACTATGTGCCCCTGTCACCTAGTGCCCCACCCTCCCTTACAAATACCTAGGGTATGTAATGATGGCAAATGGGGGTCAGAAAGAACATATAGAGGAGAGAGTTAACAAGGGAGCAGTGGTGATGAGAGAAGTATGGGGAATAGGAAAGAGGAGATTTGGAAAGAACTGGGCTAGAAGGATGTGGTTATTTGATAGATTGGTATGGACGGTGGTTAGCTATGGGGCAGAAATCTGGGGGTGGAAAGAAAGGGAAAAGGTAGAGAGGATACAGGACAGGTTCTTGAAGTGGATTGTGGGGGTTGGGAGGTACACGCCGGGGTACATGGTGAGGGAGGAAGTGCAGAGGGAAAAGTTAAGGGGGAGGGCAGGGTTGAGGGCATGGAGCTATGAAAAGAAACCGGCGAGAAGGAGGGGGAGGAGAGCTGGCAAGGTTGTGTTTGGAGGAAATGAGAGACAGGGCGAAGGTAGGAAAAGTAGTGGGTAAATGGGAAGAGGAAAGGAGAGACTTTTACGAGGAGAAGAGCTGGAACCTAACTGAGATAGAAAAGATGAGAGAGGGGGGAGAGCTGAGGGGGGAAGAGGTAGTGGCAAGAGAGAGAAGGTGGCAGGAGGAGGAAAGATGGAAGAAAATTAGGGGCTCTAGACATAACTTATGGTATGGTAGGGTGAAAGGTAAGGGGGTGCCAGAGTACCTAAAGAAGGGATGGAAGGAACAAAAATGGCAGAGAGTGGCGAAGTTTAGGTTAGGAGACGGGATGATGGGGAATAGATATTGGGAAGGGGATGAAGAAAGGAAGTGTAGGATATGTGGAGGGGGAATGGAAACTTTGGAGCACGTATGGGAGGAATGCACGAATTGGGGGGTTGAAAAAGGATGGCAGGAGATGGTGGATGAGGTCTTGGGAGAAGACGGGGAGGGAGAGATTTGGATGAGGAGATTAGAGGAGATGAGGGAGGGAGGAGGGTGGTTGGGTGTGAATGAGAGTGTGGAAGGAAGAGAGGAAAATGCGGCGGAAACGGAGGTCCGGAGAATGAGTGTGGATGTATGGATGGATGAGTGATTTTACTCTCTCTCTCTCAGGTGTTGGATAGGATGCGAGGAATATAATTGCGAGGTTTAAACTTTGTAAGCGGAGCGGAGGTCCGCAGTGTACTCCGCAAGAAATAAAGTACCATATATATATTACCTATTTATTATTTCAAATATTATTACTTGAATTCAAATTCCCTTCAAATTAAATTTAAATTGAAGTTTAGAAAATGATATTAAATTAAATTTTCTATTTTAGAAATTTGCATACTATATTAATATCATCAAGATAAATAAATACATTTATTAAAAAAAGAAAAAAAAGAAAAAAAATATTGCGCACATCCGGGAGCGAACCCGGATCTTACGATTGTGAAGCAAGCACCTAACGCACGGAGCCGACTGCACTGGTTGCGAGAACAGTTACGGGAAAGCTCATATGGCGCGCGGCAGTTTGGCCAATTTTCACAAATTTATTATTTCGAAACTAAGGCCTATTCAATGAAACGCTGGGAGACGTAAACTTTTTTTTCGTCTCCAGAATAACTAAAAAAATTGGGATCAAAATCCAGGGGTCTCTTACTTGGTCCTCCCCTTGTTAGTTTAGAAATATTAGGTTTAAATTTTTCACAGATTTCTTTCTGATATTTCAGATATTTAGCATCTGGTGATAGTATGATATCTATTGGGGATTACAACAGTAAGCAATATCATACATGAAACATGCCAAGCTATATGGAATGTGTTATGTCTTGTGGCTTTGAAACCTAAAATGAAAGCTGAATAGCTGGCAATCTCTGAGGATTTTAATGAAAAATGGCAATTTCCACATTGCATAGGAGCTTTGGAAATGGATGGAAAACACATAACGATTCAAGTATGTTTTAATATAACTTTTACTGTTACTGAATTTTAGTGAATATGTAAACATTGATGTGCATGTTTCTTACGATTTATATAACTTAAATAAAAAAAAATAACCTAACTTTTTGTTATTTTAGTGTCCTAATAAGAGTGAATCTGCATACTATAATTACAAAAAAGCTCATAGCATTGTACTGTTAGCAATGTGCGATGCAAATTACGTATTTGTCTCAATAGATATTAAAGCTTCTGGCAGACAAAGTGATGGAGGAATATTTAAACAGTTGGTACTTGGCCAAAAATTGGAAGCTAATGCAATGGATTTGTCATCACCTAAGCCACTCTGACAAGATGGACCTGATTTGCCATACGTTATTGTAGCCGATGAAGCATTTCCCTTGACTTTTTACTTACTTCGACTATATTCGGGAAAGGATGGATTCTCTACAGAACAACGAATTTACAACTACCGATTAAGCCGAGCTAGAAGGATGATCAAGAATTCATGTGGAATACTAGTTAGCCAATGGAGAATTTTCAAAAAAAGTATTTTAGGATCAGTAGAAAATGTGGTTAAGATAGTACAAGCAACAATTTGTTTACATATTTTTTTACGAATGAGTAATATCAATAACATGGGAAATCATGGAAGTCAGGAATTGATTGATTGTGAAGATGAAAATCATGATATTATACCTGGAGAATGGAGATATACAGTTACAAATAACAGCGCTATTATTAATTCCTGATATCAATTTCTGTAGAACAAATACAAATTCCCGTATTTCCTCTACTATCAGAAACCATTTTTGCGATTATCTCAATGAAGAGGATGTAGTACCATGGCAATTCCTAAAGATTTATTAATAGTAGATTATTCAAATCAATATGAAACAGTGTTTTATTTTTGAATGTATTTTATCATTGAAACTAATTTGTATATACAAGAAGATGTAATAATTTTCTGAACTAAATTTCCTTATAAAATAAACATTTTATTGTGTATTTAAACATATACATTGTGTTGTATTTCTTATTTAAGTATAAAGTTTTATACTTTTATATTTAACAGAAATAAGTGCTGATAATGCTATCAAGAGATGGAAGTCATTAAAAAATACCTATTAAAATTATTGCCGAGAAACGGCTGCCGAGTGGTTTTGGTAGTTTCCAAGTGAAAAAAGTGGCCCTTGGAAACCTAATGACTTTTGTTCGCAACACAATGTTTATTTCAGTCTTCTAATTCAGCATCGCAAAGTATTTGTAAAATGTGGCACATTATTTCATTGCTTTTTTTTGGAAAACTTTTTAATTTTGTCGCTACAATGACACCAAAACTGTCAAACTTGGTAACCTGAGGCATTGATGGCAGATTTCCAGACGGCAGTGGAACACTAATAACTTCAGTCATACGATCAAGTGAATCTTTTAAATTTTTGTTGCAACTTCTACCTGTTAGACATAAATTAAAAAAGTTTATTTTTGTAATTTGTGTAATTTATAAAAATAATATTCGTACATCCTTCATTAAAAAATAGCTCAATACGTCTCCGTTAAATGAATAAGAATGCTTACTTGTTTGTGAACTATTTGACGCTTTTTCTTCGGAAAAAGACTGTCGCTGGGTTTCGTTTGACACTGTTCTGCATCTAACACTGTTCGTTTGACACTCTTCAAACAACCCTTTGAACCACTTCGCCCGTGACGCTTAGAAGTTAGAAAATTCGGACTTCTAAGCGTCGACGCAGAAGCACGTCAGTCATCGGGCATCAACTGACGCCCATGAAATAGCACCTCATCGGTTGCACGCGTGCGATACTCATGCGTGCAAGCAATATGAACCTCAAATGTTCTCCAAATAAGACTCATACTACTTGCATACATTCATACAGCACTCAAAAATTGTAATCATTGCCCTTTTTTTTTTATGTTCCAATCAGCACAACATTTAAAAAATGTTTTTACAAACATTTTAAAAACTTTTGCAATAAAAGTTTTTCAAAAACGTTAAAATTAATGGATTTATGCCCCTTTTGACATTAAACAAAATTTTTTTTAATATTAAGTTCTTTCTTAAGAATTTTTTTTTTGAAATTTCCACGCGGTCACCCATCCAAGTTGCGACCCCGGTGAACGTTCCTTGATCTCTGTGATCACTGATCCCTCGTGATAATCTGTAAACACTTTGTGCTAATATATATACATCACTGATAGATCAGGTCAATATACTCGTATGTTATCAAAAAGACGAAATATATATAATTAAAGTATATTATTTATATAAATATATATAATTAAGTTAATTTTTTACTGATTTTTATAGAAGTTATTGAAACAATTTTAAACAAATTTTTAAATTAATATAATTAAAAAATAAATAGCTTAAATGATAAATAAACATAATTTTAAAGATGAAAAATAAATAAAATAATCAATATTAAATAAACATTAAATAAACATTAAAAAAATGCTTCCTAAAATCATTTTTTTAATTAAATAATTCATAAAAAATAAATACTTAAATAATATTAAATAAACGTTTAAAGAACGTTTATTAAAAAAAAATAAATATTAAATAAATATTAAATTAGTATTCAATAAACGTTAAATTAATGTTTTTGAAATTATTGTTTCAAATAAAATATTAATGTAAAATAAATATTAAATTAATGTTAAATTAATGTTTTTAAAAAATGTTTTTTAAATAAAAAATTAAAATAAAATAAACATTAAAGTTGAATAAGTGTTAAATTAATGTTTTTAAAAAATGTTTTTTCGAATAAAAAATTATTATGTGAAATAAATATTAAATAAACGTGAAATAAACGTTAAATAAATATTAAATAAATATTTTCTCTAAATCATTGTGTTAAATATTTAATTAATGTTAAATAAGTATTTAATAAATTTTTAATAAATATTTTTGTTATAATGAATTGTACAATGAACAATAAATATCAAATAAATATTAAAAAACATTTAAAAAATATTGTGTGCTGCTTGGGATACTTTTAATGCATTATATATCAATATTTTTTATTCTTTTCTTATGATTTACAAATAAAGGTTAATAATATTATTATTTACAATATCTTTAGTAAATTAACATTAAAAGTATTAAAAGCATAAAAAATACTTGAAAAAAATAGGCAATTATTGGAAGTATAGTATTTTGTAAATTTCTTAATTTAATATAATATATGAGAGGGTTTTGTTTGATCACGTTGCGATTGACCAGAGCGTGCTTCCATCACATCGTGAGGGCAGCGTGATACGTTCTTGTGCGCACGGTGGGATTATCACGTTACCCTCACGCCGTGAAATGTTCCCATCACGCGTGATTGCACCATGCGACCTTTTAGACGTACATACACGTGTGCGCCCATCACATTGTGAGGGCACTGTAATGCACTTTTGCACGCACAACGTATTTATCATATTGTGAGAATAACGTGAACTCACGAATTATTATCTGAGTTCTGATTAATTTTAATTCATTAATTGTAAGTAAATTAGATTATATCCGTTTGTGTGCACTAATAGTGCATGATAAAGTTTATTCTGTTTAAGTAGTTGGAGAGGCTACAGTAACTTAGCTGGCATGTTTATAAATGTTAGACTTTTATTAAATATTATTATAATATAATTTCATACTTATTTCATACAAAATCAAAAAAGTGTAAAATTATAAAAAAATAATATCAATATTGGCAATATAAAAAAATTTATCCATGAATAAATTTTGTTCCAGCAAACTTTGCAGTTTGTAGTTTTCAGTTTTTGGAAGGTCTTGTGCTTTTCAATTTCTATTTTAAAGTCAAAATTATTGTCAGTAAATAATATTTTAATCAATAATACATGATTACAATTATTTTATAAAGAATTAAAATACAAGAAATTAAACCTCTCTGCTAATCTCTGCAAGCCAACGATAATCACAAATTCAACTTACATTATGAAACACAGCCTGGTTAGTTACAGTGCTACCAATTTTATAATTAAAAATACTATTTTCAATAGAACTTTCGGAATACCTCCACGGAAGAGCCACTCACATTCCCAAACATGCAAAGTTCACAAGTTTAAAGATGTACTCGTAAAATAGCCATAAGGAAAGGCATGCATGTAAAAAGTTAATTAGCACTTTTTTCTTGATATTATGTTGAATACATAAAGATTAAACAGAAAGAAATCAAACTGACAAAAATGTTAAAATCTCACATTTCCTAATGTTTCGTATTTTTTAAAACACAGTTGAAGAATCACAAAAAATATAATAGCTACTGAGTCATTAAGCTACTTTTTAACTTACCTTGGTTTGATTCTTATTCATTTTTTATTATTTGGCGGCTATATGGGAATCGGTGGTTACAAAACTTTTTGTTATGCACGTCCAAACACTTATTTACGATAACCTGAAACGGATACCAATATACATACATCAGCGTATTTTCCAGCAAGAAGTTGGATTCGACATAATTACAAAAGCGTAATATAACTAGACGGATTCTTGAAACGATGTTATTGGTCGACACAATTTACGTTTATGCAAGTTACTCTCTAAGTGACGGCACCCTGACAGTTTAATATACATTATTTTGTCATTTCTTTTAAATAATTTTGAGTGTGTATCTTAGAGCCACCTAATCGTTTTGAATTAATAAACGTTTAGAACATTTATCTACTTTTACAAAAAGTTAAATTTTCCCAAATGTTGATAGGCAATATGTTTTATTTTCATAACTTTCTTATCGCTTATTCTTTCTTAAGAGATGGAAAAGTAAGAATCATTGTTTTTCTTTTGTCAACATATTAGGAGGAACTATATTTCATTTCACACTGTTAGATATATTGTTAAATTTTATTATTTTTTAATATACTGTTATGCCCGCTTTTCGGCTGAGCTTGAGAAGCTGGCCAAAGGAAGATCGATCGATTTGACAGAAGGAGCGCGGCCGGCTTTTGTTCTGATTTGGGACGCAGAGCTGTCAAGCAATATTTTTGAATAATTCCGCTACAAATTAATTGTACACCCAAAGACTTTGATTCTGTCTATGGGGAAATTTTCCAAACTGAAAAGTCGCTATCTTTCTACATACTTACAGTTCATGATTAACGTAACGACCAATAAGCTCTAGTCGTTTTATTAATCATGTACTGCGAATATGTAGAAAGTGGTGATTTCTTAGTTTGGAAAATTTTCCCATGGACAGAATCAAAGTCCTTGAGTGTACATAGTGATCTGATTAAAGTCAGTGTTCTTATTTACAAAAGTACCTAATTATTTCGTGTTGTGCGTTTGCGCTTCCCTTTGCGAGAATTTTGCGTGCTCGTCTCGACGAATACAACAATACACTGGTGATTGAAATTTAAATTCTCAGTAACTAAAAGAAGCTATTAATGTACAGTCGTGTTCATTATAGTTGCGACACTTTTTCTTCGATGCGTTTCTGAACGAGAGCTGAAAACATGATTGGTTCTTACTTATGGATCCAACCGATTACGTTTGCCGTTCGATGAGCAAGGCTACATTCCAAAAACCATCAAAGAAAAAGTGTCGCAACTATAATGAACATGACTGTACAGTGCGTTGCATTGATGCCTGGGGTACCAATTTTAGGCACCACGTTTCTTTCTTGATTATTTTTATATTCATGATTGAATGCTGCGGTGATCGTTGACAGCAGCATTTGGTCATGAACGCAAAAATAACTAAGAAAGAAACGTGGTCCTTAAAATCGGTACCTTAGGCATCAATGCAACGCATCAAATGTACATCTTAATAAGATTTCAGTTTATAATAACTTAAAAATTATAAGTTTTGTAATTTCATATACTTTTTATTTACGGATACTCATGGTATAAGGACAAGGGTATGCTCGTCCGGTGGTAGACCACTGCGCAGGTCAACAAGCATACGTCACATTCGGCCAGCTTCGGCTATTTCCTGAGCGGTTCGTGTTCGTGAAATATGGCCACTATACACGTGCTGTATGGATAACCTACATCCGGCTAGCGTCTGTGTAGTGTGTTTTAGTGAGAATTGTGAATTTATTGCAAAGAAAAAAATGAGCTGTGCAGTGAAAGGATGTACGAACCATTCTCGGAAAACGAAAAATATGCCTGGAAAAAAGGTGCAATATTTTTCATATCCAAAAGATAGTGCAATTGCTGCAGAGTGGCGTAAAGTCTGTGCAAAACAAGACAACTCCGTTATTAAAGGTATGATACTGCGAAAGTATTTTGTGATATTATTATTTAATAGATACAACCAACGTGAATATAATAAAATATACATTGTTTTGTTTAGGGAGAATATGTTCGATTCACTTCGAACCTTCGTGCTTCGAGAAGTCTCTACAGCAACAACTATTGGGGTATTCTCCAGCAAGAGTACGCAAGTTGCGATCTGATGCAACTCCCACGTTACATTTATGTAACGAGTCATCGATTGTGACTGAGTTAGATACATCATTGCACATCGACAATGTATCAGAAGTTGTGGATACTATTGTTGATGCAACACCAACAACATCAACTGCTACAACGGACCTATGTAGCCATGCTGATGACGCTAGTTCCGTGTAAGTTCTACATAGTTAAGAATAGGGTAGTTTTTGTCTCTACCCTTATTTAATTGGATTGCGAGTAAAAAACTCCTTAATTTAAACCTGCAATGTTATTTCATTTACTTGACGAACTATTAGGCAAGATTTATATAGCAATTTTTTAATTTTATTATATGCTTTTAGACAAAATCTGCAAAGGGAATTAGCAGAAATGAAAAAGAAGTTGCAGAAGTACGAGGAGAAAGAGAAATTGGACAGGTAGTGATAATACCTTTCTATTTTTTAAGTGTAATGTTTGCAATATTTGTATATACTTATTTTTATTTAATTGTATTCGTATACTTTCAGTGATAATCATCAGCAGCAATTAACAGCGATGAAGGAAAAGTTATCGGAGTACAAAGAACAACGGAATCGAGAGCGTGAAATGTTCGAGGCAAAGATATACGACGTACTGAACAAAGTTTTCACGCCAGGACAAATCCGATCATTGCTGAATCCATCCAAAAAACGCGTGACATGGTCTCCCGAGGACATAGCCAGTGCTATGTCGTTAAGAAGCGTTAGCCCGAAAGCATACAGATATTTGCGAAACGTTGTCAAAACGCTTCTCCCTGCGCTTTTAATTCTTAGAAGGTGGGCAAGTAATATTAGTACAGAGCCTGGTATCATAAATGCAGTGCTTCATTGCATGAAAGTTAAAGGAAAAAGCATGAAAAATTTCGAAAAATTGGTTGTCGTAACGTTCGATGAGGTGTATTTATCGAATAAAGTAGGTATCGATCGTAAAATCCAAAAAGTGATAGGACCGCATAAGACGTGCCAGTGCGTTATGGTACGGAGTTTGTTTGCAAATTGGAAACAGCCTATATATTACGATTACGACAAGGCGATGAAAAAAGACACGCTTGAAACTATTATTTCGCAATTATATCACGTTGGTTACACAGTTGTAGCGATTGCATGTGATATGGGTTCGAGTAACATGGCACTATGGTCGGAATTAAATATAGGGGTACCACCGAAAAATTGTCACTTTCCTCATCCTGTTGATCACAGTCTACAAGTGTTTGCATTTGCAGATGTGCCGCACTTATTGAAACTGGCAAGAAATCATTTGCTTGATAACGGATTTACCGTCTGTGGACAGCGTATTGACAAGAAATGTCTCCAGCGAATAGTAGACATTAATACAAAGGATATAAAAGTGTCGTATTCTCTCACACAATATCATTTCGACGTTCAAGGAACAGAACGACAGAAAGTACTCCCCGCTGTACAGGTATTTTCGGAACGTGTTGCGAAAGCTATTGAATGGTACGGATTGAAAGGTTATATGGACAAACTAGACTGGACAGAATCAGCGCGCGTTATTAAATTATTCAACAATTGGTTTGATATTTTTAATGCTAGCAGTATGTATGGGCAACATGAGGGAAAAAATGCATACGGTATTAATGTAGAGAGGCAAAATTGTATATTAGATGAAATAAACACGCTCATGAATGAAATTAAAATTGGAAACCATAAAAGTTTAATAGCATTTCAAAAAGGAATCATGGTAAATAACAGTTCTTTGCGGAAAATGTTGCCTTATATTCAGGAAAAGTATTCCAATTCTAAATTTAAGATCATGTACATTTTGACGAGGCGTTTAGACCAGGACGTACTTGAAAACTTTTTCTCTTTTATTAGAGCCGTTGGCGGTACATATGACCAACCGACAGCTGTAGATTTTAAGTACCGAATAAAAAAGTATATTTTAGGCAAACATTCGACCAATCTTTTTTGCGGAACTAGTAACGTAACTGCAGAAGAACCTGATATATCTTGTTTCGTATCTCCCCTTGCGAGCGATTCTTCCATAGTTTTAAGCGAAATGTTTGAACCATATATATTACATGACGAGCCAACGAATTTTGCAGAAGAGGAACTGTGCACGGATTGTGAGGTAAATAATAATGTTCCGGTTTGTGATACATCTACATTTCATCCAAGTCTAGAAGAAGATTTACTTTTAAAGGCGTTGGATGAAATGGACATTGTAGACACTATCGAAGATGAAGGTCTCAAATATATCGCGGGTTATGTAGCATATCGTTTCAAACATAAATATAATAATTTAGGGGTTGAAACTGCCGATATGCCTGTTGTAACCGATGTAGACTGGGTACAGTTTATCTCAAGAGGTAAATGTATGTATCCATCAGACGACTTATTAAAGGCTGCGCGAATCATGAATGTCGAGTTCAGTAAATACCAAGGATCGAGTCTTTGCAAAGATAAATGGATCTTTGAAAAGCTCGCCGATATAGTCACATCACAGATTGAATCGATCGAACTACCACGCGATGTAATATTATGTCTCGTTCGAACACGGACTTATATTCGGATTCGCGAAATCAATCGTCAAATAAGTGTTCAAAATAGATGCAAAAATAAGAAAAAGAAATTAATTAAATTTACTAATAATAAAACATAATGGTACGCATCTTCTATTTATTTATGTATGTATTTAGTTTAGGATTAAAGAGCGAATAGATTGTAAGTGCGCGCGTGGAATGGATGGATGAATGGTATAAGTATAATTTGTAAACCAAGTCCCTTTCTTAGCAAGTAACTGAAGTGAAATAAAATAATAAATAATGGTACGCATCTTTGTCGTTTTCTTTTCCTTGAAAAAATTCCCACAATTGCTTTTTCTAAATTTAGATGCTACTTCAAACTATTTTTCAATCTTGAAGACAAAATAAAATATTTTAAAACAAAAATGATAAACGAACTTTTAATTGACGAACATTGAATATATATACATATATACATTTAATCAAGATTGGGAAGTTACTTTATAAGTTACTGTTAAGGTTTAGGTTATCTGTTATCTTATACACATTTATTATAAAAATAGGGTTTAATAATAAAATATAATATAAAAAATAACTTATTGCATTCATTTCCTATAATAAATGCATATAAAGTAACTTATAAATAACTTGTAAAGAAATTTTCCCTATTTACCTTGAAAGGAAGGCATGCTTAAAATAATATGTTCGAATTTACCACGTAACGATGACGTATGCTTGTTAACAATTCTGATTGGCCAGTGGACGGTAACATGCGCACGAGCATACCCTTGTCCTTATACCATGCGGATACTCATACAGCACAAAAAATTGCAGCAACATTGCAGCAATGTTGCAATGTTGCAGATTGCAATGCAATATTTTACGAAACATTGCAGAAACATAAATTAACAATATGCCTGCAACATCTCATGGCATATGCCAGTAATATTCCAAAAACATTGCAATATCATAATTTTTTAATAAAGCAATAAAGAGCTAAAACAGAAAATTCGCGTATAATAATACATTAATTTAACTTATCCATAATTATTCATCCGCAATTAACAAACTAAGGAAGGGTAACGTTATTAAATTTTCCGCTGAATCTCTACATTTCCTAACAGCACATATGTCGACTGTAAGTCGACTCATCCAAGTCAGGCTTTCAGAATTGACTGCAAATCGACTTTGCATAGATGTCTACAGACATCCTTTAAATGTTGACTCTAATATGTCTAGAAAAAGGCATGCGGTCCCATCGTGCTGTGTGCATCATAGTATTGTAGAGAAACATAAATATTCATATCAATAGACAAAATAGATCCATATATAAAGAAACCTCGATCTACATCTCAATGAACAAACAACATTTTTAATTTATATTGATATATATTTTCTAATTGCATTCTTATTTAAACAAATAACAGAAATGTTATTCCAGATGCTATTCTGTATTTGCAAAATTAGTAAAAAAAGCTATAATTTTATATTTGTTTATATAAATATTGTGCTTTAATTATACATATTTTATTTTTTCGATAACGTATATTGACCTGATCTACTAGTTATATATATACATATCAGCATAGTGTTCACAGGTCATCATAAAGAATCAGTTCGCAGCAATCACGGAAGTGCGTCAAGCAATATTCACCGGAGTCGCGACTTGGATGGGTGACAGCTTGAAAATTTCCGAAAAAAAATTACCGAGATTTTTTTGCAAAAAATGATTTTTAAAATGTTACAAAAATATTGTTTTGTTCATTGAAATTATGTGGTATAATAATATTTATGTAAATATTTTGGAAAAATTTATAATATGCAATGTTGCTGAGATGTTTCAATGCAATATTTCAAAAAGCGAACATCGTAATGTTGCTGCAATCTTCCAGCAATGTTGCAGCAATGTTTCGCAATTAATATGCAATATTACAATGTTTCAATGAAATCATTCTGCAATGTTCCTGCAATCTTTTTGTGCTGTATGGGTATAAAGGTTAGTTTAATTAACTGTAATTGAAATAACTAATAATATACACATTTAAGAAATTTAAAACTATGTAACGCCCCTCCGCCGTCCGCGCGCCTCTGTATCGTTCCGTCCAACCGAACACTGAGCGTGGCGAAAAGCTACGTGCGCGCACAGCCTAATGGGCCTCGCACACTGAACGCGATGAGCGACAAGCGATGAGCGATATCCAATGAAAGCTTTGCTTTTTCCGACGTCACATCAGTCGCGAGACTCTGTGCGACGTCGCTCACAATGTTGGCCAAGTTCCAACTTTCATCGCTCGCGATGCGCGAAAGCGACGATAACTTAACCTAAAAGTACATGTGAACGGTGAGCGTTGTATTGCAAGCATCGTACATAAAACAGAAAATGTGTTCTGAAGATCAAAATAACTGATTAATCCATAATACTATATTTGTAAAAGAAATGTAATTAAGGAAATACTCTGTTCTGAATTTCGATCGCTGAATGCTTGTCGCGTTCAATGTGAATGGGGAAAAATTAGTTTTTACAAATTCGTTGCGCATCGCTCATCGCGCATCGCCCATCGCGTTCAATGTGCGAGGCCCATAACCTCGCGACGCGATCACGCGGCGACACGCGCGCCGACCGTGGCGTTCCGCAACGCTCCCATTCCGATTTGGGCGGCCCAGCGCGCGGATTGGCGCACCCAACCGCGCATTTGGATGTGTAAGCCGGCAGTGGGAACGCAGAGTTCAGATCCGATTCTCCGACTTGGCATAAAGGCAACCAAACATTCTCAATTTCTCCTAGAAGACAAGCATTCTCGTCGCTTCCCGAGTTCCTCGACGAGCATTCTCGATCAATCACCGCCGTCCTCGAATGCCCTCGACGTTACCGGACTCTGGGTCGTTTTTTCGTAACCTAGACAAATCGATAGAGCATCCGCGCCCTGTCGATCGTACACCCTTTTGCAAAGGGCACGCTTGGACAAATTGCGGAATTTAACTAAACCGCCACGTGGCTCAATATTGCCGACAAACACGCTCCCGCGAGCGTGATCACGACACTACGTTCCGCGATCTCTCCGAACAAACGGACCAACAGTCCGCATAACCCGTCGTACTATAAGGTACACCCAAGGACTTTGATTCTGTCCATGGGGAAATTTTCTAAACTGAAAAGTTGCTATCTCTCTACATACTTACAGTTCATGATTAACGTAACGACCAATAAGCTCTAATCGTTTCATTAATCATGAACTGCAAGTATGTAGAAAGTGGTGACTTCTCAGTTTGGAAAATTTCCCCATGGACAGAATCAAAGTCCTTGGGTGTACCTAGTTATTTCTCCGCTCTTATAAATCCGATAACGTCATTGTTCCTTTTCTGTTAAGTTATAGCGTTTTTCATTGGGAAAACTAATGCGCACTGAGTGTGCACTCGCCGCTGGCAATTGGACGTTTCGGTTCGCGCGATGACGGTGCCAACGGAAACACCCAATTACCTGCGGTAAGTGCACATTCAGTGCGCATTAGTTTTCCCAATGAAAAACGCTATTAGTTACAAGCCAGTATTCTTCCGTTAGTATAAATGCGAGTTTATACGTCTCCGATTAATCTAGCACGAAGTATTTTCCGTTCATTTTCACGCACCGCTCACGAGCCGCTCTCTCGTATATTTTCGTACAGCGCTTTGCGCTCTTTCTTTGCAGTGAAAATTACGCTCAAATTATTTTGTTTTGTTAACGGCAATATTTTGTTGAATGAATAAATCATTCTATATTTGTTATTCACCTTGAATACTGGTACGATCATTTCGAACACCTGACCAACCGACAAGCCTTATTCGGACCGATCTCGAAATTTCCGCACCGCACCGCACGAAACCGCGTACCGTTACACTTATATTTTATTTACAGGGTGTTAGAAAATAACAGTCTATGTTCACGTGGGTTGAGCAAGTCATACATTACCATTTTTTATTATTCGCAATAGTTAAGGATTTTAAAATTAATAAAGTTTGGCGAATAAGCACGTATTTTCTCTGGCCACCGCACGCGAGGTCTGCCCGTTGGTCGCCAAGTTAAGAGCAGTCACGGGTGGCGGCGCGGTAAGGAAAGAAAAGCAGCAATGACTACCGGTCAGCGCGCTGGTGCTCAGCTGCCACCATTGAACTATATTCTAACCGGAATGGGCACTGCCATATAACGTCCATAAGCGGAAAACGTGATAGAAATAGCATGATGCGAGGGGCCACCTCTCTTTTCCTAAGCGTTCTCTGCGCATGCGTCAGCATTCACCTTACATTCCTACTCAAAAGTTAAATTTCTTCTTTGTTTTTATGTTGATACAGCATGTAACGGAATTCGTGGAAACGAGAAAGAAATTAACTTTTATTTAAAAAGTTACTTAAATACTTAAAAAAATATAATACAATTTTGCTTTTGTTTTATTTATGTATGTCACTCAAGTCGCTCGTTTATCTATTCTCATGTGCCGGTACTGCAAAACTTTCTAACGTGACTGTACTGACAAAGAGAGGTGGTCCTTCGAAATGGCTCTCTCTCGTCACGTTTTCTGGCGGCTAGTGCCCATTCCAGTTAGAGTATAGTTCAATGGCTGCCACATATGCGAAGCCACGCACGCACGTGGTAGCGCGGAGATCTCAGGCAGAGAAAGTGGTGGGGCGTGCTTTACGGATGTACTGGCTGATAGCCATTGCTGCTTCTCTCTCCTTACCGCGCCGTCACCCGCGCAATGTTGCCAATTTGGTGATTTTGTCGCTAGATCTGGAGATTTCGAATAGCCCATAGAGACTTTTATTACAACTTTACGACATGTCGAAACTCTAGTGATTTTTGAAAAATATTTGGAGAATTCTAGAGATTTTCAAGCTTGTTTTTGGTAATGTTCCAAAATTTACTGCCAGCGTCGCCAGCGCTAAAAATCTATAGTTTACGTTACATACACTATAGATTTTCAGTGTTGGCACCTTGGCAATGAATTTTGGAAGACAGCCTTTGGTAGAATTTTTAGTTTTACCTAGCTGTGCTTTGCTTTTCGCTTCTCGCTAAACAAATCGTACTCATCGATCGAAGGCTGATTAAAAGTAAGTAATTCTTAATGCCACTCATGTAGTGAACGATATATATATTTTCAAAGAAATGCATATTTTAATGTTAAACATGCATTAGTATATGCAAGGAAGTACCTTACATATAAAATTTTAATATTTTAATTTCTTAGTGCCTCTACAACCCTAACAGCACAAAGTTGACTTTAAGTCGACTATGAGTCGGTCATAACTGCTAGACGTCTGGAAAATGGACGTCGGTAAATCGACTTTAGACAATTTAAAGACGTCTATAAGTCATACAATGTCCCACTTTAATCGACAACTATAAATCAACTTTTAGATACGTCTTTAAGTCATACATTTGAAGACAACTATAAGTCGACTATAGTTAGCCATCATACAGACATTCTATGCAGTTGTAAAGGAAAGAATATTGAAATCGGGAAAATATGTTGCAAGACATTTTTTACTTGTTCGATTCGTTTTATTTAAAAAAAAAAGAAATTGTTATAATATGTAAAGCGAATATAAATGTGTATATCTGTGTATGTGTATTGTGCGCATTTGTTTAACTTTGTGTGTGTATATGTATATCACAATAACTCAATGTATACAATATTATCTCACATAATATTAATATTGTATACAGATGCATTTGTTAAGAATAATAATAGTAAAAATAATAATAATAACTTTTAACTATATTATATTAATGGATGTCACATTAAAGAAAAATCTTTATCTCTCACCTCTCGTTAAATACCCTGCATACATGTATAGATTCTAAATTTATACAATGTCAATGTAAAATATTCTTTCTATATAAATTATAAAACTTAGCTAACTTTTTAAGAAATGGATCCTTTGTTGTAGATACTGCGAAAGGGTCCAGTCCATACCCCAGCAAACACAGTTGCATAACAGCAATGTTAACAGAATAAAATCAGAAGTAACACGCAATATAACATGCGCGTTACTTGTAATGTCCATGTTAGTTGTAATTTCCCACATTTATTTCTCATAAGAAAAATAACAACTACATAACAGTTGTATCATATTTGTTATACAGGAGTCATATTAATAATTCAGTTTCATAACAGTTATATTATTAAAATAAAATGTTTGTTATATAAACTTAATAAATAGCAGTTATATGACTGTTATAAGTTATGATGTTGCAATATCAAGAATTCAATTTTACATAACTATAATATTGCTAGAATGTAAAAATTTGTTATATAACGCGACACACACAAATTATATAACTATTATTTTCTGTGTTTGCTGGGACGTATTATAGATAAAATATTCTTCTTCATTTCGCATTCTGCAACTCAAATCTCTAGTGGATGAAAATTGTCACTTTGCTTTACGCAAGATATTGAGGGATAATTTGTTTATCTTGATTGCTGGTACATTCCTTGTGTTCTTTTCTACAATTATAATGCACAAATTGAAAGTGATATTATTGAAAATACAATTGAATCAATAATTAAAAAAATAATTTAATTTAAATAAAAAAAAATTAATCGAGCGTCAAAATCAAGATGTTAATATCTATAACAATATTTAATTAATATCAATTTTAATAATATCAATTTTTATTTAATTTTAATGCTGCAGTTGTAAAAACTAGACATCTTTAATTCTCTAAAAGTGAGAGTTGTTGACGTTGTTTTTCAAATAAACGTTGAAGTTGTTTTTCAAATGAACAAATTAATTTTTGTTTTAAAGGCAAAGCTCACTTGTAGTAAATACGTTCAATTGTAGCTTCTTTTCTCTGTCACGTAAAGTTCTTTATGACTCTGCTAGTTTTCGTGCCACTCAACCTCGACACTGACATAAATATCATGGATTGGAAATGCTTTGGCAGAAAAATCTCGATACACATATCTCCAGTGTTTTTAACTGCTTTGGCACTACTGATCTCGAAACTAAAATATTCGCAATTGATTTGAATATTCGGATTTATATCTAATTGATATGGTTTTACAAAAAAATACATACCATAGTCTCACTTTACGACTCGACTGTCCCTCAACAACGGTTCACAATGGCAATCGCCGCACATGGCCGGTATGTCCGCACATGCTGCAATAGATAATAGAAAATAGCGGAGAGTACAAGAAAACTCTGGATGTCCAAACGGCTGCAGTTAATAGTCTTTATTCAATAAGCAAAAGACTAGGATTACAACAACGCGGTTTGACTCTCGCGAGAAACTTGATGACTCTCGCTCGGCGCTCTCATGCAGCTGGCAGCAGCGGTGGCAGCGGTGCTCGCTTACGACAGTGGCGCCCAGTCCAGTCGATTTCAAAATGTCTTTTTCTAGACGTCTTAAAGTCAACTTTTGAAAGATGTCTGCAGACGTCTATGCAAAGTCGACTTGCAGTCAATTACCGAAAGCCTGACTCACAAAAGTCGACTTACAGTCGACATATAGATAGTTATGCTGTTAGGGAATATACGCAAAAATATCGAAAGGAATGGGAGAAATTGGAGGCGACAAAAGACTGGCTCAATCTGTGCACTTCCGACTCATCAAAGGCATACTGCAGATATTGCAAAGTGTTGCTCAACGCTAAACTAGGAGATCTTTTAAAACACGGGTAGACTTTAAAGCACGTTGCAGCATCAAAGCCATTTTCAAGCAAGAGACAACAGATAATACCGTTTCAACCCATTGATACATGTACTAAAGAACAGCGTAAGGAAGTTCAACTTTCTCTTTACGTCAATCGCAAGTGTCGATCATTTAAGTGATCTCCATAAAGATACGCCTTTTAATATAAGCTTACACAGAACCAAATGTACAAACATAATCAATAATGTGATAGGACCTTTTACAAGGCACTAGTCAAAGATATTGGTGATGGGTATTATAGTTTATTAATAGTTGAATCTACTGATATTACAGTGAATAAAATGCTTGGTATCGCCATTAGATATTACAGCTTTGAACAAAAAAAATTGTATCAACTTTTTTAAGCCTGATTTATATTAAAGATGGCACCGCGGAGTCCATTGTAAATGCAATAAAAAAATTATTGATTGACGCAAAATTGCAGTTAATTAAAATGCAAGGAATTGGTACTGACAATGCATCGACAATGATAGGACTGAATTCAGGCGTTTACGCGCGATTGAAGAAAGATGTACCTCATCTAATATTAATTTGATGCGTGTGTCATTCACTCCAACTTGCCATCTCGAAGGCGATCGAACATACGTTGCTTCGAAATATTGAGTTTTTAATTAAAGAAACTTATAATTGGTTTGCAAATTCGTCTATACGACAGTTAAATTATGCGCAGGTCTATCAGACGTTAAACGATGGTCAACAATCCTTGAAAATTTTGCGAGTCGCGGAGACACGATGGTTATCAATCGAGCCTGCAGTCAAACGAATTTTGGATCAATGGACAGAATTGAAAACGCACTTCGAAATTTCACGAGTCAATGACAACTGTTACACAGCTGAATTATTATATTCTATGTATTGCAATAAGAAAAACTTCACCTACCTTAATTTTTTGTATCCGATTTTAAATATGGTGCAAAAAACAAACAAGAACTTTGAAAAGTGGCTGATCTAATAAAGCTACTTTCGGACATTAAAAGGCTTTATTCAACGGTTGCCAATAAAATTTTACTCCCAACGGCGAGAATAGATATTTACGAGCAAGACATTGAAAAGTGTTTGGATCCCTCACCTGCCTTGGGTTACGCGTTTGATTCTACTTATACAGAAAATGAAATCGTGGGTCAGGAAAAAAAAATTTGAAATCCAGATGTATTTTCTTTCTAATTGCCCTGGCGAAACAATTAAAAAATCGTTCACCTGACAATATCAAGATGTTGGAGCGCATGAATGCTTTTTCTGTAATCGAATGCTTAAAAGCAAATAAACTTCCGATCAGAGATGTAGCTTTGTATTACGGTAAGAACGCAATAGAATTAAATTGGGAGAATATTCATCACGTTAGATGGAAAGAAAGACAAGACAAGGAAAAATTTTAGATAGAAGTAATAAATTATGGAGATGCTAGTGGATAAACTCCTTTTGAAAATTTAATCGATTTAGCCTTTAAAATTCTATGTCTACCTCACTCTAATGCCAATATTGAGCGAGTATTTAGTCAAATAAATTTGATTAAAACTAAGTTGCGAAATAAAATAAAGTTATTAAATAATATTTTGCATATTAGATTCGGACTCAAAAGGCTCAATGTTTGCTGTAATAATTACACATTACCTGATAAAGTTTTGAAAAGTATCAGTAATATGAAAACGTACGAGTCAGTGCCCGAATCGGATGCTCATGAAGCAGAGGAGATAAATCAGTTGTTATTATAATATATGGTACAATATTCAAGTTTATATAAATAAGTACCGTAAAACGTACGTTAATTTTCATTAATATGTCATTTTAATTTTATAATTTTATTGTATTTTATTCTAATTTACGAAAAACGTTAAAACTATTTTGATGTTCCTATGTTCCTTATAAATGTATAAGTGAAAAATTTAATTTTTATTTACAAATTATATTTAATTATAAAATTTATATTAAATTTAATACTTTTATTAAAAAATTTATTCTGATATTTATTCCCTGTACTAAAAGTTTATAGTATCTGTAACGTAAGCTGTAGATTTTCGGTATTGACTACGTTTACACGTCACTTTTATGTCCATTTCTACTAATGTAGATAAACTTTGATCTCAGTTTAACTTACTCCTTATCTTTTTCCAATTATTAGAACTAAAGAAAGATAAAGAGTAAGTTAAACTGAGATCAAAGTTAATCTGCGTTGGTGGAAATAAGCATTAGGACCTCTTTCTCTAATCTAACTGATCGGTTAGTCCATTGGAATTGACCAATCGTATTTTTATTTCAGACAACAAGTAATGCAATTGGACAATTCCAATGGTTCAAGCTCTCGATTAGCCTTAACCGAGATTGGTAAAAGAGATCCTTAATCAGATTTAATAACATCCATAGTTATTAAACTGGCCAATCATAGTTATTCCTCTGAAGAATAGAATAACTATGATTGGCCAGTTTCATAACTACAAATGTTATTAAACTCGATTAAGAGTAACATGTAAACGTAGTCATTGATAGTGAATATTGGAAGGCCCTTCATTCAAGTGCTATTAAATTTTTTGTCATAATTTAATTACTATATATATATATATATATATATATAAGCAATTTCTCAATTTTATAAAAAACTATAAATTTTTTAGTATTCTGGCTAATAACTGGAGATTTCTAGAGATTTTTGAACTCTAATTCAGAGATTTGTTCTATCTGCGAGTTGGCAACGCTGCACTCGCGACTGCTCCTAGCTTGGCGACCGACGGATCTGTGAAGTTGGCATGACATCTGTTAATATTAAAAAAATACATAGAGTTCCAATAGCACTTTTTATAATTCCAGAGTTCTTTATGAAAATAAGAAGAGTTCTGCATTTTTTTACTCTAAAAAAACAAAAATGAAGAAATGTGTTAACTTCGCGAATCTAGCACACCTCCTCCTCTAAAGTACAAGAAAACATTAAATATTAGTACATTTGACAAAAGTTCCAATTAGTGCTATCAGAGTTGTATCGCTGATTGCGATTTAAAAAAAAAAAAAATTTCACACAATTAATATGTTTTTTATAATAAAATGTTGAACGTATTGCAACACTTGAACAAAAATATTGTGCTGATTATTTAACGCAGTTCCAGTGATAGTTCTTGCCAGTTCTGGCAGAGTTCTATGCTGTAAAATCATTTTCCAAAATAGTTCTGGCAATTGCAATTTTTTAAATAATTTTTATAAATAAACTATCACGATACTTGAACGAAAAGTGTCGTGCTGATCATTTAACGCAGTTTCAGCGACAGTTCTCGCCAGTTCTAGCAGAGTTCTACGCTGTAAAATTATTAGCAAAAATATTTCTGGCAATTGCAATTTAAAAAAAAATTGTTCAATATATAAACTAGCACGACACTTGGACGAAAAATGTCGTGTTGATCATTTACCGCAGTTCCAATGCAGTTCTCACCAGTTCTAGCAAAGTTCTATGCTGTAAAATCATTTTTCAAAATAGTTCTCGCAATTGTAACTTTTTAAATAATTTTTTAATAAATAAACTAGAACAACAATATATATACCTTAAATGTGACTTTCAAATAATGTAATTGAACTTAATATGATACCCAATGTATAGATGAGTCCGACATTTAAATTTATATATTAATACGGTAGAAGGCCCTTTACATTATAATTACTTACAATTTTACTTACGATCTTATTATATAGTCATAAACGCTTACTACTAGCGCAAAGAAATTATTTTTTTTGTAAAGGAGTTGCTGTCAAAACAAGTATTCACATCAATAGCATTCCGCAGCGTCACCGTATCGCCACCGCTTCTTTGAATAAGCAGAAAAAACAATATAAATGTCCAACGTTTACTTTGTTTTGAGATTTGTTTCAAAAATCAGTTTTTCAGTTGTTCGTGCAACAGCACGAATGTAAAGGACTATGCTGGTCTCTGATCAGTCTCTCGTTCGTCAGTGAAGATTTTAATACGTAAAATATAATGCAAATCAAAATTTTTATGTTTAAGTAAAAGAAGATACGAGAAGAAGGACTTTAAATTTTTTCTTAGTGTAATTATCTTTACTGTCTTAATTATTATTATAATTTTATATAATTTTTTTTATAGCTTTTTATCAAAATATTGTTTCTTTACATTACTATATAGACACCAGAATGTATAATAAAACTAAATTATTGGAGATTCTGGTACATCCCGACTTCCGGACTATAGTCGATAGGGGTAAACCTTATTCACCATCGACCGAAATATATCAGATTATTACAGAAAAAATGAAAGAATTTAACTGTAATTTATCACCGAAACACATATATATAATAGTATAAATAATGAAAGCAGACCATGCAATGAAAATAGATGCAAGGATAAATACCAGCATAGATTCAAGGATAAAATTAAGGAAACCTTTAATATTACCGATGATGAAGAAGTTTCGCCCAATGTATCGTCTTGCTCTGTTGAGACTACCAAAGATGACTCAATTAACTCAGTCTCTAAAGAATTTGATATAATTGTTTCAAGTGAACAGTGGAAGAATATTATGCCTGTACAAAGACTGTATAGTAGAAGATACACAAATGTTTTGCAAAGCGACTGGACAGATGTCATAACAAAGAAGATATGGCAACAGCAAAAGTTCTCCTGTACAATATCGTTTAAGAAACACAACGTCCATCTATCCTGTTCAAGAAAATATTATACAGCTATTCACGAAACTTGTAAAGAATGTAACACGTTTATATTAGGTAAGATAATGCATAGGCCATATGATAATGTCGACGTCAAAGTATATTTTACTACTTTTAATGTAAAAGAGGAATCGCATTCATACGAAAAGAAGCATCAATTAAGAGGTCAACGCCATAAGATTGTAATAAACACTTTAATTGAAAGAAAAATGGACGCTATAACATTTCGTCGACAAGAGGCTAAACGTCTGAAAGATTTCGGAGACGTCGAACCCTCAATTATTTCTAATGCTGCGGTTTTACGGAAAGCAAAAGAACAAGTCTTGTTAAAAAGGCACGGACAGACGGTATGCAAATCCAATTTTAAATTTTTTACAGAGTTCAAAACACGAAAAGTATTCTGGCGCTATTAATAGTATTAGATTATTAGAATTTTATTGTATTTATTGCAGCCCCGTACAGCAATTGTTGTACAATGGCCAAAACACCAAAAGTTCTAATAGTTTTATGACAATTGACGCAACTGTAGGTGTAATTAAATGCTCTTCTAAGCATGAACTTTTTATCAGTGTGTATTTGTTGATAATAATAGTAGTATTCCTGTTTTTCAAATTGTTTTGACAGACCATAAATCAACGCATATTGCGTATTTTTTACAAAAAATAATATCTAAAAGTAACCAAGTTTCGCGTAGTCTGCGATTTTGGATGGGTAATTTTAATTGCTGCAGCAATTGTATTTGCAAAATTTATTGACCTGTGACATTATTTAATAAAATGTTACAATGTTTTATACAATTATCACGATTCAATTTCATCGTGTTACATTAAATTAGATGTAAGTCATTTTATATGCATGATATCACGATGGAATTGTTTCAAGCAGATAAATTATTTGTTCAAAAGTTTTATTTACGTTGTATAAGTCAAGCATATAAAATGACTTTTTTAGAAAAACTTTTATACGTTTTTCAAAGCAATTTTTGTTGTGGCATTAAGCAAATATGTTGGCGTCAATGAAAATGAAGAAGAATTACCATCTGAGTCGCAATTAAAATATTTAAACACAATAATAAAAAGATTGCACTGTCCAAACTAAATGAAATAGATGAAAGTCTGTATAGTAATACAGACACAGATGATTCGGAAGAAATAAACGATAAAGATGCTTCCGACTAGTTTCAGTGGAGTGCCAACATATACGACAATGCCAAATAATTATCAATAAATTGCACCAAGATAACTATCGTAAATGCATGCCATAACCCTGAGTTTGCAAGACTAATGAAAACTCATTTGGTGCCATATATCGTATTGTGGACTGGAGTAATGAGATCTCATTTCCATATAGGTGAAGAAATTGCCACTTCTTCGTCTGTGGTGGTAGCATTTGCGGATTTAAAAAACCATGCATTTAAAGGTCAATTACCGATGAGAGCAGATAAATTTGTGCACGAGCATCTCGATTACATTGATAACAAAATAAAATTAACATCTTCTATAAAAGACTTTCTAATTGATCCTTGTAATCAACAAACTCAAATAATACATGATATTTCTGCAAGCTCCATAAAATCGGAGGCAGATAATTCTTCAAGCTCTCTAAATATCTCTACTTGTTCTAGTGCATTAACATCTGACATGTCAAACGTTAATGTACAGAACGAAAGTAAAGATAGCACAACTCATTGATAACGAGGATCAATTGCATTGTTTGGGAAAATTGGTGAGGTCTTATTCGTGAATTGCCAGAAGAAATAGAATGTTCAAATAAAAATAAAAAGAAACGACGTAAATCGTCATATTTGGATAAGAGTCCAGAATGGGACTACATAAAGTTAGCTAGAGACAAAAATATACCACTAATAAGAAATGATAGTATCTCAAAAAAGGTGAACATTGATAAAAAGATTATAAACGTTCATCAAACATGTGCGTTCGATGTAATTCTTCACCTGGTCGCAAGCGGCATTGCTACAATAAAACAGTACGAAGATACTGTGAAACAATTAGAAAATAGTACATTTAATTTAGCTCTTTTAATATTAAACACGGGTAAAATTATACAAACACATAATGAAAGAGCAAAAATCTTGACAAATCTTTCACTCTTTAAAGATGCATTAACAACCTACAGCCGTGCAATTTTTAAATTAAACACCAATTGTAATGTTGCTCATTTGGTAATTCATTTATGAAAATACCGAGTTGCAAAAAATGAAATGTTCATGTATTTCATTACAAACAAGACAAATAGTCGAAATAAATATAAATGTGGACATACTTCTCTGTAAAGGTCTGCAACATATATAACAAGCAATAGACGATGCTTTGATTACCACTAAATGCAAACAATGTTTAGCAACAGTCACAGAAAATACTGAGTATGGCCCACATTTATTTATTGACTCTCTAATATTTACGGATCATACAAAAGGGGACAAAACAATTAAACATTCTCTTAACACAATTTCAACAAAAATCAATTTAAAGTCCAAAATTGTACAATTAAGCGAACTTACAGCAACGCAGCGGAACGCTACTACCATTATCCATCCGGACGAGACCGCATAATTACAATCGAACTTCACTGTAAGTTCGTTTAATTGTACAATTATGCTATGTCTCGTCCGGATGGATAATAGTAGATGTTTAAAGGACAGATTTGTACGGAAAAGTTTAAATAAGATTGATCTTATTTATCTCTTATAAGTTCTTTAATATGATGTGCATATATCACTGAGCAAAATAAAACATACATGTGTGTGTGCAAAGATAAAGTAATACAGAAATGTAATTTGCTAGCAATAAAAAATAAAATGTTCTTTGACAAGTTAAAAAGATGGTTAACAAAATGCCCTTGTTATCTATTCAGAATTGCGTCCTGGAATGACGAATCTTTAATTATTGTCCGGTTGTAAAAACGGGCGAAAACTTCTGACGATTTCGTCCAACCGGCTGTGCGACGGATTTCTTCTAGGCTAATGCCTTTGCTTGCTGCTAGAGACGTAGCTGCATGGCGAGTAGAGTGAGCAGAAAAGATGCTTGTGTCTACTCCTGCCGCGTCTAGCTCTGACTTAACCCATCTTCCCAAAGTCTGGGAAGAAACTGGGTTGTAAGGGGTTCGAAATGAAATAAAGAAAGAGTCGCAGTTCTGGGGACGGAGGTTGGTTGTAACCTTCAAATAAAATTTAACTAAAGAAAAAATGCAAAGTTCTGGTTTGTCCAGAAAAGGTTTAAAAAATAGTAATGGCTGAGACCTTCCGATTCCCGAAGTTTTAAGTCTAACCGGAATTTTAATAATTAATGAATAATCCGTTAAGCTAATGTTTGAAAGTTGTATGGCCGCGAGGGTTTGCATCCTTTGAGCCGTTGTAAGGGCAAATAATGTCGCTAGTTTTCTCGACAATATTTCGAGCGATAGATTCTCATATGGTAGACTGGCTAGGTGATTTAACACTGGAGATGGATCCCAGACAAAATCGTAACGTAGACGTTGTGGTTTCAGAACCGCGACGCCCTTACAGAACCTTTTTACCAGAGGGTGCGAACCCACCTCATTAAGAGAAATGAGGGATATGGTTGAACGATATGTGTTAAGGGTGGAATAGGAGCCTATTCCAGATAAGGTGGAAGATAAAAATTCCAGAAATAAGGAAACCGGCGTTGTGAAACAGCCGATTTGCTTCTGCCTACAAAATGCCACTCTCTAATTGGTTTGGTGTATTGTGCCACTGTGGCCTCGGATATTGATGCGAGAGTAGTTTCTAACGCTGCCGGCGGCGTTCCTTTGAGCCGGAAAGCTTGCCGGATAATCTTGCGGCCGCCAGGGAAATTTTCCTCCAGGCTGGATGGATCTTCCTGAAAGGGGATGACAACATGTCCATATTAGGTACAAAGATAATAGGTTGACCTACGACTAATTGATTGAAAAGTGGGAACCACGGTTGAGCTGGCCACCAGGGTACCACAACCACGCCTTCCGCCCTATCAGTAATAATCTTCCGTACGGTCTTTAGAGTTAAGATAAAAGGAGGGAAGGCGTAAAAATACAATTGATTCCAACTCATTGAAAATGCGTCAACTGCTTGTGCTAATGGATCTGGATGCCAAGATATAAAATCACGGCATTTATTGTTAATTGATGAAGCGAACAAATCTATATCGAAAGGGCCTAGAGCTGCTTCAATCTCGTCGAAATATTGCTTTCCGAGGGACCACTCAGTTTCCTCTGACACTATGCGTGATTCTGCATGCGCCTCGAAATTTTGAGCAGAAGGAATATACGAAGCGTAAATAAATATATTTCTTCGGGAGCACCAACACCAAATCTCACGAGCTAGATCAGACAAGGTAGGAAATTTGACCGATTCCATATGGTTAATATATGAAATAGCGGTGGAATTATCCACTCTCAAAAGGATCTCGGATTCTTCGATATGAGAAGCGAAGCATCTCAATGCATGAAATACTGCTAGAAGTTCAAGGTAATTGATGTGATATTGTTTCTCACTAGGCGACCAAAAGCCGTGAGTTCGTGTTCCGCTACATACCGCACCCCATCCCGTTAGAGAGGCATCGGTAAAAATTTCCATGCTAAATTGTCCTGACCTGATATAATTTCTTTGGAGCTTATCTGTAAAGATCTCGACCCACCAAAGGAGATCCGTCTTCAGAAAATTTGGGAGAGATATTTCTGCTTCAAAATCGCCGCTTGAGGCTTCTAGGGCTAAGAATTTTTCTCTTTCCAATCGTTTGGTGTGTAATAGCCCATACTGGACGGCCGGGCACACCGCTACTAGCGAGCCTATAAAACTTGCCAGGAATCGGATCTTGCAGTGGGTCCTCTTCAGCATGTCTTGAGATTTTCGACGAAGATTATCTCTCCTGTCAGGAGGAATTGAAACTGAAAAGTCCCCTGTATCAAAAATAAAACCTAAAAACCGACAGGATTTTGCCGGGGTGAGCACGCTCTTTTTAAAATTAATAATGAAACCTAAGGATACTAAGAGTTCCATTGTCACCCTAACATTCTCTGTACATTGACTGTATGTGGGTGCAATGAGAATAAAGTCATCTAAATATACTATGGAAAGAAAACCTCTTTCTCTCAGGGAAGATATGACTGGTTTTAATTTCTTTGTGAAGATAAAAGGAGCCGATGCTAGTCTAAACGGTAGTACTCTAAATTGGAAGAGCTGATTTTGGAAACGGAATCTTAAGAATTTTCTATCTTCCGAATGGATAGGTACAAGAAGGTACGCATCCTCTAAGTCAATGGATAGCAGGAAATCGTTTGGCGAAATGAGGCGTACGACTGATTTCCAGTCTTCAAGCTTAAAGTGTGGGGTGATGATGAATTCATTAAGGCTTTTGAGGTTAAGGATGAATCTCCATCCCCCTGATGATTTTTCGATAACAAAGAAGGGAGACAGGAATTGATCTTTATGTTCTGAAACTTTCTCGATCGCTTCCTTCTTAAGGAGATTAGAAATCTCCTGGGAGCAGATCTGCTCATCCCCTCTTGATAGACGGTACTGAGGTTCGCAAACCTGAGAAGGCGGATGTTGTTTAAAGGGTAGCCTGTAGCCTCCAACTGCTTCTAAAATTTTTGAGTCCGACGAAATCTTTCTCCACTGGGGAAGAAAGAAAGCTAGTCTGCCGGCTCTATTTACCTCTACCTCCTTTAGCGTCTTCTCGAGTGAGACCTGGACCGGTGTGCTGACCGGCGACTGCTGTCCTTCTCGCCGATCTCGAGTTTCTTACAGGGGCACGGTTGTTTCCCGATCTCGATGCTGACATCTGCAACGGTTGTTTAACTGGTTGCTGAATTCTTCTCGAAATAGATAACGGAGTCTTAATAATCTCCTTTGATGATTTTTCCATGGCAGCCACTTTTTTCATTTGTTCTCCAAAGTCTGATCCAAATAGGAGATCATCTACTGGAATTACCTCGGCTGTATTTTTGGCGTTTTGAAGCCAGTATGATCTGTGCTCTTCTGGTTAATGATAACCGATAAAACAGATCCGCTAGGATCTTAGCACCCTCATTTACTTTTGAAACTGCCAGGCAAGCTTCGGGGCTTAGAGATTCTTCTATGCCTGGGCGAAGAAAATCGGAGATGGCTTCCCCGAGGGCGCACAGGGCTATGCCAACCTGTTCGTGATTCTTAGCGTTGTACTGATCTCTTTTAATCAGAGAGCTGTTCTTCAAGGCCACCTTGCATTCCTGGTTAAGAGTAGGGGCTTTGAGAAAGGCTAACGTCTCCACAGGGGAATATTTTTGTAAGAGTAGTTCGCGCTGATCCGGCGAGAGATCATTGCGCGTTAGATCGCGCCACCTCTGTGTCACTATCTCGTTCCAAGGTGGAGCTTGTTCGCCCTCCAAGTCTGAGCCGAATAACTGCTTGGTAAGAGGAGCTACATCGTCCTCTGTGGTCGGGAATAGAAGAGAGGGATTCTCGTCTAGAGTAACCTCTGTATGGGACCTGGGGGATGCGCCGTCCTTGACGACGCTACTTACTCCTGTGAGAAGAAAAAATTCGATGAACTCGATAGAACCAGAGATGAGAAAAAAGAGGTTGTGTCGTCCTACCGCCAGAATTATGCAAATACCAGTCCAGCATTATCGTACACACCTGAGATTATCGGGTCCGCCGTTTGAACCTATTCCTCAAAGGAAACGGGCGAGACAGATTCTGCGGATTCTGCCTCGTTTCGAGACCGCTGATTGTCCTGAGATATCGGGGAGAAAGAATGGGCGGGCGTCCTAACCTCTCTCTGCTTCAAGACGTCAATTAAGCAGTCAATCCTACTTTCCAGTCCTGAGAGACGATCAGATGATGGTGATCTCTTCCTCTTCTTTGCTTTACTCGATTTTCCCATCTTCGAAGATTGCAGAACAATGACAAAAAAGACGAATTGCAATACTCGACCTGTTAAGGATATACGCAACAGGAAAACAATGAGCAGGCGCGCGCGAGCTGCGCAGAGGTGCACTCGATCGCGCGAGGTGCGCAGAGGTGCACTCGGCCGCACGAGAAGTGCGGCGCCACATTCAATTTTTTAGTGTGCTTTAAATTCCTGTTGGGAAGCAACGCAGCGGAACGCTACTACCATTATCCATCCGGACGAGACATAGCATAATTATACATTTTAGAGCAGTACATTACAAAAACTCAGGTGGTAGTTCCGATAGTGGCCATTATATAGTGTATGCGCGTTGTGAATCACATTGATATGCGTATGATGATCTACAGAAAAAGAGATACCCGGTAAACGAAAAAACAATAATCAGCCCACATTTAATTTATTATGTTCAAGCCGTGTTTAGATCATGGATGTCTTAACTGAATACGTCGGATTCAGGATGAGAAGAATTACTAGAATTTGATTTCTTGGTCACAAAACGTGTATATTGCTACCATGGCGTTTACAATAGAGAGCAATGGCTCAGATACAATCTTCTTCCTTTTCTACATTCTTAATGCGCAGGCGCTCCCTTTTGCTCACTCCGTCAGTCCCGCCGTCGCAACGACGTTTCCATGTAACATTCGGTTTGAGTCATAATAGTACTCCTTGACAAGCCGACATTTAGATACTTTTGTAACGACCCTACTTTGCGTACGGGCGGTGATTGGTACAGGGACGGACGCGAAGGGTTGCCTGAAGGAATTAGACGTAGTGTTGGTGTTTGCAAAAAGTGAGAGTCTTTATTGAAAGCAGAGTGAGATGATAGAATCACAAGCATATGATGACATGCGAACTCAATTTAGTAGCGTGATTACAGAACAAAGTGATATGGTTACAGAAAAATGAGATCGCGAGGTAAATTCGGTAGCGTGATTACGTTAGTGCGGGAAATAAACCCGGGCGGTAATCAGTTCGTAGCTTACAATAATAAATCGGAGCGCGCGGACAGACGTGACAATGAACTTGCGGACGAAGACACGGGAATCTAAGTATACGTATACAATTTTTCTACAACATTTATTAAATTATATGACGATAAAATTTTGCATAAAAATTTAAATCGGCAATTATGTAGGTGTATTTAATACATGTGGAAGTATTGACCTGTTGTAAGACATTGATAACTGCCAATGTAATTTCAAAATATTTCAAAGTATTCGGCAAAACTACGACGATATTATACCATTAAGATAAAAAAATCGATATATATATATATATATATATATATATATATCGATTTTTTTATCTTAATGGTATAATTACAAAATTAGAAAGAAATTTAAAAAAATATAGCTGTACTATGCATGGAACATTTATAAATATAATTAATTCATATACACGTTTACGAAAATCTTAATTATTTCTAAATTACAATGTAGAAATATTGCAATATGCAATATATTACACATTTATATTACACATATTTAGCATGGTGACATGTTAAATAAAGAACCACACAGTATCGAAATAATTATAAAATTATGAATAATTGCACTAAGATGATAATAAATTATTACAATTAGAAGCAGTTCTGACGGAAGAGACCACCGCCTTCTCGCGGTTTCCGTTGAGCAACACTATGTACGTTTGAATAAATAAATATTCATATAAAATAAAGTAAATGTGAGAAAACAGGTTATAGGAAAAAAATAATTTAAGTAATATTGATTTCATATATATATACATACTTGTTAAATAAAAACGCGCATGGTGGCCAAGAGTGGACTTAAATCTTTTAAACATATTTTAATTGCCGTATTAAGTTACTGAATACTGTGATCGCCAGAATTCGACTGAAGAATCTCGAGATTGAAAATCATGTTACAGCAATAGTAACAGCTGTATGTGATTTCAGTGGAGTTGTCGAATTGGCGATGAGACCCGATATTCCCCGATAGGACAACATTTATTAAACTATATATGACGAAATCTTGCATAAAAATTGTAATCAGCAATTATGTAGGTACATTTAGAAAAATAGATGTAGAAGTATTGATCTTTTAGAAAATATTGATAATTGTTCAATTAATTTGGAAGTAGTATTTCGGTAAAACTACAACGATATGCGAATTATTTCAGTGATATATTTGCAAAATTAAATTTAGAAAGAAATAATTACGAAAGATACTTATAGCTCTGCTAAACGTAAAACATTTGTAAAAGAATTAATCCAAATAAATGTTTATCAAAATGCACAATTATTTCTAAATTATGATGTAGAAATACTGCTGTATGATATATTACACATTCAGCATGGTAATATTTTAATTAAAGAATTAAACAATTTTTCAAATAATTGTGAAACATTCATATCACGATTTCAGACTTATTTCATTTGTGACAAATATTCCTGAGATGTTATTTTGACAAAACTGCTTCTAACTGTAATAATTTATTATCATCTTAGTGCAATTATTCATAATTTTATAATTATTTCGATACCGTGTGGTTCTTTATTTAACATGTCACCATGCTAAATATGTGTAATATATGTGTGTAATATATTTCATATTGCAATATTTTTACATTGTTATTTAGAAATAATTAAGATTTTCGTAAACATGTATATGAATTAATTATATTTATAAATGTTCCATGCATAGTACAGCTATATTTTTTTAAATTTCTTTCTAATTTTGTAATTATACCATTAAGATAAAAAAATCGATATATATATCGTCATAGTTCTGCCGATTACTTTGAAATATTTTGAAATTACATCGGCAGTTATCAATGTCTTACAACAGGTCAATACTTCCACATCTATTTTTCTAAATACATCTACATAATTGCCGATTTAAATTTTTATTCAAGATTTTATCGTCATATAATTTAATAAATGTTGTAGAAAAATTGTATACGTATACTTATTATACGTATAATTATTCATATATATATATATATATATATATATAGTATATATGTGTATTTACATGTATATAATGTATACATATATAATACGTCGCGCGCGCGCGCTCGCGCGCTCGGCTCTGAGCCCGAAAATTAGAATTCGTAACTGAAAGCAAAGCTATGCCTCTAACAAGAAAGAGAACGCTCGAGACAGAAGAGGGTACAGCGAGAAGGAGAAGAACTGCTCGAGAAAGAAGGAAACAGGAAGACCTCCCCAGTCCTCACTCGTCGCCTTGGCTGCTCGACTGTCGAGCCTCGACGACGCACGCCGAATCAACCGAATGCCGAGGAGTGGGGAGAGTAGGTCTGTTTCTTCTGACTGCCGGTGCTGTCCGTGTGCTGCAAATCGGCGCCTCAACGGCAAATCCGGCGCAAGGATGTTCTTTTCAGTACAATTGTACTTTTTTAGTACAATCGCTTAAGCTTTTGTACGTTAGTACTTTTCCTCAATATTTCGTAGTGATAATCAGTACATATTTATATAATCAATACAAAGTAGTACGTAATTTAATTTCTTTTATATTCTATAACCGTTATAGCACATTGAACGCGATGAACGACGAGAGATGAATTCCATGAAGGCTCTGTATTTTCGGATGTATTTCATGTTCAGAGTCCCTAGAAGTAGAGAGTCTGGACATTTGGGGGTTCCACGTGATTGTATGCACGTGACTGTGCGCTTAAAATGACAGCACCAATGCAAATCCCTGTTTAACTGAAAGTTGAAAATTTCAACTATCACGCAAAATAATTTGGATTTAAAACTTAGACTCGGGATGGTTTGGATTAGAAAAAATAAAGGGCTTCGTCCCTCCCCCTTTCAAGCATTTACTTTCTGCACGATAATTAATAAATATATTTATTTTTCACTGAAATCACTTATTTTGCTTTACATACGTTTCAAATTTGCGCACTTTTCGTGTATATGTGTGGCCCCGGCGCATGCTCAAGTCGCTACATCTCGTCGAGATGACAGGTATCCTAACCTGGTGGTGGTGGTGTTCTTAACATTTACCATGTTTTTAATATAAATTCTGAAATTTAATTTATAAGTTTTTATGAAAAAACCACTAAAATTAAATAAGAAGAGATGGACAGGTAAATACTATACATTTTTGTTGGTTATGTATTAAGATATTCAATGATTTTACATACATATACAGGGTGTCCCATTTTAATCCATCCACACAAATATTTCCGTTCCCTTGCATTTTACAAGAAAATGTTTCAGACAAAAGTTGTATGGTTTCGAGGGGGACATAAGGTGGTGTCATTAATTTGACCTCGAATAGTTGCTTAAAGGTCACATGAAGGTCACCTTCAATTTTTTAAATAGAACTGCCTACTTTTTATTGCATATTCTTGTAGCTTATCTCGAGACGTTTCCAAAACACTATAAACAAATGTCTTTCCGTTAAGTATTTTGCGAGTTGTGACGCTTGAAAGTTGGTGGGCCATTTTAATACATCCACGCAAATATTTCCATTCCCTTGCATTTTACAAGAAAATGTTTCAGACAAAAGTTGTATGGTTCAAACGGGGCCAACCATTGATGACCTTGAACTTGACCTTGAAGTCGGTTTCAAAGTCATTTTAAGATTAACAAGTGTTTTTTCAATGGAAACCCGTATTTTTGATCCCGGCTTTGGAAAGAGCACAAAATTTTGCGTAAAAAATATGTACCCATGTTAGGGCCTAAAAGTGGACCATAGGGGACTTTTAGACGAAAACAAGTGATTTTATTTTAGCACTACTTTTTGTGATAAAGTATTTAGCACTACACACGTTAATCAAGCACCCCAAAGGGAACAGAAAACTACTACGTCCACGTCGTTGTTCCTGGGTAATGCTAAAAGTAGTGCTAAAATAAAATCACCTGTTTTCGTCTAAAAGTCCCCTATAGTCCACTTTTAGGCCCTAATATGGGTACATATTTTTTACGCAAAATTTTGTGGTCTTTCCAAATCCGGGATCAAAAATACGGGTTTCCATTGAAAAAACACTTGTTAATCTTAAAATGACTTTGAAACCGACTTCAAGGTCAAGTTCAAGGTCATCAATGGTTGGCCCCCTTTGAACCATATAACTTTTGTCTGAAACATTTTCTTGTAAAATGCAAGGGAATGGAAATATTTGCGTGGATGTATTAAAATGGCCCACCAACTTTCAAGCGTCACAACTCGCAAAATACTTAACGGAAAGACATTTGTTTATAGTGTTTTGGAAACGTCTCGAGATAAGCTATAAGAATATGCAATAAAAAGTAGGCGGTTCTATTTAAAAAATTGAAGGTGACCTTCATGTGACCTTTAAGCAACTATTCGAGGTCAAATTAATGACACCACCTTATGTCCCCCTCGAAACCATACAACTTTTGTCTGAAACATTTTCTTGTAAAATGCAAGGGAACGGAAATATTTGTGTGGATGGATTAAAATGGGACACCCTGTATAATAAAATTATTAAAAATTGTAACACTTAATTTGTTTTATTACTTAACAATTATCATTTTTGTCATCGATTAATGCTCTGTTATCAAATTATATTTTGCCATTGACTAGTATTCTGTTAAATTTGTGTAATTAATATTTATTCTATACACAAATTAATGTTTATGTGAATGAAAGTAATTCACACAAATATTACAATTTATTTGTTTAGATTTCTCATTAAGAAGCATACCACAGAAAATATAAATTCTGATGATCCTATCCCAAGTACATCAAAGTATACTGATGAAAATACAATGTTTATCGTCATACCTTCAACTTCAATGCTATGGAAAAAAAATATATTTTACAAGATTCAGACATCATGGATATCTCAGTTGAATCTAATAATGAAGTACTAGAATCTACTACTACAGTTGATTTAAATACAGACAAAAGTAAAAATGTGAAGAAATTTAAAGAAATTACAAATGTCAAGAGACCAACTTACAAACAAAAATTCCGATTTGAATGGAAAACTGATTATCCGTGGCTGGGTGAAAGAAATGGCCAGACTATGTGCAATGTGTGTAACATAACAATTACTGGAAGCGTTTTTCACGTACGTAGACATACTCTCAACAGTAATCAACACCAAAAAAATGTAAAGTCAGTTGCCAACACAAAAACAGTTAAAGAGGCACTGTTAGATCCTACTAAGACATTCAAAGATTTAATTAATGAGGTAGAAGCAAAACTCGTTCTTTATATATGTGAAAAAAATTTGCCTTTTCAAATAATTAATTCGTTATCGGAAGTCTGTCAACATATCTTTTCAGATTTAAAAATTGCAAAAAACTTAAAAATAAAACAAAAAAAGGCGACAACTTTAATATTAACGAAAATTGCTCCATATATTAAGAAACAACTAATATCAAAATTACAAAACAGAAAGTTTTCATTAATAGTAGATGAGACTACGGATGTTTCCACAAAGAAAAGTATCGTTTTAGTCGCTCGATTTTGGGATGAAAATAGCGTTCAAGACAGATTTTTAGATTTAATAGAGGTAAAAGACTGCAAAGCTGAAAGTTTATATCAGACAATAAAAAACTTTCTTGATGGAAATAGGATTCCTTATACTAATCTGGCAGGCTTTGGTGCTGACAATTGTTCTGTCATGATGGGAGATATAAGAGGCTTACAAGCTAAACTGAAACAAATTGCGCCAGATTTAGTTGTACAAGGTTGTATTTGCCATTCAGTACATTTATGTGCTTCTAAAGCATGTGCAAAATTACCAAATATAATAGAACAATTCGCATGAGATATCTAGTCACATTTAAAAATAGTAGTTATCGCCAGGAAGAACTCCGAGAATGTCAAATATTTAAAAACGAAAAGCTACACAAAATGCTTCGATTAAGTCAGACAAGATGGTTATCGCTTCATGTAAGTATTGAAAAATATTGACAAATTAAATAATATTAAAAATAAAAAATTAATAATTAAAATTATTTTATTAATAAAATATAAATAAAAAATAATACGATTGTAAAAAAGAATATATTTAATTGTTAATAATTAACATGAATTGATATATAATATAAATTTATTTATTTTTTTATTATTTTATAAATTAAATCTAAAATTTAAATTCTAAATAAAGCAATTACAATTAGATTTTAGCATTTATATTAATAAATTTCTTACTGTTGTCACAACAATATAATCATTTATTTTTAATATACAGGCTGTTATTAACAATATTCTGCAGCATTGGGAGTCTTTAAAGATGTTTTTTGAAAAAGCAATCAAAGAAGATAGCCTACCTACGACCAAGAATATTTTACATGGCCTGAACAATGACACATTTAAGATTTATTTCCTTTTCCTATCATATATCTTAGAATTGGTAACAAAAATCAATTTAGAATTTCAAAGTGAAAGCCCTCAGTTACCATATTTACTTGAACGGGTAACAAATTTGTATAAGATAGTTTTAAGATCGTTTATTAAAAAAGACATTTTAAAAAGAAAAAATGTATCCGATATTCTCGTTGAGAATCCAGATAATTATATTTCACTAGATGAAATGTATTTTGGTGCCAAAATTGATGCTTTTCTTAAAAAATCAGAAACTAAAGTCGAAAAAGAAGATCTTCAAAATTTTAAATTGAGAGCTCTGTCTTTTTATATAAAACTTTGTAAACAAATTAAAATGCGATTTGATTTTAATAGTCCTCATTTGATATTTGCAGCCAATTTTACTATACAAAATGCGTTAAGTGGTAATATTATGTCAATTGCAGAATTTACGAACTTGTATCCATCATTAAACATTGACATTGAATTGGTTAACATTGAGTGGCAAAATTTATACCACACATTTCCATTGGATACATATCAATCCTATAATCTCATGCAATTTTGGAACATGGTAGATAAAAGTAAAAATATAAGTAACGGGAAACCAATGTTTGAACATTTAATGGCACTTGTTAAGTACATATTAATCTTACCGCATTCATCTGCTGCTGCAGAGAGGTTATTTTCACAATTAAATTTAATTAAAAATAAACTGAGAAACAGATTAAATATTTTAACAATTGCGTCGGTTTTGGCCATTAAAGAAGCATTAAAGTATAAGATAATTGTGTGAGGGAGAGCCGGGGAAATAGGGACGGAATTATAGACGTCCCTGGGAAGGAAGGAACCGGCGTATCGTGGGGAAACTTGTCAGGAAAGCGGGGAAAGGGCAGCGAAGGGGCACCGGCTGACACGAGAGGTTTTAAAAGAACACAACGTTTATTATGGAATACATACAAAGTATATCGCGGTTACAGTTTGATGAGAGATAATAACTCGCGGTCGGCGGACATGACTGTCTCGGCGAGCGCGCGAAACACGGTATGCTCATCCGGCTCGAACTTGCCAAGGTAGGACGCCTGAGGCGCTGGCTCGCGAGGCGCAGCCAATGGCAGACGTCGACTACGATCAAGCCAATAGGCTTGGAATAGGCTGTGGCGCCAAGCATGGCGGAATACAAACATCTCAGGGAGGACATCAGCATTACTGCTGATACTTTACAATTGATTATAAAACATTTTCTGTAAAAAAAATGATTGAAACTATAAATAATGACAACGAGCAAGAAGTTGAAATGTTATGTGATTTAATCGAATGTAATAATGACTGTGATCAGTTAAAAAGACATAATTTACGAAATGTTATACAAAAAAAAATAATTTATGTTTTTATTAATACAATGTTTGTACCATAATAGTTTTGTACTATAAGTTTTTAAATAGTAATAAAATTGATAAAAAATTTCTATACATTTGAATAAAATAAAAATATTTGGGCGTCAATTACAAATCACATAACTTGATAAAAATTACGAAAATGAGCGAATTTACTACAATTAATAATTTTATTTATTAGTATTTAGTGAATTTGCTCATTTTTGTAATTTTTACTAAGTTGTGTGATCTGTAATCAATGCACTATAAAATAAAATCGCTGTTAAGATGATTTGAATATCCCGCCAATTCATGGTTAGTACATTTCAGTACAAAACTCCCCACAAATCAAGTACTATTCTCCTTCTTTGAAGGAACATCCCTGATCCGGCGAACGCCGCCTGTATACCCGAGAATCGAGGTGAGGGGATGTGCGACGTGTTGCGGCGGAACGGTTCGGTGCTTTGATAATACTATATAAATATGGACTGCTGGTTGGCTCTTTTAGGCTGTAAGAAACATCTACAGCGCCATCATCTCCTAAGCGACGATTTCAAGTATAAAATAACATATGGTGTAGTGTGTGGCTTTTATACGCGACAATAATAAATTTGTGCGATTGAGTGATATAATACAATGGTAGTATATTGTTTTATAAATGGTTGTAAATTAACCAAATATAAAAGCGTAAAGGAGAAACACATTCCTGTACCATTTTTTGGGTAAGTTATTAGTTAATTGCATTGTAACCTAAACTTTTTTCATTTTCTAAAATTAGAAAATAAATTAAAAATGAGAAATATAATTCCTACAATGATTCAAGAAACATTAAGAAATCTAAGATTAGATACATTATTTATTAACTTTGACACACATATTAAAGATCTAGAAATATTAGAGAATCATAAATATGTAATAATAAAATTAATTATTACGTATTATTTGAACGTTAAATTAGCTTATGAAAGTAAAATAATTACGTTGAATGAACACAAAGACTTCATAAGACGTAATTTAATTAAAACTGTTATTTTTAGCGGGCAATAATTTATACTGTACACTTTATTACCCGAAAATGACGGTTCTCTAATAAGGCTTCCTTTTATTTATATGACATCACTTATTTGTTTTTATTTTTAATTACTTTGCATTTTTTGCTTTATATATTTTATTATTATATATATATTAATTATATAATTTTTTTAAATATATCTTTAATAATAAAATGTGTATATTTTATATTTATTTCCTTTTAATTTAGTAAAATTTATTTTTATTTTACAAAAATATAATCGCATATTTTGGAGTGAACGTATAAATTCAAAGCGATATATTGTATTCCGTCTCTTTCTTTTCTGATCTTCTACTATTGCTGTCTCGCTTTTTTGTTTCACATTTCTGCCACTTAGGAGATGGAAGCGTTGCAGATCTTTCTTACACGAAAACATAGGAAAGTGGGGGGGGGGGTACTAGCAGTCCATATTTATATAGTCAAAGGTCCGGTGGTAGCATCCTCGCCACTCGATCTCGGGTCTCTCGTTTCAGGCGTAGAGCGTGTCTGCGGACGACGATGGAACAAGAGCGCGTGCGCGCGGAGATGCGAAGCGGGAGCGAGCGTTTGCTTGCTCGCTCGGTCTTAGGTCGGTATTCATAATCGAGTCTCAAGTCAGCACTTAAGACCGTCTTGGCGAACATCGTCTTATTCGAACAAGATCGTCTCAATAGTAGTACATTTCATAGTCATGACTTAAGGCGAGCTTGGCGAAGAAGTTCTTGCTTAAGTTGTTCTTATTTGATATAAGATCGTCTTCGCTAAGCAATGCTTAAGCTAAAACTTATTTATGAATCGGCTGTTTCCGTGATATTTCCTATGAATCCTCCAATGAGAACATTGCATACATTGAGCTAAACGGATCAGACCGAATATTCCATTAAATCTGTTAAACTACTCGTATAAAATCAGCGAACTCAAGTATTAGACCTATATAAATCTTATAACTTCAACAGTAGACTCGAGAATTTCGAGTCAATTAGTGTAATATGATTAATTATTTAAACATTATTAGCTTACATTAATTATAAACAATTAAAACAATCGATAATCAAAAAATTTTATTTATTTAATGAAAAATAAAATACAGCAAAATATCTCGAAAAATTCTACAATGCGTGATCATATAAATTAAAAGTAATGAAGGATAAAATTTTTAAAAAATATGATTAAAAATAGAGAGAATGTTATAAAATATAAGATTATTTATTAAAGTCGAGTTTTGTGATTATATATATCCCAATAAATAATATATCCCAATCAGTACACATATTTTTTAAATGCTTTTTAATATTTATTCAATATTAATTATTTATTGTACAATTCATTATAACAATAATATTTATTAAAAACTTTATTAATATTTATTTAACATTAATTAAATATTTAAAATAATAATTTAAAAGAATATTAATTTAATATTTATTTAACGTTTATTTAACATTTATATTTCATTAATTACTCATTTAAAATAATGATTTGGGAAAATGTTTATTTAATGTTTATTTAATATTTATATTACATTAATAATTTATTTGCAATAATGATTTAAAAAAACATTACTTTAACATTTTTTCAAAATTAATTAAATTTTTATTTTGCTTTAATTTTTTATTTAAAACTATAATTTTAAAAACGTTAATTTAATGTTCATTTAACATTAATGTAAAATTTATTTTACATTAAATTTTATTTGAAACAATAATTTCATAAACATTAATTTAACATTAACTGCATATTTATTTTATATTTATTTAATATTTACTTAATATCCATTAATGTTTAATACAAATATTATTTAATAGTGATAGATATTTATCGTCTCGGTAAATCAATAACATGTGGTTGTCCGCTGCCGAAATTGCGTTTCCGCGGAGATTTTTAATATATTTAACATGTTTAATATATTTTTTCCTACCAAACATTATTGATTATATTATTATATTTATATAATTGTAAATCACTCTTATATTTTAAGTACCATAGTAAAAATTATAATTATAAATTTTAACAGTTATATTATGCAATTTTTGCACGAAGAACTGCAAAAAGAGCATGTTAATGTATATATAAGTTGTGTAAAAAAAAACTAAAAATATTTTTTATATTTTTTTTCCAATACTAGTCATGTTTTTACAAAAATAAAGGAATTAAAAATCTACGATTAACTGGTCTTGTCTTTGCTGTCATTTCTTTAAATTTAAGTATTTCAACTTCAGCAAACATTAATTTGAGGTTAGAATAGTACTCTATAGCTTTGCTTAAGTCTACTTCGACCACGATTTGGCGAAGATCGTCTTATTCGGCTGTATATGCGTCATACAAGACGTCTTATTACAACTATGAATTCATGACTAATAAGATAGTCTTAAGTCTGGTCTTATTTTGAATAAGATCTGTCTGTGAATCATGTCGAGACCAAGCAAGACGTTTCCAAACAAGATCGTCTTGGACAAGTCTTGACTTGAGATTTTACTCAAGCATTTGCTTCATTCATGACTATGAATCTAGAGGGTAACTTAAGACCGTACTTAATCCTTAAACACACCGATCCTGTAAAATACGGAAACACATTTTTGGGTCTGGGAGACTTTTTCAACTTTGAGAAGCTATATCTTTGATTACAATCAGTACTTTTCTACGATTCTTTTTTAAACAAAAGTTCGAAATCTCAGGAGTGTGACTGCACAATCGGCATTGGCGAAAAATAATTTATTGTGAAGTTATAAAAGAAAAACCATTGAGCAAAAATAAAAAATTGGTCAAAAATCCACTTTTCCTTCAAAAAATCATATCTTCGCAACAAAAAACATTTAAGAACTTTCAAATACGGCGTTTTAAAGCTAAAGAGTCACACTTTCAACATAAAATTTGGCAAAGTCATTTCTTTTAAAAAGTATAATTATGTAACATCGAGAATATGGGGTATTTTTGGGCATCTAAAAATCCACTTAAAAAAAATCATATCTTTGCAACAAAAAACTTTAAAGAACTTTACAATACGGCATTTTAAAGCTAAAGATTCATACTTTCAAAAAAAATTATATTATTGTCATTTCTATTAAAAAATGTACTTATGTAACAAAGCGAATATGAGGTATTTTTGATTAAATCGTGTCTAAAATTGAAAATTGATGTATTTCATGATATATTTCGGAAAAACTCTCTTTTCTACAGCATTTTATAGTATTCCAACTTTAAACAAAGTATATGCGAGTAACATTCGCAAACCGACCTGTTCGAACGTATTTTGTCCAGTTTTTTTATGTAAAATACTCACAAAAAAAGTTTCACTTACACACTATATGGGTCGCATTGACCCTAACAAAACTTTGCTGCCGTGCCGTTCGAATTCTAGTTGACCAAAAAAGTTGATCAACTATATCAATTGAAAAAGGAGATTTCAAACTTTTTTTACGTTTTGGTCTGAACCTCCTATCTCATTCCGTCTTCACATAGCAAGCGTTCAAAACTTCATATGGGGTCTCTCAGACCCACTTGCGTGTTTAAGGGTTAAGACGATCTTGAAAATAAGTCACGACTATGAATACGGTCCTTAGATTATTTAATTGGGCGCTATGCGCTGATAATTGCTGTCCGGCGGTTGTTCGGCCGGACGGCTCGGATGATTAGACGGTCCGGGGTGGGAGGGGGGTCGTCGAAAGGTGGTTTATTACACTTTGATATAAATATAAGTGTAAATTTTATAATACTTCCTCGTATTAATATAAATTAATATAAATTCCAATTGGATTAGCGATGTGTATGTGTTACCTATATACTAAAGTAATATAGTAAATATCCCTATAATATAGTAAATATCCCTACTACATATAATCGTACCATAATCCTACTTCCCATTTTATTAAATGCAAGTCATTTAAATATTCTAGGAATAACTCAAATTAAATAGAAGACATCGACTCATAAGAAAATACAATATTAAATAAAAAGCCTTATAAGACACAACTACATTTTAATGATAATATTTATTGTGTGATATTATATATCTTTTCAAGATCAAGAAAGTGCGCGCTGAATAATTTTTCAGTCTTAAAACAGCTCAAAGTTAAACAAAAATTAGAAGTATCATGTTATTAAATTAAAAATCAATTTAATAACTGCTTAAATTCTAGATATCATCGTGTAATAAACAAAATTTGGAAAAGTACCTAACAAATATTAAACACTTTTATAAATAATATTACATAAAAGAAATTTTGTTTGATGATGTGAGCAGCACTACATTATGAAGAGAAAAGTCGCCAATAACGGTACTCCATTTAAGTTTTTATATTAATAATATCTCAAATAAAAAAAAAATAAGACTTTAAAAACACAAGTACAAACCAGAAACTAACTTTTATCAAATGATATAGCCGTTATTATAATATTATTTTGTATTTTGCAATAATGTTTTTGCCTGATAATCAGAAAAGAGCGTCTGAAAAATTGGGCTTTAAAACTATTATCCAAGACAGTAACAGAAAAATTCAAATATAGTTTCACGTCAAAGTATGCTAGTTTGCGTTATAAAAAATTATTTAAAAAATTGCGATCGCCAGAACTATTTTCGCTAATAATTTTACAGCATAGATCTTTGCTAAAACTGGCGAGAACTGTTGCTGGAACTGCGTTAAAAGATCAGCACGACACTTTTCGTTCAAGTGTCGTGATAGTTTATTTATTAAAAAATTTTTTAAAAATTGCAATTGCCAGAAATATTTTCGCAAATGATTTTACAGCATAGAACTGGCAAGAACTGTCTCTGGAACTGCGTTAAATGATCAACACGACATTTTTCGTTCAATTGTCGTGCTAGTTTATTTATTAAAAAAATATTTTCAAATTGCAATCGCCAGAACTATTTTGGAAAATGATTTTGCAGCATAGAACTTTGCTAAAACCAGCAAACACTGTCTTTGAAACTGCGTTAAATGATTAACACACTTTTCGTCCAAGTGTCGTGCTAGTTTATTTATCAAAAAATTTTTTTAAAAATTGCAATTGCCAGAAATATTTTCGTTAATAATTTTACAGCATGGAACTCTGCTAGAACTGGCGAGAACTGTCGCTGGAACTGCGTTAAATGATCAGCACGACACTTTTCGTTCAAGTGTCGTAATAGTTTATTTATAAAAATTATTTAAAACATTGCAATTGCTAGAACTATTTTGGAAAATGATTTTACAGCATAGAACTTTGCCAAAACTGGCAAGAACTGTCACTGGAACTGCGTTAAATGATCAGCACGACACTTTTCGTACAAATGTTGCGATACGTTCAACATTTTATTATAACAAACATGTTAATTGTGTGAATTTTTTTTTTTAATTGCAATCAGCAATAGCACTTTGATAGCACTAATTGGAACTCTTGTCAAATGTACTAAATATACGAGACATCTGATACCTTGAATGCCTGCAAGCACTGAGTTCATTAGCCTCTGGAATGTTGCTGGTGCGTTTTTTAATCCGAATGGCATTCTATTATATTCATAATGCCCGTATGGTGTGGAAAATGCTGTTTTTTTTTTATCTTTTTCCGCCATGGGTATTTGGTGATACTCTGACGCTAAGTCTAGCGTCGTGAAGTATTTGGCACTTCCTAGTTGATCTAGTATGTCCGTTATGCTTGGTAGTGGAAAGGAATCGCCTATGGTTAGGTCGTTTAGTCGTCTGAAGTCTACTACAATTCTCCATTTTTGTTTTTTGGATGCGTCGGCTTTTTTGGGTACCACTAGTATCGGCGCGTTCCACTAACTTGCGATAATTCCATTTCTCAGCATTTTTTCTACTTGTTTATTTACTTTGGTTTTATGTTTTTCCGGCAGGCGGTATGGTCTTATATTTACGGATGCGCTATCTACTCGTGTATTTATCTCGTGCGTCACTGTTGGAGTACACGAGAGTGTATCTCCTTCAAGAAAAAAAATGTCGGAAAATTCTTTGCAAATTTCTATTAAAGTTTTTCGTTCTTCAGTGTTTAAAGGCTGGTCTACAATGAGTTGGAAAACGTAGTTGCAAATTGCGAGTAGCCAGTTGTCAGTCGCAAGTTGTAAGTAATTTCAACACCTAATCCACATTTGAATGTTGAGATTGTCGAAAGGTGCAAATTGAAAGTTTGATTAAACGAGATATGTGAACATCAGACGTTCAAGATATTACTACCAAAAATTGTCCTACCATAAATCACGTAATTCTTGCCGCGCTCTGCCACGCTCTTTTCATTCACTTTATAGGGTTAAGGTGGTGCGATCGCCAGTTGCTGTCGCCAAAGTTATAAGTTGGCCAACTCACGTTTGGCAATCGCGATACCCTCTTGCCACCAGAAATAGCGCTAGTTGCCATTCTTTACAACTGACGACGGAGCATTTTCAACTCATTGTAGAACAGCCTTAAGTGTTCGAAACGCAATAATTGTCATAATTTCTCTTGTCTTTTTCCTTGTGACTCGGCGTTTTCGTTCTCTTGCTGGTGCACGGCGTTTATTTCTTTGCTATCTTCTTCCTCGATCGTATCGAGTGTTGCGTGTGGCGTTGTTACCTCTACCGGCACGTCTGACGTGTTTATTATGGTTACTACGCCCATACAGTTGTGTGTGGTTATTAAGCATTCGCCTATATACACTCCTGGCGCAGTTTGTTCTTTTTTTGTTATCCCTGTTTTGTTAGTGTTTGTAATGATTTGCACCAGTGTTTTGCTGCGCGGTCTTAATGTTATTTTCTTGTATGGGTGAAGTTTAAATCGCGTATCGCTTATTATCACTTACTTTGTATCGTAATTGCATGTTGCTTTGTTTTTTTGAATGAAGTCGACTCCGAAGATGCTTTTATAGGCAAATGGCACTTCATCTCGGGTAACATAGACGGGGTGCTTTCTGCTGCTTGTTGTCTACTATAACATGGATGTACGCTTTTCCAATTGTGGTGATAGAGTGGCCCGATATTCCTGTATGCTGGATGTTCTTTTCTATTATTTCTGTTTTGTCTGCCAGAGTTTTTCGTTTAATTAACGAGATTGTTGCACCTGTATCAAATAAAAATTCTATTTTGTTTCTTACGGTTTCTTGTACGGATAGCGAGATAAGGTCTAGCCCGTTCTCGGTGCGTGGCGTGCGGAAGTGCGCTATGCGGTAAGAGGCGGCGGTTCGCTTATGCTGCGAAATTTTATCTTTTTTATCGTTGTTGCTACTTGGCGCGTCGGCGGCCTTTATTGCTCGTCGTTTCTCTTGGCTGTTCTCCCTCTTATTCTCTCTTATATTTCTTCGGGTTGAACGTGAAAAATTCTCTGCCTTCTTGGGTCGCCCATTTAAAGTCCAACATTCTTGCCTGGTATACCCTTGTTTTCTGCAGTGATTGCAGTATTTCTCTACTGTGTTTACTCATGGTCCTTCGGGTTTTGGTAGGGAAAATTGATTTGCGTAACAACTGCTTCGGCAGTCTTGCCCGTAATGCCCGGGTTTCTCACATTTTTTACACTGTATTGCGAGCTAATAGAAGATTTGTTTTGACGACTCGTATTTAGTTTCTCCTGTGAATGGGTTGTTGCAATTGTTGGGTCCTTTAACCTTTTCCTCTGCTATGGCGCCTGTTATTGCCTCTGTCAGGGACGTATAGCGCTGGGAGCGTACGAGTAACTTAATGTCCTCGTGTAGACCTGTTTGATAATTGTGAAGGGCCAGCTCTTTTATATTCTCTAGTATCTATTTTTGATCAGCGGTGTAGTCTTTTCCTTCTTCCATGGACTCAAATAGCTCCATGGCTAGTTGGTCCACGCGACGGCCAAAATCTTGGACGCTTTCGTTGTGTCATTATTTTAGCAAGTTAAATTCTATCTGGACGTGGGCTGTACTCTGTTTTCTGAGATACTCTTGTTTGAGTTCTCGTTTGAGTTGGTCGAAATTATGAATTTCACGCGTTTGAAAGTCGGTCATCGCCTTATCCTTAAACTGTGTGCATAAAATGGCTTCTAGTAACGTGTGCTCCTCGGCGGGGTGAATATTTTTCATGGCGTGCGTACTCGCATTTATGAACTCTTTCACGCGGTTGTGTTTGGTACCGTCTATCTCGGATATCATGTTTCTAGCATCTTTAAGCGGTAAAAAGGTGACCGTGGACCTTCGTTGGTTCCTTATATCCTACGAATACCGGTCGTGCAAATTGTCGAACGCCTGTTCGTAGAAGCTTAATCGGCGGGCAGTATTTCGCGGAATGCGAGCTTGAGCCTAATCTATTCGCGTTTGTAATCTTCGGATCTCGCGCAAGACGTCTTGTAACGTCAAGTTTGCTTCTGGGTTGGCTGCCAGGAGGTCTTGCGTGTGGTGCGTTTTACGTGTTGTTGCGGCGTTCGACGGGCCAAAGTTACTCGGTCCCACGGCCGTTTTGACGGAGGAGCGTGCCAATCGAAAGTTGACATTAAACGGTAGTTCCGTTTCCGTCGCGTTAATATTGTCGTGGTCCATTAGGTTGAAGTCGAGCAATCGAATTTTAAAGGGGCGTTCGGTAATTACGTGTGTTGAGTCGTATTTAGCGGAGTCAGTTGTCGCTTTATTTTTGTTGCGGTACGTTTGTTTAAGCGTGCTTTCTTCTACTTCACTTGTGTTAGGTGGGGCGGATTGTTTGGTTCTTTTTGCGGTCAGTAAGTTGTTTTTCTCATCTGACATGTGCGGTACAAGAAGAACGGTAGCGACTTACAGTACGGTGAGAATGACTGCTCGCATCTTGTTGTCTCACTCTGCGCTGCGTAATCTGATGCTCGGCGGCTTATCAGCAGGTCAGTAGGTCAGCGTTGGCTTTGTCGACTCTGCGGGTCGTTGGCTCGTTGACTCAGCGTTTCAGCGGCTCGACGACTCGGTGGCTAGCGGCTCGGTGACTCGTCGCTCGATGGATCCGTGACCTTGTGGCTTGATGGCTTTGTAGCTCGATGTTCAACGGCTTTGTGGCTCTGTGGCTCTGCGGTTCAATGGCTTACTGCGTAGGTGGCTCTCCTTTGATTCTGGCAGGGGTATCTCGCCCTGGCTTCCCCTTTCTTTGTTTCTCCGGGTTACCTTTTTTCCGTGATGTCGGGATATAGATCCCACTTCTGACAGCAGTTTTGTTGGGCGGCTAACGCACGAGGCAAGCCTAAGCTCGCGGACACCAGGGATTTCGAGGTCCGGCGGAGAAGGTTTAAAATGAAAGAGTCCACTTGGCTTCAGATAATGAATATAATTGCATTCACAGTCGATTACAACGTATTAGGAGTAGAAATTGAAAACCGCCGTTTTCCAGTAGATGGCGCCAGCGGTAAATGCTGGCGCCAAACGTTAGATCAAAAATTTTAAATGTAAGGTTGGGCATCTGGCAACAATTCCTTATCATTGCAGTTGTGAATTTTTATCGGCGTTATATATTTTTTTGTGATCGAAAATGTCGAAATTTGTGCCCAATAAGCGTCATTTGCGGGAAGTTTTGGTTTTTGCCTTCAATTCGAAAAAATCTGCGGCTGAGGCGCGTCGAATGATTGTAAAAACTTATGGTAAGGCTTTCATTAGTGAAAGAACGTGTCGAGAATGGTTTCAACGCTTCAAAAGTGGTGATTTCGGCGTAGAAGACAAGGAGCGTCCCGGACAGGTGAAAAAGTTTGAAGACGCACAATTGGAAACATTACTGAATGCAGATTCATCTCAAACGCAACAGGAGCTTGCAGATTCATTGGGCGTGACTCAACAAGCTATTTCACATCGTTTGAAAACCATGAGAATGATCCAAAAGCATGGACACTGGGTGCCATACGAATTAAAGCCGAGAGACGTCGAACGGCGTTTTTTCGCGTGCGAACAGCTGCTCCAACGGCAAAAACGGAAGGGTTTTCTGCATCGTATTGTAACCGGCGATGAAAAGTGGATCCATTATGATAGTCCAAAGCGAAAAAAATCGTGGGGCTACCGCGGCCATGCATCAACATCGACGGCCAAGCCAAACATCAATGGCTCGAAGCTCATGCTGTGTATTTGGTGGGACCAGCTCGGCGTGATTTATTATGAGCTGTTGTAACCGGGTAAAACCATCACAAGAGCTCGCTACCGAACGCAACTAATGTGTTTGAGCCGAGTATTGCAGGAAAAACGGCCACAATACGAGCAAAGACAAGAAAAAGTGATGTTGCTGCACGACAGCGCTCGGCCACATGTTGCTCAGGTCGTTAAAACCTATCTGGAAACATTGAAATGGGACGTCTTACCTCATCCGCCGTATTCTCCTGACATCGCCCCTTCAGATTACCACTTGTTCCGATCAATGGCGCATGGCCTGGCTGAGCAGCACTTCCATTATTACGAAGAGGCCAAAAACTGGGGGGGGGGCCAAAAACTCGATTCGTGGATCGCCGCAAAAAACGAGCAGTTTTTTCGACGCGGGATTCGTATGCTGCCCGAAAGGTGGGAGAAAGTAGTGGCCAGCGATGGACAATACTTTCAAGAATAAGTATGTAACCATTTTTCAACAATCAATCCTCAAATTTTAACAAAAAACGGCGGTTTTCAATTTGTACTCCTAATAATTACTCCTAATGTAGCTGCGGATACGACGCGACACACGGTTGTTCACACGACTTCACTGATTATTCTTCGTTGTTTGGTCGTTTGGGCGCTCCTTTCGTACAAGGGTGATTGCGCTAAGCCGTTGCTTGGCGTAATCGTTCGTCAGCATTTTCGTGACACGGTTAGTCCAAGTGTCCACGGGTTTTCGAGATTTTGGGCTCCGTGTTGCGAAAATGCTTTACATTTGTGGCATGATAACCTCATTTGGTTGTCATGCCTCGTGTATTTCTTAATTATAACATTTATGTGGCATGGTAACCTTTTTTGGTTGCCATGCCTTGCGTTATTGCTAAGCTATAACAAAACGATAATCTTACATTGTAAACAATTTACATATTTATAAGATTTATTTCATTATAATAAATTGTAATTAATATGTATTAAATTTACCTTAATTAATAATTTTATAAGTTATAGTTTATTAAGTCAGTGAAGACGTAGCAATGAATGCGCTACTACTTCTAAGAGTCAACTTATAAAACTAGAAATATTACAAACATTAGAACAACGTATACTTCTTTATTTTGTCATTATAAACTAAGTCTAAGCGTTCAATCATAAAAAGTATTCATTACAATAAAAGTAAAGCCACAACAGTCATGGCTTAGAATCAATTTTAAAAAAGCAAAATACATTCTGTCTACAAAAAAATTTACATGGGACAAGGATATATATAAAGGTAAAAATAAGTTTGTTTATGCGCATTTGGCTTAAGTAACTTTATTTTGTAATCACATTTATATATATATTGTACTTTATAGATTTTGAACTATAACATTGTCAAAATTTGATACGCAGCTGCATTCAAAGAAGAGTGATGTAAAATCTCTCTATAAATGTTTAAATCATACGGAAACTAACAGAAATAATTAAAATAAAAATGATATTCATAAAACCAACATTATAGTCCTTAGCAAAAATTCTCCTTAAACTCCAGTGGTAAATTGCAATTTCCATTCAAAATTGAATGAAAATTAGCTTTTTCCTTTAAAAATTTTATATTTCTATTGAGATATTGCCATTGGCCAATGGCTATGTAATTTTACCATTGGGATATTTAACATTACTTATGGCAATCTGATATTTTCATTGAGGTAAATTTTCTTTGGCTAAGGAAAACATGATATTTCCATTTACTTTTCCATTCATTAATGGAAATATTTGTTTATCATTAAAAGATTTAGCATTGCCCAATGGAAGTTAAATATTTCCATTGACGTGAATTTCCCTTGTCGAAAGAAAGCGCAACATATCCATTTACTCTTCTATTCATTGATGGAAATATTTGTTTACCATTAAAAAATTTAGCATTGCCCAATGGAAGTTAATATTTCCATTAAAAAGTTTGTAGCGCAAATATCATCATTGCCATTTCATTGCATTTTCTTTTATGTACACGGTAATTGATTCTGTTCCTCGGAAAAGTTTCCAAATTGAGAATTTGCTATATGTCTTTCTACATTCAGTTCATGATTAACGTAACATAAGCTCCTAGTCGTAGTCATTATATTAATCATATAAACTGTGAGTATGTAAAAAGATGGTTACTTCTTAGTTTGGAAAATTTTCTGAGGGATAGAATCAATTACCGTAGGTGTACTTAATTATTCCGCGAGACTCCATTTGCAATAGTAACGCATTCGTACGAAATACGCATTTGGCGCGCGTCTACGAGCAGCGACGCATTAACCGATTATTGGCTGATCACGAGCGCGCATAGAGGACAGGACTGCGCTAGCCATGTATTACTACGCGCCGATCGAGGGAAAGCGAGCGAGACGAGCACGTGTACAGCAAGCGCCGGCATTGCAATATAATGATTATTAATTGTGACCGTAAGAATTAAGATTCGAGAAGAAGAGAAAGCGATTCTCTTATCGCGGATACTCTTGTGCGCCGTTCGGGCTAAAATATTTTAGCCCGAATGGCGCACAAATATATGAGAGAAAATACATCGTCTCAATAACTTAACCTTGTTACTGAATCTCTTTCACTTGTCCAGTCTTGTGGATAATTATACTGTGAGCGCGCGATGTGTAAACAATTATATGTACTAGCTGCAGTAATACAAGTCATTACGAGATCGGTAAGTCTATTTATTTATTTATTTATTTCTTGAATATTTAAAGTACGTATATGTTATGGATAAAGTTTGCATGACGGACAGTGTCAGCTTTGGTCAACGCGACTGCTCAAAGTTGTGTAAAATGCTTGAAGTGGAGGTCATAAACTATCGTAAAGCGAGGTGTCCACTACAGACAGGGCGGGAAGGAACGTAGGCCCACCCGCTTGCATCCCCCGCGCACGCGCGCGCGTGTATGTGTGTGTACGTGTACTTATAGACATGTGTATATATATATATATATATATATATATATATATATATATATATATATTGTGACGTGCAGTTTTTTTTGCCTCGCCACTTCATCTCTCCGCTTATGCGAAGAGCAAAGGTGCGCATACGGTGTTTAAATAAATGCGTTTCATTGCTGCACGGGGCACCCTCGACGGTGTGAAAACACTCAGGAAGTACTCCGTTCGCCTCGACCAGCCAACGGGGCTTTCCTCGCTAGCGACACGGTCGCGCGCTCCGTTTTGTTTTGTTGTTTACTCGCCTTCTTCGATTTCGCATCTCACAGCGGGCGGACATATTTTGAGCAATTCTGAATTTATTAATCTATTTATGAACGAAAATCAATTCTTCAAGAAGGATTATTGTTCAAGCGATTGGTGTCAAAAAAGCTAAACCCTAGACAGCGAGTTTTATTGATATTCAAGCTATCTACAGTAGCTGCCAAAGAAGCTGAATCTCGGAGTTCGATTTAAAGAGTTTACTGCGTAGATCTACCTTCTGGCCTTTTTACTTAATGTTAGCGTTTGTCTGAAGATTAACGAAATCTGACAGACACCTCAGTTTGTTTTACTCTCTCTCTCTCTTTTTCTCTTTTTTTCTCATTGTTTATTGAGAGTTCGTCTGAAGATCTTAAAGATCTTACTGACAAATATTCAGTCTCGTTTTATATTCATTACTTTATCAAAAATATTATTATTAAACTTTATTAAGTTTTCACTAAAGACTCGAAGTTATATATAAAAAATTAATTTAGGTTTCACGATTTTTTCTTTATTATTTGTTCTCGTGTTTATATTTGTAACGTTACGCCTCTCCACCGCGCCACCACTCCGGTCCAAACGCCGAACGCAACACGTAAGACCGAACACGTGCACGCGCTCAGCTAAGCTTGCCGCGATCACGCGCTACCATGCGTGCCGCGCGCCGCGTTCGGCAAGCGTCCCTACTCCGGCCGGCCCCACCGCGCGCGCTGATGGGTACTTGCGACCGCGCGGACTGCTATATAAGCCGACAGCGGGCAGCCGAGAAGAGATCCTTCCGAACACCTGATCTCCTCGGATCATCTCCAGCGCTGGGCATACTCGGCGCCTCCTAGCTCGGGGATTCTCGAGCACCTCCTCGGGAACGGGCATTCTCGTTCCAACCTTCCCGCGACGGGTATAACCGTCGTCCCCGAGGCCGGGTATGCTCGGCCACTCCGATCCGCTCCGCCGTGCGACGGACAGTTTCGGCATTCTCGTCGCGCGACCAATCAAGACCGTTCCGCCAGACGACGGGCATTCTCGTACGTCCGACCCGGTCCAATCCGCATCCGTTACCCCGTGCGGCGGGAATTCTTACCGCACGACTTATCCGTTCCGTTCAGCCGGACGACGGGCATTCTCGTCGTCCGGCGGCTCCGACCAGACCGTTCCGAGTGTCCCCAGGAATTCTCGGGGACCGTCCACGCCGACATCGCTCCCGTGTCCGCTTACCGTACCTCCCGGGGTGCTAGCCCCGCGAGATGAGGCCGAACCGGCCGACACCGTCGACAAAACTCGCGCAGCGCGAAACTGTCCGTCGCGCCGCGAGCCGTCGAATCCGAGACCGTAACCGGTCCGCCGCCCGGACCAATCACGGCCCGAACACGGCATTAGAGTTCGCCGCCGCGCGACCACTCTAAATACGGATACCGTACGCTTAGAGCGTAAGCCGAATCCGTCCGTATATCGCACGACTCATCCGAGTCCGTACACTTCCATAACCGCGAATCCGTTCTGGTATAGCACGTTCCGCCGCGAGTTATGTATATATATATATATATATATATATATATATATATATATATATATATATATATATGTTATTGAACCGAGCAACCCCGATTGCTACCTCCGAGCGCATAGCGCAACGAATGTGTCCGTCCGTTTACTTCGCTACTTGAAGCCGTTCCTTCTTTGTACCTAGATATTAAGTACGCCGCGAATCCCTTGTGACCGTTCTCTTAGTTTCACGCGGGCCGACGACCGCGCAATTAAGCACTCCAGTGCCGTAATACCATTCGTGGAGCTCAGTATTGTCCGATAACGACATCGGAACTGTATGATTATTTTTGTATTAGACCAACGTCTCAAAATATATTTACACTATATCGTTTTCACTAACAAACCACGGCGTTATCATTTGACACGAACCCGGACAATCCGGCGAGCACATCGGAGCATTCGATCCTGACTCCATTCCCAGCAACCAACCGACACCGGGAAACTACCAGCGTTACATATTATTATAATTAATTTAAATATTTATATAATATTTCCTTATTTTTTTATTGTATTAAGATTACTACTTTTTTTAATTGTTTAATAAATTATTTTGTCTCATTTTTTACTACGCTGCAAATTTGTTTTAAATAACTTTTATTTATTAAATGACTAAATTTCAAACAACCGGACCGGGCACTAAGCAAGAGAGAGCGAGATCTCCGGCGGGACTAAATTACGTGTTTGATATTATTTTATTTATTAGCGGCTTATTTGCATGTTAAATCGGGCGCCTTGTCGAGCGTCGCCAGGAAGCAGCAACGGCGAGGAATATCGATTGCAGCGAGAGGAAGCGGGAACGATCGTTCAAGACCGGCACGCTTCGAACCGCCGACGAAATGGGAGAAAGACCAAAGCGAGAGATAGGCGCCGCGAGAGAGAAACTCGGAAGATGCACAAAGAGAACAGTCAGGCTAGAACGGACAAATGGCCAGGTCAAGGGCCGTCGGATGCCGGTTGGCCGCCCAGAAGAATAGCGACAGAGAATCGTCGCTTAGAGAGTATGCAGCTGCCGTCCGCGAGGACGACGAGAGCGGCGAAAATATCAGATGCCAAAGGGGACCACACAACACCTGCGGAGACCCGGCACTGTGCAGTCGTAACGCCTCAACTAGATAAGGGCGGCCGCTGATAGGCAGCGCAGCTACGCGAAAGGATATCGCGCACTCTGTGGGAGGGGTTGCGCCCATTGATCATGCATTGAACGCGATTCTCCTGGCTTTTGCGTGCGACCCGGCGATCCGTGTGCGTGCTAGAGTAAAAGAACGATTGATATCGGCCTAAGCTATAGGAGGATGTGTCAGGCTCGGACGAGTTTCCGCAGATTTACGGAACGGAGGAGAGACGGTGCCGTCGTCGAGGTGACCCTTCTAAGCGTTGTGTAAAGCCACGAGCTGCCCGTGCCAACTCGCTCGTGCTCTAAGGTAGAGCCATTGTTGTTAGTGAGTGATTGCGTCCGCCGCGTGGCAATTGACGCACCTTTTTGGTAATTAGCGGACAATCCACCTCAAGCACGAGACGCTGTCGTGTCATTCAGCTATCGGCTGCCGCATTTTACGTTAGCTGTTCTGCCGTGGAAACTCGCGGACGACCAGCTTTCCCGGAAGCCGCAAAGCCCTCGCGCACGTGCGCGAGTCGTGCCGCGGTCATGATCGCACGGCTGCCGGATATATCAGTGCGTCTTTTTACAGCGCGTTGTTGGAATAATTGGTTCTCGTTCACGATGACTGCATTGTCGTCAGCCTGTACTTTTTCGTATGAGCGTGAAACTGGCAGCCAGACCTAGAAGCCAGCCAGGGACAAATAGGGTGCCGGGGCCCCGTAAATAAAAAGTGATTAGAATTACAAAAAAATCAATTGTTAGCCAATGCTGCGCTCAAAGTAACAACAGATACGACATTATTTCAACGAGAAATCATAGGATTAATAATAAAATAAAATAAACTAATTTAACAGTCTGATATGATAACAGTAAATACCAAAGATAAACGCATACCCGTAGAGAGTCGAAAAAAATCACAGACACACTTTTGAGTGAGCATAAAACGACGGAGTAGCGATCAAAGCGATGACGGCTCTATTGTTTATTTAAAAAATTATATAGCAATTTACTTATGTAGCAGCCAAACACGAACGCATACCCGTAGAAAATCGAAAGAAATTGCAAGTACTTTATAAAGTGAGTACGGCACGATGACGACAATCTGGGGACGGTTTCAATTGTTTGTTAAAAAAATAGATAACGTTCGCCAACATCTGAGTAGTCCAGTTGTACGCATAAGTAATTTAATTGTTTTTTGTCCGCTTTTGATTGTATCCAGAATCACGACGAGAACGTGGCGGACTATGGTTCCGTTTTTTTTGGGAAGGTTTTTTAAATAAAAAAAAATTTTTCTTTGTTTTTAAAGTTTTGTATCTTTTTGTTTTTTTTTTCTTTAAAATTTGTTTTATTTAATTTAAAAATCTTTCTTATTTTCTCTATTGCCTCTTTTTTTGGAATTTTTTTGTTTATCACTCGAAATTATGAGGTGCAGAAATGCTGCAAATTCATATGTGTCTTTAAAGTGAAACGGAGTGCTCTCTGATCTTTTCAAATATTCCGAATTAAATTTTTCAGATTTTATTAAATGTGGTTCAGTATTTGATAAGATCATGTGTCGACATTTCGTTGTCCTTTTTTGTGTTCTTTTATTTGAGACGGAATTTGCAAGACATCTTGCAATGCCTTTAGGGGCCGTGCTCATGTCGTTTTCCGAAAATCGAATGTAAGATCCGGAGACAATTACGTATGCCCACGTGCATACGTGTAACCCACAATTTCTGCCTACATCATTTTTTACTATTTGTGAGCGTACGTCTTGTGGAATGTGTAATGTCCGTTCTTTCCAATGGTGTCCATTAATATCAAGATGTTCTTGTATAAAGTGGCATATTCTATGGAAAATTTTTTCATTTGGATTACCATGTAAAGAATCTAAATGAATGATACTCTTTCGCGAATGGACTATCACGAGAAGGGTCCAGTGAGCCGCACAATGAACTGGTATCAACCACACGAGGTAGTCTCATACTGCATTTTGAGTTGCCCGTTTGTTATATCTGATGCTTACGAATTCTTGCGTTAATATGCTCTTGCAAAAATGGATATCAAAACATAAAAGGGAAAAGTTCTTATTTTTAGCAATTTCGGGTAAGAGACTAAAAAATGCGTTTATGACAACATCATCGAGATATTGTTCTGCAGATTGAAATGGCATCAAGGTTCTAAAATTTTAACCTTCAACAATATGCCTATTGATGTATTTCCTTAAATCGGGAAATCCATCAGGATATGTCAATTCTGCATTAAACAACATCTCATCTGCTGTTGTTTCTGTCATATTATGTTCTAACTTGCATTTTTTTAAATTATCTTGCGTATCATTGTTTTCGCAAACTGATATAACCTCTTTACATTGCCCAATCATGTACTTATTGATTTTGATAAATTTTGAATATTTTAAAACTTTAGTTATTCGCTTTGACTTCTTCCACGTTTCTACAGTATCATTTTTGTCATCGCTGTCTCGGACTTGTTCCTTGCAACGCGTACTTTTGAGTGAAAATTGTCGTTCCTTTAATCTTGCTTCAATTATTTTAAAATTTTGCATAATGAAGCGCGGTATAGAAACACGTGTTTTTCCTTCCAATATTTGATGTTTCAAGATTTTAAAATAATTCTCCACAGGAGCATTACTGTTGCGACTCAAGTGAAACTGTGCTATACACGTAGCTGACCATAACGGGAAATACGGCATTAAAAATTCCGCAACGGGGTCAAAGAATTCCTTAGAAAAAAACGGATTTGGTTTTGAACCAATTTTGCTATTTTCACGTTCACTCATCTCCATTTTTTAAAAGCAAGATAATAAGGCTATTATTTCTTGTCAAAAGATGATTCCTGAAGAATGAACGTTTCGGCTTGTAGTGGTGAATATGTGTCTGAGTTACTTCTCACGTTTTTCGTAATGATCTTCACAGATTGTATCAGATGGTTGACATCATTAATTTGACTTTCATATCCAAACAGTTTTACGAATACGCCGTATACTTCTGAAGTAGCTGAGACACTATTACAGTGTAACATATTCGCTAGCAGTGATGCTGCTACAGAACGCATATGTTTTTGGTTCTTTCCATCTGGATAGCATTTTTTGATCTTTCGTATAACCATCTTAATAAAATGTAAAGCACGTACGTGAATAATAGTTACCTTTTCTTTCATTAGTATTGCCTCTTCGTATTTTTGATACATGTGCTGGATGTAATTTGACAAAGTCATGCCATTGAAGGCTTTACAGGCGGATTGTACTAGTGCAAGACTGAAATCTGTTTCAATCTTTTGTATTTTCTTTGTTAGTTTTTTTAAGCTGTCATTAAAAACATCCAGAAAATGTTTTATTGCCGTAATATCGTGCTTCGATGATATGAATTCTGCAATAGGCAAAGGTCGAACGTTTGTATTTCCTGCCAAGAGTAGCACGTAATAATAAATTGTTGTTGCAGCACTAAGAAGTTGAGGTTGTGCAACAATTGAACCAGTTGCATCCAGATGTAAATGTCTCAAATTATTAGAAACTAGGTATCTAATTTGTCTCTCGCTGAACAGGATTACTGACAGTGGTATTAAAGAAAATTCTTGAATGTAACCTTGTACTTCTTCACCTTGAACCTGCTCTTGTTGTTCATCAAATAATTTTATCATAAATTTTACAAAATCTTCGTCGAGATCGTGTGTTGCCCGATTTTTACTCGATATTTTATGTAAAATTTTCAAGTTCGGAGTCTTGTTTAAATTACCTGCTCGTAATATTGTTTTGTCAGTCTTGGCAAGCATTTTTAATTTTACTATTATTGCCGATTGTTTCTAAATCATCGACTAACGCTTTCCCTTCTTTGCCACGAATGTTGCAACGATGTCGTTCTTCCCTACGGAAAACTTGGCCACTGACATATACAATTTTGTCAGTATAAGGAACGGGAATATGATCCGTGACAAAAAATTTAAATTTTACGCAGGTTGAGTGTTTACACTGCCCTGCAGCTTGAAAGAAAAATGAACTTTTCTTTAATTGATCTCTGCATTTATGCCACAAGATGACTAAGACGCAGAGAGTATATTTTTTTTAATTCCGCGTTAAATGCATCTACCCAACCTTTCGTAAAGGTTTACCTCCGCCAACCAAAAATTCTTCCCAATAATGTTTGGGAAGAATAATGGAACTTCCATTGTCTTTCGAGTCTTTGCTCTGCGAAGAATCTGATAACGAAAAGTTATGCTCAGTAATATTGCAAGAAAACAGCTTTAGAAGCGTCGTTTCTTTTAGTAAATTGTTATATGGAGAATCATGTTCTGTAACAGCATTTTTATCCTCATTTAAATCTGAGACAATCGATTCCTGCGTTTGTTTATCGGTTATAAATGAATAAATATTTTGAAAAATGTAATTACAATGGGTCCTAAATAAATTATAACATTTTTTTGGTACTTTTCGATTGTACGATTATCTACATTGCATAAAATAATACGGCAAATATCTATCCATATACATTTAGTGGATTAACAACAAAGTAAGAAAAGGCTCTGAAGAATGTAAATATAAATACAAGGTTGCCTATAGAGCCGACAATGGGTGTTGGTGTGTAAATATGTATTTAATAATTAATTACAGTAATAGACGTTTCGATCCAAAACGTTAGGATCATCTTCAGTAAAGACACGAGTAAATTGCGATAATTAACATAGAGCTTATCCAGGATCAATGCCAAGTTGAGGGGACGTGTATGGTCCGAGTCGTTACATAAATTTTGACCGTCATAACGGAAACGAATGAATCTGAGTGAACGGGCAACGATTGGCTGCATCTGAACAGAGCGGGGTCCGAGCCGTTACATAAATTTTTAAGTTTTTGACCGTCATACTAGTCAGAGAAAAACGCAAGTTGATTAACAATAGTAAAAATAAAGAAATTAGCGAACAAAATATAATGAGTCTTACACGGATACGGATGATAAGTGAAAACAATCAACGACTGACAGCGTCTGAACAGCGCGAGTAATCTCAAAACACTGAACGGTAAAGCGTGACTAACACATGTATAAACGTTGAGAAAATATTGAGAGATGGAAACATCAGAAGTCAGCAAATAGATCACTGTACAGGGAGTCTAAGAAATTAGGCAGGACATCATTACAGATGCATTACATTATAAATTAAATTGTTCTAATCCAACGTTACCACGCGCATACGGCCTAACAAAATTTCACAAACCGGGAAATCCTTTACGCATCACTATTTCTTCCATTGATAGTCCGCTTCACAATTTGGCTGCATATCTCCACGAGATTATTCAAGCTTCTTTACCTCCACCCGACAGCGCTGTTAGGAATAATTTTCAATTAGTCAACAATATTTCTAATCTGGTGATCACAAAAGACTCTCTAGTCTGTTCTCTTTGGACGTGCGTAGTCTCATTTTTCACAAACGTGCCTTTGGAACTCGTTATCAATAGCTTAGAACAGCATTTATTCAGACGGGTACCTCACTTACAAAATCCGAGTTTATCAACGGCATTAGACTGGTCTTAGATTCTACTTTATTTACTTTCAATGGCAAATTTTATAGACAAACATTTGGTGTGCCCATGGGTTCCCCCTTATCACCTATTGTGACTGACCTGGTCCTACAAGATCTCAAGTCACATTGTCTTGGTTCCCTCACCATCGCTCCAGATTTTTACTTCCGATATGTGGATGACGTGGTACTCTCCACTTATATGTCAGGGATAGATGCACTATTGAATACGTTTAATGCGTATCATCCTAGACTCAAATTTACTGTTGAGGTGGTAGAGAACAAATAAATTTTTTAGATGTTACCTTGATCAAAAAACATAATTCCTTAATCCATGATTGGTATCAAAAACCGATGTTTTTATTCAGATACCTGAATTTCCATTTATGTCATCTTTTGTGCCAAAAAATAGGCACAATTTTTAACTTGATTGACAGAGTTCTCACCCTCTCGCACTCTGTTTTTCAACAAAAAAATTTTGATAAGATCATTAACATACTTCTGATGAATGGATATCCTCTGGATATCATTTTTAACAATATTAAAAAGAGATTACGCTCGAAGTTCTATCAGCTTAATTTAACAGACAACAGTAACGACACAGAGCGGGACGCGAGTCGAGAGGCCCCTCTTTTCTTTACCATTCCGTATGTTAACGTCATCTCTGATAAATTTAAAACGGCTTTGATAAATTTAAAACGTCTCTTCAAACACGATCCTAACGTCCACATAGCCTACATGAGCCTCAACAAACTAAATAAATTTATCAAAGTATAAAAGGACCAGCTCATGTCCGGCTCCTAGTCTAGTGTCGTTTATAAAATTAACTGTATGGACTGCGATGCCTCATACGTTGGGCAGACAGGCAGGTTTTTAAACACTAGAGTCTTGGAACATAAGAACCACATCACTAGAAATCCGTCTCAGACCTTGGTCATTACGGACCACAGAATCAATTTGTTACACGATTTTGATTGGAATAATGTGGAAATCCTTCACAGGAAAAAGATACTGAATAAGAAATTGACATCTGAAATGATTTTCATACGAAAACAAAAGCAGACACTAAACTTACAAGCAGATACTAATTTCTTAGACAGTGACCTTATACAGTGGTCTGTTTGCTGACTCCTGATGTTTCCATCTTTCAATATTCTTTCGACGATTATACATGTATTAGTCACGCTTTACCATTCAGTGTTTTGAGATTACTCGCGCTGTTCAGACGCTGTCAGTCGTTGATTGTTTTCACTTATCATCCGTATCCGTGTAAGACTCATTATATTTTGTTCGCTAATTTCTTTATTTTTACTATTGTTAATCAATTTGCGTTTTTCCCTGACTAGTATGACGGTTAAAAACTTAAAAATTTATGTAACGGCTTGGACCCCGCTCTGTTCAGGCGCAGCTAATTGTTGCCCGTTCACTCAGATTCATTCATTTCCGTTATGACGGTGAAAATTTATGTAACGATTCTGACCATACACGTCCCCACAATTTGGCATTGATCCTGGATGAGCTCTATGTTAATTATCGCAATTTACTCGTGTCTTTACTGAAGATGATCCTAATGTCGGATCAAAACGTCTATTATTGTAATTAATTATTGAATACATATTTACACACCAACACCCAGTGTCGACTCTACAGGCAACCTTGTATTTATATTTAGTGGATTGATTTTGCAAACGCTCTATAAAATTACAAATATTGTCATCATATTTCTTATATATTTGACAAATAGCAATGCAAATTGTATCAACGTATATCATTGAAATATACGTTTTCATTGTTACTCTACAACTTTGCTTATCTTTATAAATAAAATACAAAAAAAATAATAAAATAGATTATTAAGATAGACAACACAAGAAAAGTAATAAAATAGATTATAAAAATAGAATATATTTTAATTAAAAAGTGAACTAAAGCGAATACTGCAATTAGTGTAGAAAAGTATAAAACATTTCGCAAATGACAAAGGAAAAGAAAAAAATAGAATAATAATTTCGCAGAGCCGCAAAATATAATGCAATATATGCTAATTATTTCGCTCAGAGAATAGCTCTCTCGCCAGAAGGAGGCAATTGTAGGGTACACGTACGCACGTGGGCATACGTAATTACCTCCGGATTTTACATTCGATTTTCGGAAAACGACATGAGTACAACCCGTAAAGGCATTGCAAGATGTATTGCAAATTCCGTCTCAAATAATAGAACAGAAACAAGGATAACGAAATGTCGACACATGATCTTATCAAATACCAAATCACATTTAATAAAATCTGAAAAATTTAATTCGGAATATTTGAAAAGATCAGAGAGCACTCCGTTTCACTTTAAAGACACATATGAATTTGCAGCATCCCTGAACCTTATAATTTCGAGTGATAAACGAAAAATTCCAAAAAAAGAGACAATAGAGAAAATAAGAAAAAGATTTTTAAATTAAATAAAACAAATTTTAAAGAAAAAAAGAACAAAAAAATACAAAACTTTAGAAACAAAAAAAATTTTTTAAATATTTTAACTGTAGTCCGCCACGTCCTCGTCGTGGTTCTGGATACAACCAAGAGCGGACAAAAAACAATTAAATTACTTATGCGTACAACTGGACTACTCAGATATTTGCGAACGTTACCTAATTTTTTAACAAACAATTGAAACCGTCCCCAGATTGTCGTCATCGTGCCGTACTCACTTTATAAAGTACTTGCAATTTCTTTCGATTTTCTACGGGTATGCGTTCGTCTTTGGCTGCTACATAAGTAAATTGCAATATAATTTTTTAAATAAACAATGAGGGCCGTCATCGCTTTGGTCGCTATTCCGTCGTTTTATGCTCACTCAAAAATGTGTCTGTGTTTTTTTCGACTTTCTACGGGTATGCGTTTATCTTTGGTATTTACTATTATCATATCAGACTGTTAAATAATTAGTTTATTTTATTTTATGAATAATGATTTGTCTTTGAAATAATGCCGTATCTGTTGTTACTTTGAGCGCAGCATTAGCTAACAATTAATTTTTTGTAATTCTAATCACTTTTTATTTACGGGGCCCCTATTCGTCCCTGGCTGGCTGCTAGGTCTGGTTGCCAGCTTCACGCTCATCTTTTTCGTGCGTTCACTGTAACTTAAAGCAGTGCTCGGAATTAGTGGCACATTTCGAGCCGATTTCCGATGCGACGCCTACTGTCTCCCTTCGAGCCCCTCACTCCGCTAGCGGGCTTACAGCCGACCTGCCGGCCGCGCGTCAAATGTTGTGGCTCAGGAGCGTAGAGCGTCACTTGTAAAAGAAATAGCCTAGACCCTAGGCTTTGTTTAAAGTCCGTTTGCGGACTTGTAAAAGAAATAGTCTAGGCCCTAGTTTTCGTTTAAAATCCGTTTGCGAACTATCGTGTCTTGGCGTTAACTATTGTTTCGCGTTGTATATCAAACCCGGTGACGCGACCGTCTGCCCCTTAACTTTGTGATTTAGCGCAAACTTGGATATCGGTACTTTCGTCGCTCTCGCGCGCGTTTTGCGTATAATTTCTTGCCCTTCTTTGATCGCGTATTTTGCCGTAGCTCTCCGGCGTAAGAAAAATACATGACAAAATTTGACGCTCAACGTGGGGCGCGCCAGTAAAAATTTTTTTTTCCGACTTTTGCGAGACACGGGAATAACAATTAAAAAATTTTTTTTGCGTGTGTTATATGAGGAATTTTGGGCTAACGAAAAATTTTATATTGAATGATAGTCTTACAGGGTTTGTCCGGAAAGTAATAGGACTGATTTTCTTCCGCCGCGACTGTACTTTGGAGCGTGTACGCGCCGACTGGATTCGGTAGAGGGCGTTCCTAGCTAACGAACGAGCGGCTGGTCGGTTGTCTCCGAGCACCTGGAGAGTCAGGACAGGCATTTTCGCGCGACGTGTTTCTGTGAGTAGTGCAAGCCGAAAATGCAGCGTTCGTTAGAGCAGAGGTACGCGATTAAATTCTGTGTGAAACTCGGTAAATCTGCGACAGAGACGTTTGATATGATCAAGCAGGCTTACCCAGATGTTGCTTTAGCAAGAAGTGGTGTGTTTCGGTGGCACCAGGCCTTTTTGGAGGGCCGGGAAGAGGTCGCCGATGAAGACCGTGCTGGAAGACCTTCGACTTCGACAAACACCGACAATGTGACTCGTGTGCGCAAAGTTTTGAACTCAGACCGTCGACTAAGTATTCGTTTAATTGCCCAGATGTTAAATTTACCAAAATCTGTGGTTCATGACATTGTGACGGTGCATTTGAACATGCGCAAGGTGTGCGCGAAGATGGTCCCAAAAGTGCTCACTGACGACCAGAAATTGCGGCGAGTGGAAGTGTGCCAAGAAAATTTGAACATGTGTGAAAGTGACCCTCAATTTTTGAATAACGTAATCACAGGTGACGAGTCCTGGATCTTCGAGTATGATCCCGAGACAAAGAGGCAATCTTCCGAGTGGCACACGCCGGCGTCTCCTCGCCCAAAAAAGGGAAGAATGAGCAAATCGAAAGTGAAAACGATGCTCATTGTCTTTTTTGACATCAAAGGCATCGTCCACCATGAATTTGTTCCTCCTGGACAAACCGTCAACGCCAAGTTTTACGTGGAAGTGCTCAAGAGACTCAAACGAAGGGTCAATCGGGTCCGACAAGACATCGCAGCCGACTGGAAGTTGCACCACGACAACGCCCCGGCTCACACCGCCTTTCTTGTGAACAGCTACCTGACCAAGGCCGGCATCCCAACGCTTCCGCAGCCGCCCTACAGATGTGGCCCCCCCCCCAGACTTTTTTTTGTTTCCTCGCCTGAAAAGGCCGATGAAAGGCAAGCATTTTGAGACGGCAGAGGGGATACAAGCAGCATGCACCGCGGCTCTCAAGGCTATTCCGGAGAATGCCTACCGTGACGCCTTCAATGCTTGGAAATCGCGCTGGCAGCGCTGCATCGACGCAGAAGGAGCCTATTTTGAAAGTTTTTAAAGAATTGTAACAATTGGCTCAATAAATTTTTTTAAATCGACTCAGTCCTATTACTTTCCGGACAAACCCTGTATTAGCTACTTTAATTGTCTTGCATATCCGCTTAGCAACAATAACGCCACAAGCGCTTGTTGTATTGGAAATACAAGATTGCGGAATTTGCCAATTGTGCAAGCAACGTAAGCATCGTACGATTGATACAAGCATAACCTAATGTCCCACCATATCGGAAATATCAAAACTATAAGTTAGGCTGCCTAATTATGGGCAGCGGGAAATTCATAACGTAAAGTACGAGCGGCACGTACAGGGTGTTGCAGATACATTTAGAACGCACAAATGGTTGCATACAGCAGGAACCAAGGGCAGGCAGGATCAATAGATAACGACAGCATATACTCGTACATATACTGGCATTATCGTTACTGATCGAGTGGATTGCGCGCATTTTTATCAATTTATGAATTAAATATGACGGACTTGGGCCAGTATTCATAGTCAATTCTTATTTCAAGATTATCTTAAGTAACGTCTTAAGATGCTAATACGGCTCTCTAATTAGTTGATGACATCTTAAAATGATACTTAAGACGATTTTAAATATAAAAATCGACTATGAATACCGGTCTTGGATCTTTGCAATTATTATAAGAGGAAACGAAACAATAATCAAAGATGAAAAATTAAATTTTAAAATGTTATCTCGTTAAAAGAAACAAACATGAAATAAACAATAAAACTTTTCTCTTATCCTCTTTACTTTTCGTGCTTGTTAGCGTTATTAATTTTGATAGACTTGTTAGATTGCAAAAATTGTTAGCAAAATTAATTTGGTATTCAGGTCCTAATTTTGAAAGTTTGGAATCTTTTACGAATATTGATCACTAACGATAATTATAATTGATACATTTATTTCGAAGATGCGAAAAATGTTAAGTGCATAAGGAAATATTTTAATCAAAAACTTTTTTTAAATTTATATGCAAACTATTTATTGAAAACTATATAATTTTTATAACAAGTGTTTAAAATAGCCTTCCGATTCCTCCATACATAATTCGACTCTTCTCATAAAACTTTGTCGCACATTACTCAGCATCGCTAGTGTAATATTATGACTAGCTGCTTCAATTTTTTCCATTAAATCTTCACGAGTGGCTGGTAATGTTTGATACACCTGATCTCGTATATACCCCCACACAAAAAAATCCATGGGTGTGAAATCAGGTGATCGCGGTGGCCACTGGTGAAGATTGCTATGTATCCCTATCCATCGGTTTGAATATCTATCATTAAAACTCCCCGTGTACGAAGTGCCGTATGAGCTGGATGGCCGTCTTGTTAAAAAATAATTTTGTTTTGGGGTATATGTAATTGAACATTGTTTAACAAATTTGGCAGTTTCTTTTAAAAATTCTGTATATACTTCCGCCATAATATTAGTATTTTCTGGAAAGAAATATGGCCCGATAATGGTATTATCTAAAATCCCCATCCAAACGTTTACACTATAGTGCCTTTGTATATGTGTTTCTTTGCGACAATGGGGATTTTTCTCTGCGTAGTGGTGTTCATTATGTCGATTGATATGTCCATCGCTTCGAAACGTATACTCATCGGATCATAAGATTTTTCTCAAAAAATTATCGTTTGCAATATTGTCAATTTCAATCTACACAATAAAAGTATGTAATAATGTATTAGAATTTGTTACATTTTTAAATATAACTATTTTTTGAAATTATACAAATTATTAATTTTCTATTTATTACATACGTAAATGTTTAAACTTACTTGGCCTGATATCCAATCACAAAATCTGTCTCGACGAGGTAGATCTTGTGGAAACAATTTCTGGTTAGTATGTCTCTTAAATGGATGCCATCCTAGATTTTTTTTTATAACTCTGTGCACCTTGATGTGGTGCATATTTAAATTGCGCCCAACACATCGATTACTGATATGCGGATTTGCTGACACAGCCTCTCTTATTTGCTCAATTTCTGTTTCATCCCGTTGACGCACATTTTGTGGACGCGTTGATGCATGTAGTGTGCCAGATTCGCAAAGTCGGCAATATAAAATTTCGAATAAAGAATGTGACAGATGCCGTTAATTAGGATATCGATTAGCATATAAAGCTGCTGCTCTTCTTTCGCTTTGGTGGTATTCACCATAAATAAGCACCATCTTTGCTAACTCTTCGTTAGTATAACGTGGAGGCATTGTTGACTGCACTATTACGCTGTCGCTTTTCTCAACTTTTGTCTACCCAACAACTTCTCTCTGGTCACAGCTCGATTGTCTTTTGTCAGATTCGCATTTATTTTAACGCGGGAGGAGGCTCCACGTTCTTCTCTTCCCGCGTTAAAAAAAAATGTGAATAAAAGACAAATCAGCATTTTTTTCATTCTGACATTCTTTCAAAAAACACATAACGTAAAAAGTAACATTAGTAATGCAATCAATAATACCGCATCCTCATTACAGTTAAAAAGTTAGCAAATATGTTACTCAATTATGAAAAATGTAATAAAAACGCAAAGAGAACAACAGTTCTATACGCTAATCATTATCTTGATAAGGGACAACTGACACATGAACTTTTCGCTATTTTATATAGCCGATCTTGTCAACATAGCATTCTTCACGAATCAACGCGTTTACGAAACGTTACTTAACGGGAAGAAACGGTCGATCAAGTAAGACTGACGATTTCAACAAATCTGTATATTAATATCAGATGTATTGAACACATTGTACAATGTACATCATATCAAGCTAAATAATTATTAAAAAAAATTGGAAACATTTTTTTTCAATTGACACACGACGTAAAAATTGTTTCTCCAAAATTTATTCCGTTAAGAAAGATTTTGTAATTTTAAACAATGTAAGATTAATATATTATTTTAATAATTTATTATTTTTATATTGTGCAAGTATTTTATAATGCATGCGTGCAAACGTTTGACAATAAAAAATGTTTACTTAAATAATAAATAGAAAAATAATAATTTCTTACAATTAAACAAAAAAATAGATGATATAAAAAAATGCAATTGTATTATTTAATATTTTTATCATAAATTGACATAGATAATTCGAATAATAATTTCTGATAATAATTATGGAGGGACAAAGTGACGATCGTATTAATCGCCGAACACCTTTATACAGAAGAGACTCTCCTTTGCCTGAAAGAAAAGCATGTTTAGAAGCAATATAATATCAATGTTTGAATGGTGATTGTGGTTAGACAATCTAATTGTCGAACCACATTTTTTAATGATAATGTTAATTTTACGGCAAAAGTTAATGCAAAATTTTTAGAAGAAACTTGCTAAATTTGTTGAAGAATGTTTAATTAAATATCTTCCAAAACAAAATCATTTTTCAACAAGACCATCCAGCTCATACAGCACTTCGTACACGGGAAGTTTTAAATAATAGATATCCAAACAGATAGATAGGGATACATAGCAGTCTTCACGAATGGCCACCGCGATCACCTGATCTCACACCCATGGATTTTTTTGCGTGGAGGTATATACGAGATCTGGTGTATCAAACATTACCAGCCACTCGTAAAGATTTAATGGAAAAAATTGAAGCAACTAGTCGCAATATTACACTAGCGATGCTGAGCAACGTGCGACAAAGTTTTATGAGAAGAGTCGCATTATGTATGGAGGAAGCTATTTTGAACACTTGTTATAAAAATTATATAGTTTTCAATAAATAGTTTGCATATAAATTTGAAAAAAGTTTTTGATTAAAATATTTCCTTATGCGCTTAACATTTTTTGCATCTTTGAAATAAATGTATCAATTATAATTATCGTTAGTGATCAATATTCATGAAAGATTCCGAACTTTCAAAATTAGGACCTGAATATCAAATTAATTTTGCTAACAATTTTTGCAATTTAACAAGTCTATCAAAATTGATAACGCTAACAAGCACGAAAAGTAAAGAGGATAAGAGAAAAGTTTAATTATTTATTTCATGTTTGTTTCTTTTAACGTGATAATATTTTAAAATTTAATGTTTCATCTTTGATTATTGTTTCGTCTCCTCTTATAATAACTGCAACAATCCAAGACCGGTATTCATAGTCGATTCTTATATTTAAGATCGTCTTAAGTATCATTTTAAGATGTCATCAACTAATCAGAGAGCCATATTAGCATCTTAAGACGTTACTTAAGATCTTGAAATGAGAATTGACTATGAATACTGGCCCAAGTTCGTCATATTTAATTCATAAATTGATAAAAATGTGCGTAATCCACTCGATCGATAACGATTATGCCGGTATATGTATATGCCGTCGTTATCTACTGATCCTGTCTACCCCTGGCTCCTACCGTATGCAACCATTTGTGCGTCCTAAATGTATCTGCAACATGCTGTACGCGCTCCGCAATAAGTCGGTCACCCGACACCCCACAAAACATCCAGCGGCCGTGCGCGATAACACGTGATCCGTTCACCGCGATTCGATTATATTGAAAAAGGAAATCATTTATAATAAAGTTTGGGGACTAAAAGTGCTAATAAGAGAGTGAAAGTGTTATTTGCCACCCTTCGCGTCCTCCTACAAGTATCCTCCTCGTGGGTTCCAACCCTTCAGACGGATCGAATCCCGAATATTTTTCTTATTGCACCCGCCGGTACAACAAATGTGAGTTAATTTTTTTCGCCTTCCTAAGTTTTGTGTGCGTCCTGTATAAGTCTGTGTACCTTTTCTGCTCTTGCTTAAATTTTAATTGCACGTTTCAAGAATTTTTTTTTTCGATTTTCTGTCACTGCTAATATTTAAATAATAAAGCAAAATTTTTTTGAGGCAGCCTTAACTATCCTTTGCTACTAATATCATAATACCTTTAAGGTGATGCTAAAGTCGTTCTTTTTTACCGACCGAACGTTAATTTTTGGGCACGCCGTTCTTCTAATTGCATTTACAGATTTAAAAATCCCTTTCCACAATTAAAGTATAGACAGTAATGTATAACGGACGCTATATAAAGATAATGAAAACGAAAAAAATTGGAAAATTATTTTCAATTTTTTTTTGTTTTTCTTATCCTTATATAGCGTCCGTTATACATTACTGTCTATACTTTAATTGTGGAAAAGGATTTTTAAATCTGTAAATGCAATTAGAAGAACGGCTTGCCCGAAAATTAACGTTTGGTCGGTAAAAAAGGACGACTTTAGCATCCCCTTAATACGATATATAAAACTTTAATACGATATATAAAACTTTTTTGTGTGGGAATATTATTTGCCAGCCTATGATTTACAATTTTTGTGAATTTATTATTGAATTTCTTATTTAGAAAATTAGAAAATAAATACGAGTTTACAAGGCTCCTAAAGAATAATAATTCAAATGAGGCAGGAAGAGCTTCAGAGCCGTGCAGGGTGTTGTGCGCAAATACAAACTAAATACATATGTAAATAGAGTAAACGTTTCGACCGTTTAATAACAAGTCATCTTCAGTACATTGAATCTATAAAATCGAACCAATTAAATAGCAAATCGTATCATAGACTTAACGCAACATAAATCAATAAATTAAGATCTTACCGGATATATCTGCGATATCAGCTTTCGCAAACGTACCACATTGAAACGGCTTAATAAAAGATGTCATAAAGCGTCTTATTTCGAGATGTATCCTCGAGGAACGAGCGAAGGGACATCATTTTCGGAACATGAATCTGAGTAAGTCCGATAACAAAAAAACAACAATATTCAATGTCAAATGTAAAAAAATTAAATAAATAAATACGAATAAAAATAAAATAATAAAATATAATATATAAAGAACTGTACAAGTCAAGATAATAAAATTGTTAAAAAAAAAACTAACATAAAGTTAAAATATATAAAAAATTATAAAGAAAGAGTTGTACAAGTCAAATAATAAAATTGTAAAATGGTATAAATAACATGAAAGGAATAGTATAGATCATACCTATGAGTTCCGAAAACTACTCGTATATCCTAAAAGATGCTGGTACGTACATCACAGAGTGTTGTGAAACGAGTAAAGTAAGAGAATTGTCGAACAGAACGATATGAGTAGGAAAAAGAGAAGGGGAGGGGGGGGGAGAAAGATCGGGCGTTAAGGGGATGCTGGAGAGACGACTGAACTCCCACGATCCTGCGACCTCATTTAAGTGGAACTAAAAATGTCGATAATATCGATCGATAATGTCAACATCTTTAATTCCATTTCTTACATTATCATATGAGCATTTTAGAATGTCACTAGGACCATGGTTAATAAATGTGCGTATACAGGTGACTTATTAAATAGTCCCATGTAAATATTTCTAAAAAAGGTAAAAAATACGGAAAAACTATTTCAGACAAAAGTGATATAGTCTGAATCAGGGTTATGCCGTATGATTCAAGATTACATTTACACAGATTATTATACGTATTGTTTACGTATATTTTACATTGTATACACATAAAATGTGTGTCGATTGTTTATATTTTATGCGTAAAAACGCAACCATGGTTTGAAGGAGGACATACACGTTTTTCATCAGTATCGTCTGAATAGACGTTTCTGATATTTATAATTAGTTAGTATTGTTATACACATTTCTATTTTTTTTATCAGTATCGTTTTAGTAGACGTTTCTGATATTTATTTAACCAGTATCGTCTGAATAGACGTTTCTGGTATTTACTTCAGCAGTACCGTCAATATATACACTTCTGCTCAAATTGTTAAAGTATTTTTTCATGCCTAACCGGAAGAAAGAGTCATAATTCCGACACACGATGCGCAACAGCGAAGTTTTTAACGTTGACCCCGTGATTGTTCTGCCGTTGTCTGGTGCCTCCTAGGTCCTCCTTAGCCTCCTCTCTTGTTTCTGCTTATTTCTTTACCGCGACATTCTGGATGACACTCAAGTGCACGACGCGCAATTTATTACATTGCGACAACGGAAGGTCAACGTGAAACGACGCAAGCGTTATCCGCATCCACGGTTACCCGCGACGCCGTCGGAGAAGTCAACGCGGCAGACGACGAATCTCGAGCACTAGAGAATCGCGCGATCACCGCGCGTCGCGCGGCGTAACCTAACCTTTCAATTGGTTAGCCATGGCCGTTGCTAACACACAACACACACGTGTCTCCGGAACGCGCCCGCCGGGTCATGAAACGTGTCGTCCTCGCCGAATCATCGCGCGCGATTCTCTTCTATCTTTTTCTCTGTACGTCTCCTTTTCTCTCGTTGTAGCTTTGTATACAAATTCGATTCGTCAAGTCGAGCGTTTACATTCGCAACGCGCAGCGTATTATATTCACTTTTTCTCACAAATTTATAAATATATTTATAAATAATTACAAAAAAATTATTCTTCATACATACGTACGTACAATAATTTATTAATGAATATTGAAATATATATAAAAGTTAGTAGAATTTTTTAAAATATTTATACATAATTTTGAAACAATTTTTAATTATTTCGTACCAAGTGCGTTATTATAAAAAAAAAACGTTAGGGAATTTAAAAATGCTTTCTATTATCAATTGAATTAAAATTTCTCAAAAACACGAAAGATGTATTTGCTATGAAAATTTGTAATATATGAGAACGTGAAAATAAGTGTTAAAATTTTTGCACGTGTTTTGTGTCCAATTTTAATGTAATTAATAATAGAAGAGCATTTTTTATTTCTTAATTTTTTAAATTACTAGATTAAAAAAAATTCTCGTTCTGAGGGATCAAACATGAAACCTCGACAATACTAGCCACGCATTTTTTACCAAGTTATACGAGACTATTTCATTATAATAAAATAGTCAATATATCTGCTCAAATCATAAATTGTGATATATATATATATATATATATATATATATATATGTATGTATCTCACAATTTATATATGTATGTATATACATCACAGTACAGACACACACACACACACACACACACACACACACGTAAGTGTATGTATATGTATCTGTATTTGTGAAATGGGCCCGTCCATCGCCCATTCCCGTGAAACGTAACCAAACTTTTTCATCGTTTCTCTGTTCTCTTGTATTTTGCCTATAACATAGATTAACAGTACTGCCTTTTAATTAAACAGTACTTCTGTGCTGTTGTATAATACTATATACACAGAATATATGTATAAGTTGCACATTTTATTTTTTTTGTTTGTCCTATCACATGAGATTTATGAGACGTATGCAATTAATTTTTCACACGAATGCATAACAATATTCTTCGAAATAAATATGTTCAAAGAATATTTATTGTCTCGGAAAAGGCAAAAGTTCATTATTTTCTAAGATATTGACAAAGTGACGTCTCATAAGTTCAACGTCATTAGAATATGTTTCTCTGCTAGGATTTTTTCCTAACACTATATCTGTTGCAAAAGCTGCTGCGTATATTCCACAACACGTACCATCTGGTTGCGATTGAACTTTTTCAAAGCTTATGTCCGAACATTTCAGTTGTGGAAAACGAGCGTTTATATATGCTTTTTCTTTTGACGCCAATTTATTGTATGTACAGCCCGATAGGCTATCATATACATAAAGTTTGATTCCGTCAAAATATATACAACGCCAGTGATCAGTACAATTTCCTCCAATTATTTGTACACTTTCGGTATAACTGGCTTCGATTAATTGTGGACATTCTATATAGTGTACACTTTGTGTTTTTAAATATGTTGTTTCTGCCACAAGGCGTAAGAATAAGTCTAACGAATCGTCATTTAATTTACTATGTTTGGGCAAAACATTCTTTTTCACCAAAGAAAGAGAAATCTGACGATTATCAAAAACTCTTCTTAGGCTTGCTATTTCATCAGCTGTAGGATTATAGTTAGTTATATGACTTACTATTACACAGTCATCTTCCTCTACTACAGCAGTAGGAACAGTAGCATTTGTCCCTATTGAAATATTATTATATTTTAATCGTTTTTTGTCAATCGTTTTTTCTTGTTCATTGGTTGTCGTTTCATGTTGTCGCTTATTGATATAATGAATTGCACTTTTGGACTTTTCTTTTGCTTCTATTATATAATTCGGTTCTCTAATAGGCAAGTGTCTATTATGTCGACTGTCCACAATTTCAGGAAGCAAACATTCGAAATAGAAACGTTTTAACAGAGACAGCATTTGATTTTGCCAAAAATCAATGTCTCTATTTACACGCACTGTTTTCATGCTTTTTGGCGTCCATAAAGCAAAAATGCAATAATTACGCCGCGTTATATTCAGTTGTCCTTGTATTTGATAAAAGAACCGATGATTTCGGTTCATTACGTTTGGATCTTTTCTATCAAAAATGCCTTTCAATCGAGGCAATGTAAGAATAGCTTCTTCCGCTGTTATAGCTTCAGCTGAAGCAGGACATTTAATCTCGATTAAACCATCTTCATCGAGAAGTCCGTCAGGAGAAGCGCTCAAATATGGATTGTCACAATCTATAAACAATCCGCATGGTTTTATATCTTTCTCTAATAATTCTGATAAATCTTGTTTCGCAATTTCCTCCATTTCGCGACCATATTTCATGGCTGCAGTATCGGTTAATGCTGGAAACAAAATGTTCTTGACGGTTATTGCACAAGACGTTGTTGGCCTCATACGACATATAAGTCCAAAATTTGATGATGTCAATCTTTCTTTTCTCAACGTCTGCCATAATTCGCATTTACTTTGTTCTCTGCTATCACATTCGATTTGTTTCCAGTTTCTCCCATCTTCGAATAATTTTTCAAGTTGTTTTTTTTTTAATTGTTCGAATACGTCAGGTGAGAGATCTGGTTTTTGAGATTTAGGTCCGTAATAACTATCTGTCCCTTCCTTTGTTTTAAACTTTTTAGGTTTTCCATGCACTTTTCGATATTCTTTTGTTCGAGCTACTTTTATCTGTCGTCGCTTCTCCAGATTTTCAATAATAGAAGGGACAGTGTTGCAAACATTTTTATGTAGTTTTGTAAGAACTTCTTGCGTGTTATGCTGAATAACAGCTCCCGCAATTCTGGCATTATAAGAACCTCGTGCACCAAAATTTTGGCGTTTTCCGGCAATTGCTTTGCAGACTACCGAATTAAATAATTCTACATAATTATTTGTTACATTAAGCAACAAACTATCGGAATAAGCGCTTAAATATTTTATTGCATTCTGTATTTTCGGATACAGACCGTACTTTTTTAGATACGGAACAGAATTTTCTATATTTTTATTGTCGACATCTTTGCATGTGCGACCACGTTCCGCACATCGTTTATGTTCACCGAAGATATGACTTGGAATATTTAATATATCTTCGCGTAATTCTATTGCTTGACAATGCTGAGGTTGTTGCTCTTTCCTTCGACGCTCAGCCGATTCATATATTTCTTTTACAATATTTTCAATATTGTTTCTCACAATATTTCGATATTTAATAAACTCACGATTTCTACGTAAGCTTTGTACAATTGTATCTGCGATCTTTTTCAGTTTTTTGCGAAGATTACGAAGCAAATGATTAGTGCATTCGACCTTTCGCACTGTTACATTTTGCTCCTGATACGGTTTATTATTAATGATGCTCTGATACACATTGCTATCACCATCGGCAATGATTGTTCTATATATTACATTATGCTGTGAAATGCTATGATTGAATCCTTCTACAATAGCATCACTTTCCATGCGTGCAGAGCTTGCATTACGATCAAAATTTTTATAACATTTATGAACTTTTGCCTCTATTTTTCTTTGTTCCGCCATATGACAAACCGTGCAAAATTTGTTGCGAACGCCAACGAAGAGGACTTTCCCTGTGCGATAACCTATAATAGCTCCAACACCAGAAAGTGAATCGTAGGCGGTGCCGTAGGACCTCTTCGCCCAACTACCATCTACAACAACGGTTATATACGGAATACTATTGATAATTTCGTTATTCCCTATAGCGAGTTGCCTTTCCATTTCGCCTGCTATTTTCATATTTTCTAAGGCTGTTTTTTCAAAATCATCGATTATTATTTCTCGATGTTTGATATATGTCTTTTCAGACATACACGGTATATTTGCAGCTGCAAATATCTCTTCCATTTGGGCATATCCAAGCCCACTACTAATGGTTCCAGCTGTGAGAGCCGTATTGATGTCCATAGTTTCATCGTCTATGGGATGTGACCAAATGCTTGCTTCATAATGACACATTTGGCATTTGTAAAAGAACTGCGTCATAAATCCTTTGCGACGAGTATTTACAAGAATCCAATCTTTAAATTGGCACTCAATTCCTCGCGCATGATTATCAAAAAATCTATGCAGTTCTTTAAGAAAGAAAGACAAGTTCACAATGCAATTCCCTTCTGGTTCATAATGAATACGTTCTACATCCAGAAGGCCTTTGCTCTCGATGACAATAGTATCGTCATCTTTGTTAACATTTTTGTGTTCATCTTTACTCATTGGCATAGCGCCCATGCATAATTCTTGGGTACTCACCTCTTTCGATTCCGTGGCAGGAATCATGTCTTGTAACATTATATTTTCGTTATCTTCTTTTTTACTATTGGCTACTTCTTCACTCAACCTTTTCAATAATTGTCGCCTGCACAGAAATAAAATATTACAATAAACATTTACGGGAAATCTCAAGATAAAAAAATTGATTTTTCCAAAAAAATGTGATGTGTCATCGTTACGTACGTAAATTTTCAATTTGTTACATTTTCAATAAATAGATCCTTTGTTTATTCCGTATGATATTTAGTTTACTAAAAATTATTTTTATATTTTTAAAATTGTTTACTTTTACTACTTATTTCATCAGTATCGTTTACATAACGTTTCTGATATACACTTGTAATGTTCTTCATTAATATTATTACTAACTGTATTGTCAATACAATACACGTTTCTAATAATTATTTCACCACTATCGTGAATACACGTTTGTGGTATTCATAACCAGTATCGTCAATTGACGTTTCTGGTATTTTTTTGTACAATACGATTAAAATGTACGCCTTTAGTGTCTAAACGTTACAATAAAATTAAGAATTATTACTATTTATTTCAAACCTATTTATTCAAAAATTACTAAAAAAATATTTGTTATTATCAAATGTACGAGGGAAACGGCAAAATTACAAGCAGCAACTAGATAATGCAGTATTTTTCTATGTTTACAACAATGTAAACACTAAAGGAGAATAAATTACTATGTTTTTAAAAGTAAAGGACTTACATACTTGTTGCTTGTAATTTGGCCGCTTTCCTGTTACTATAATTTTCCTTTTACTCCAGTTTCAAAATAAACAAAGGATCATCGCAATACGCAAGCATGTTGTATAACATTTTGCACATTTCATAATTATCAATATATAATGGGTGAATAACTTTTTATCTGTCAGTCTATTCGTCAGTTGATAATTGAATATATTCAATAATCTATCATTCATAATTTTACATTAAATAACATAGGTGGACGAAATTTGAGGGGGGGGGGGGGACATGTGCTCAGAATTTTGAACGTTATTTCTATAAGATTTTGATGCACTGAAATAACTACGTTGTCGGTTTTCTTCCATCACCTTCCATATTTGTACATAATTGCAAAAACACTTTTTCTCAACCTTGATTTCTTTGTTTTTTTTCTGGTTAAAGGAAAAATGATAGGGATATTAGTTTTCACATGCTAACCATTTTTTATGCTAACCACAAACTAAAAAGTAATAAAATCATACAAATTTGGAAAAAAATGATAATTTTTGAAATATATAACCAAGTAATTTTAAAGAAAAAAATTTTTTTTAATATTTGGCCATTTAGATTTATAGCTGCATGTTTTTAGTTTAAATCTTTTTCTCAAAAATTATTTTCTGACCATTTGTTAAAAAATTATTAAAAGCCCAAATGCTTCTTGCGCGCGTCACTTACGGTATGCGACATCATCTCGAGTTTGACGAACTGCCATCGAATAACACTCAAGAAGTTATAAAATTATACGAGAGCATGTTTTGTACTTTTTTTGGTCGCCGATTTAATAAATGAACAAATCATAATGACGGTTCCAATATCAAAGACAATAATTTTAAATGTGTGTAAATATCATGAAAATCGATATCTAATGGTTTTGTAAGTCTTTCATTACTACTGTGTAACCAAATTTCTTAACAAATGGTCAGAAATTTATTTTTCAAACATAGATTTAAATGAGAAACATACATTTATAAGCCTAAATGGACAAATATTTTTTTAAGGATTTTTCTTTTTAATTACTTGCATTTATATTTAGATATTTTTTTTTTTCAATTTTTCACGATTTTATCTAACTTTTGTGTTGACGGTTTGCATAAAACATTGTTCTAAGTTGCAAAAGAATATTTTTAATATTGTGGGAACATTTCTGTGTGAAAAATCGTAAAACTGATCTCCCTATCATTTTTTCTGTAGCCAGCAAAAAATCATAAAGAAATTAAATTCGAAAAAACTGGTTTTGCGATTATTGAACAAATCGGTAATGAAAAAAACGGACAACGTAGTCGTTTTTAGCGCATCGAAATCCTATAAAAACATTATATAAAAACATCCTTCAAAGTTTAAAGCACAAAAGACCCCCACCCCGAAATTTTGTAGACCTGTGTTCAATAAATTATACGCATGATGTACTAACCTTTGCATGTATGCTTTTCGACGACAATATCTGTGCCTGTGCGAAGAACGCTTCTTCTCTGTTTCTTTGACACCCATTGCATAAATAAAATAAATTGTATAAATAAGATTACACAAATTCTAAATATCAAAATAACGTATAACACGAAAAATGGAGAAAAATCACTCTTTATTACGTTACACGTTACGCTGTGTCACTGTTGATATCCTCAAATCAACGGTCTCCGCGATCGTTGTTTATTTCTGCCAGTCGACAGCAGATATAGCAAACGCAGCTCACCGTCAAAAAACGCGCGCACACCAAGAAAGAGCAATGTGTGCGCATAACGGTGAGTGAGACCGACTGACCGAACGAAAATTTTCTAACAATAAGTCTTCTCGCGGTGTGCGCTAACTTTATATAGTACGAATACAAGAGCGTAACACATTTATACATTACTATTGTAAAATGTACTTGATGAAGAATCCGCTAAAAAAGTAATAAAATATTTTTGTCAGCTATAGCGTTACGGAAGAAAAATTGTCAAATTGGTTAGCTGTGTGGCTAATATGAAAAAGGTTCCAGATTCCAGTTTCAATCCCTCAGAAAAACATTTTTTTTTTTTTAATCTAATAAGTAAGTTTAATCTGATAAGTAAAAAAAATCAAGAAATTCAAAAATGCTCTTCTATTAGGAATCAGATTGAAATTGGACATATGTAAAAATTTTAAACTTATTTTGACGTTCAACACTCTTTGTAAATTTTTATGGCGAATATATCTTTTGTGTTCTTGAAAAATTTTATTTCAATTGATATTAGAAAAGCATATTTAAATTTCCTAATATTTTTCTACAATAATGTACTTGTACTTTTAATAAAAAATGGTTTAAAAGTTATGTATAAAATTTTAATAAAATCCTACTAACTTTTGTATATATTTATACGTACATTCATGATTATACATACGTATATATCAAGAATGATTTTTTATACAACTATTCATAAATATAAATTTATGAGAAAAGTGAAAATAATGCGCTGCGCCTCGCGAATACGAACGCGCGGCTCGACAAATTGACATCAGAATTCGTGTGTAAAGCTACAACGAGAGAAAAGGAGACCAACTGAGAAAGAGATAAAAGAAAATCACACGCGACGATTCAGCGAACGCGACGTTTTGGTCAAGATGCGTTTCGTGAGCCGGCGGGTGCGCGGCAGCGGGAGTAACCTGCGCTACCTCTGTTGCCGCACACACGCAAAGCCGCACACGTACATGTTTCTTGGAGATCGGTGAGCGGGAAGAAAAGTGGTGAGGCGCGTTACAACCACGTACCTTCTCGCTTTACGCTGGGCAGAGCGAGAAAGCATGATAGACAGTAGCCTTACAACTGCGGTGCCGAGCGTTATTGGTGCATTCTTCTAAACGTGAAAGTCTGATTGGATGATCTAGGAGCATATCTGCCAATGAAACACATCCGCGGTGTCTGCGAGGGCGCGCATTGAGACATTTCAAAAGAATCGAGGCATAAGATACAAGTGTCCAAGCAGTCCAAGTTGCCTCTCCGCTGCTCACCGTAGACGTGTGCGGACGTTTGTCCCTTACCGGAAATATTTGTGAAACCGCCGATTGCATCATATCGGCAATTATTTGGTGTTTTTGGATTCCAACTTGGTGTTTTTACATTTCAACTTTGGATTTTTTTTACCGAGAGGAAGAAGAAGAAGGCACAAGTGTCGCAGACAACGACACCATTTTGTACGCGGTCCACGTGGCGGAAGAAAATGCCACCAGGCCGAAAAAGTAAGTTAATCATCAGAGATTACCTTTAGACATAATCGCTAGACAAAAATAATACAGTGTATTTTTAATTTGTTCCCCTTTTTTGTTACAGGTAGAAGTGAGGGCGGCATGCCTCAAAAACCGGCTATAACGTCGCCACCGGCATCGACGACGGCGACGTCGCGATCAGCATCGACGACGGCGACAACATCGCGACCGGCATCGACGACGGCGACAACATCGCGACCGGCATCGACGACGGCGACAACGTCGCGACCGGCATCGACGACGGCGACAACGTCGCGATCGGCATCCGCGACGGCGACAACGTCGCGATCGGCATCCGCGATGGCGACAACGTCGCGATCGCCATCGTCACCGGTACTTGAGTCTCTGTACGATACATCTGACGACAATATATCGTACAGAGAGTCGCGAAGATACGCAAGGACGGCGACGGCGACGCCTTTGAAAGAGATGCCGTCTCCACAATCAGGACAAGGACAAGCCAGGCCTGAAAATGTGATAAATAAAGTAAGTACAAAATATTGATGATAAAAATCAATATGACAACAAACATTTTTTAAATAACATAATAATTATTAATAAAAAAAATTTTTGTGTTTCAGAAGGTGAACGCAGCAGTGAGGAAGGTACTACAAAGGGAACGGAGAAAATTTGGTCGCCCTCAACGATTCGGGGGTTTTCCATCACTCTTCAACGTTCAACCACCAGCACCGATGTACATGTCACCAGCTCCAATGTACGGGCCACCAGCACCCATGTATGGGCCACCAGCACCAATGTACGGGCCACCAGCAACAATGTACGCTGCATATCCGTACAGTGGATATACAGCACAATGCAATGGATATAGAGGGTATTTTTAATTCATTCTTTTAGTTTATGTACACACACGCACACACACATAGAGGCATATTAAATTAACTTTATTTCATTATCTTTCTTTTCTTTTTTTTTTACACACTTTCTCTCTTTCTGTCACCCTTTTATTCACTGTTGTAGAGATTCAATACTGTCAATGGCTTTCAATACTCTCTCTAGTACTACGTTTACATTTTGAAACAAAATTGCATTCTTACTTACAATTATGATGATGAGAAACATTTTTCTCTAAAATATATTAAATATATTTTATGAAGAAATTTATTGTTTTCTGAATATATTCTTATTCTAAATTTTTGAAACCACGAAATAGTCCTTTCTTACATTTGAAACTTTATATCATACAATCATATTTAGAATTTACTTTATTCATCAAGTTTTCTGGCTTATCTCTTCTTGCTCTCAAACGTGGGGACAGCAGCTTCTCTGAGATACTCACACACACACAAATACACACACACTTTCTCTCTTTCTGTCACCCTTTCATTCACTGTTGTAGAGATTCAATACTGTCAATGGCTTTCAATACTCTCTCTAGTACTACGTTTACATTTTGAAACAAAATTGCATTCTTACTTACAATTATGATGATGAGAAACATTTTTCTCTAAAATATATTAAATATATTTTATGAAGAAATTTATTGTTTTCTGAATATATTCTTATTCTAAATTTTTGAAACCACGAAATAGTCCTTTCTTACATTTGAAACTTTATATCATACAATCATATTTAGAATTTACTTTATTCATCAAGTTTTCTGGCTTATCTCTTCTTGCTCTCAAACGTGGGGACAGCAGCTTCTCTGAGATACTCACACACACACAAATACACACACACTTTCTCTCTTTCTGTCACCCTTTCATTCACTGTTGTAGAGATTCAATACTGTCAATGGCTTTCAATACTCTCTCTAGTACTACGTTTACATTTTGAAACAAAATTGCATTCTTACTTACAATTATGATGATGAGAAACATTTTTCTCTAAAATATATTAAATATATTTTATGAAGAAATTTATTGTTTTCTGAATATATTCTTATTCTAAATTTTTGAAACCACGAAATAGTCCTTTCTTACATTTGAAACTTTATATCATACAATCATATTTAGAATTTACTTTATTCATCAAGTTTTCTGGCTTATCTCTTCTTGCTCTCAAACGTGGGGACAGCAGCTTCTCTGAGATACTCACACACACACAAATACACACACACTTTCTCTCTTTCTGTCACCCTTTTATTCACTGTTGTAGAGATTCAATACTGTCAATGGCTTTCAATACTCTCTCTAGTACTACGTTTACATTTTGAAACAAAATTGCATTCTTACTTACAATTATGATGATGAGATAATGCATGTCTGTTCCTGTATGTGTGTTTGTGTTTTTGTTGTTTAATTTTTAGTAGAGAAACAGATATATTACTTTGAACAAATTCTTTATCTCAATTTATAAATAAACGCCTCTGTGTGTGTGTGTGTGTGTGTGTGTGTGTGTGTGTACATAAATATATATATGTATATATATTCATATGCATATATGAATATGTAGGTATACATCTTCCATTAGTTCATATTGTTATCAATACATATATACATATGTATATGTGTTAACGTAAAATGTTTTGCGACTAACTTTATTCCCTCGTATCCAATCATTACAACACACGAGATGTAACAGAGTTTTGCGGAATCGATGTTACTTTTCATCGATAGAATCTTAGTCTTCTTTACAAGCATGTAGTCCGTAGCAACGCATTTTCTTTATTTTCGTTTATATGAACGCAATACAAACGTGCTGCGTGAACTCTGTTACATTTTGTCTGTTGTAATCAAAATAATTAAAATTGTATATCATAGACTCATATTTAGTTGTAACTTTCTTATCTTATATCGTTTTTCATGAATGCGAGATTGCAATTTTAAAACATTACACTTCGTAACGAATTCTAACTTGTAAACTTTTATGTCAATTAGTGTAAGTACAGTCGGACTCTCTATGTGTATTTCATACCGCTTTCCAAAGTGTCGTGCATTTCGTGACAAAATACGAACGTGTGTTACATTAACGTACATATGTATATGCCTGTATGTATACACATACATACATATAAAAAATATATGTCATGTGTATACTATACATGTTATGTACATGATGTACGTAAATGTGATACACATTCGGAGTTTCGAAGGAGGCATCTGGCACCGATCTTTCGAAAATCTGACACGAATTGTGCGAACAGTCCAACTGCACTTATATTTTTGCGGAGAAATGTATTCTCTCGTATGCAATCATTACACATACGAGATGTAACAGACTTTTCATCGATAGAATCTTAGTCTTCTTTACAAGCATGTAGTCCGTAGCAACGCATTTTCTTTCTTTTCGTTTATATGAACGCAATACAAACGTGCTGCGTGAACTCTGTTACATTTTGTCTGTTGTAATCAAAATAATGGTAGATCATTTTTCATGAATGCGAGATTGCTACTTTGTAACAATTTTAATACATTTCTGTTTGTAATTTTTTTTTTTTTTTTTCATTTCTTTGTATTTTTGGTAACGTGTATTTTTAGTAACATGAATATGTATGTTCTTTCTTTTGAATGTTGTCTTTACTTTTATGAAACCTGATTGTATAAAAAAGACAGACTAGTCACAACATATATCTATATGATAATGATGAAAATATTGTAACGTGAACATTTCGGGTTTGTAGTTTTGTAATAAACTAATACTGAATAATAAATTTATCAATTTTCTTTTTTTTTGAAATTGTTTGTATGTATTTTATGTGTGTGTGTGTGTGTGTGTGTGTGTGTGTGTGTGTGTGTGTATACATCCATTATGTATATACATATAAATGTGTAAATGTGATTCTGCCATGTGATTCACAATAGAGTATTTTTTTAAATCTAATAACGAATTCCTGTCTCAATCTTACCACATACAAATTTTTAAATTTGCTTCTAAATAATTGGTATATATGAACAAATAAAGAGATAGATGTAAATGTCATACATTTATTATATATCCGAATTATATTTGTTGGATCAAATGTTTTATATATAACGTATATTTTTTCTGTTCTTTTCTTCCTTTGAGGATATCTGCACTCATTCACACCGTAGAGCTGTCAAGTCACAAAAATATCAGAATCTGACAGTTGCACAGGTTTGCTGGGCAAAACGATACCTAGCCCCCCTTTGGACAACGCGATAGAATAATACTAAATCATTAAAACTTATATGGAAAGCTAATAAAAAAATATTCTGCTTGGATAAAATTATATGTCTACGTGCACGCGAAATAGAGGTGCATTTATTTTAACCATTCGTGTGCTCCCTACTGGGTGTGTTCGGAAAAATTGCTATTAGAGCTATTTGTAATTTCTATCTTTATTATTCATTAGATAATAGATAAAATAATACAAATAGCGCTAATAGCGTTTCCCCGAATACACTTTTTATATAGGCACTCTAATGTGTTGCTATTCGTGCGACATTGCCGGTAATCCCTAGACTCTCCCTATAGTTACACAGCGCCGCTGTCGTAAAATCTAGGAACTATTTCTATAGCTATAAGCGTTCTGTTTATCGTTCTGTACCTCGATTTCACGTACACGTAGGCATATAATTTTCTCCAAACAAAATCTTTTTTTTGAAGCTTCCGATCTAAGTTTCGATAATTTAGTATTGTTCTAACGCGTTATCCGAAGGGGGGCTAGGTATCGTTGTGCCCAGGAAACCTGTACAACTGTCAGGTTAACCCACATTGTCGTGGCTTGACAGCTCTACGGTGTGGATGAGTGCAGATGTGAGTGATTATTACTGTACTTTTCAATTTTTTTGTTGATATTTACATATAATGTTACTTCCCCCCCTAGATTTACATGTATATTTTAATTGTGTAAAAGCATTTTCAATTCTGTAAACCAAATTTGAAGAAAATGCTTGGAGAAAAAATGTCGGTAATTGCGCCAATCCAGCATCCCCTTAAGGAGGGAAAATACGATCGAGAATAGGAAGATACGCGTCAGAAAGCAATTTGGTATCACTTTGTTTGTTGAGTCCTTTTTGTTGTCTCTTTATGTGTAACATTTCAGATATCAATCTTTGCTTAAAAGATGGTTCTTTATCTAAAATTTCTATAATATCCCAATTGAAATCATGATTGTTCTCGATATTTCGTAATAACGGAAGGAGAACTGGATTTTCTGATATCTGATTTATGTTTCGTGACTCTTGTTTTAAGTTGACGTTTTGTCTGTCCCACATAAGACGACTCACAATCTCTACAATTAATATTGTAGACTACGTCATTGCACGATAATCGGTCAATGTGGTCTTTCCCCATGGTTATAAATTTATTAAGTTTGAAGGAGATTGTAAACACTACGTTGCAGTCATACTTATTAGGGAAAGACAAAAATTTGACTGATACCGACTTGATATAAGGAATCGTAAAATACCTTTTCGCAAATACCTCGTCCGCCATGTCAATGTCATTTTTATAAAAAAGGTGTTTTAAGATGAATCATGGCAAAGATAAAATTTAATGGATAGTTATTGTCAAATAAAATATTAATCGTAAGAGTGAAATTTTTTTGATGAAACTGTGGATGTGATAATAAAATAATTCTGTCTACCATACCAAAAACAACACCTTTTTTTATGACATAACGGGTGATGCGAAAGAAAATTAAGGTATCTTCCCGAAAAGGTGGATTTACGATACTGATCCAAAATAATCACATTGTTGCATTTTATCAATAACACATCAAGAAAACTGATTTTTTCTTCTCTCTCTATCTCCATTGTGAATTGCAGGCGGTCATGCACGGAATTAAAAGTGTCAAGAATACAGGATAATGAGTATTCGGGTGCTGCCAGTATAATATTGTCTACGTATCTAAAATAGAACGGTAAATGGAACGGAAGCTTTTTTATCGCAGTGCATTCTAAATCCTGCATGACCAGGTCTGCTAAAATAGGAGATAACGGAGAACCCATTGGTAAACCAAAGAACTGTTTGTAAACAACGTTATTAAACTTAAAGAAAGTGGAGTTTAATATTAAATTGAGTGCCTTAAGGAATTCAGCAAGGGGGGTAAGAGTCTTTTGTGAAATCAAGTCCCATCTCGACGTGACGCTTTCCACCGCTAAGTTTTTTGAAACATTAATGAAAAGCGACACGACGACCAGAGATGTTAATACATGACTTGATTCCAGATTAAAACCAGAATTCCAGATTCCAGATTAAAATCAGAATATTTTTTGGTATTCAAAAATGCTTTCTTCTCAACAAGTTCATTAAACTGAATAAATCCTTGATTACTTTGCACATACAAATTCGATTTATTAGGGCATGTTTGAAACATGACTTAACGCCGACACATTTGAAGTCTTACAGACAACATTCAAATTTTTCTTTGTTTCATATGTCCTCTGTTAATAATCTAGATAGAATTTGCGATAATTTCACCAATTTGGTGTTAAGATTAGAACTCAGAAACGCTTATAAACACATGCATACATTAAGACATCAATTGTACAGAACCTCGAGGAACGTGTCTAATACTCTACCTCCGCTGATCGGAAACAAATTTTTTTCACATCAGGAAACAAAGTATAGTTTGTTGTGGCACAGTGAATATTCCAGGATCAATAAAAAAGTTGTTTGGCTTAAAACAAAAAAACAATTTATCGAACATGTTTCATGCTACACAGAGCTTTCATCAGTGAACTTATTAAAAACTAGTATGTACACTTCAATAAATTATTAGATAACTATATTAATATGTCTAACATTCTTCATGTTGACATCTCGAGTATCACCGCGAATTACAGAAATCCTAATTGACAAGCCTTTAATCAAAATTTTGAGATAAATAAACATATGAAAGTAAATAAGTAAATAAATAAAAAAGATATAAATAATAAATAAATAAATAATAAAAAATAAATAATTAATAAACATAATGATATCCATTTGCGTAAATTAAAACAATTGAAATAATAAATTAACAAGTTAAAATTACTATGACTGTCTTGTGATTAAAATTATTTATACATTAATAAAATTATTTGTTATAAAACTCGCACATTGCTGTACAATATTGTAAGTGAAAATCGAGGTAAAAACATTTAAAACGGTAAATAAGGCTGATAAATCGGAATTTCTATATATGGTATAATTTGTAAATACGTTGGCTTATTTTTGTCATCCCGGAAAATTTCATTGTACATACAAACATCTTTGACCGCGTCAAGATTAATTTAAAAATAATAAAATGTAATTGTAAAATATAATAGCAAAAGACTTAAAAAGAAAAATGATTCGGAGATTCAAACCTGGTCCGCCACGGAGGAAAACTAGCATCTAGCCTTGTCAGCCACGACGCTATCTTGGATGGTGGTTTAAGATTCTAGTACTTAACGTACAAACGTCCCAATGTTAAACTTTAACTGCGACTTTCTTAAAAAGTAAGGCCCATTCACGCTAACCTTTTTACACTGTTAATATACTTGTTTCCTGCAACCGCGAGAAAATTTTCCCGTGGTCACACTCCAGAGGCTACCAAGGGAAGGGGAGCCCCTCGTAGAAATCCATCCAAAGCCAAAAATGGAATCCGGAAAGGAGAAAAAAACCAAGAGAAGTCTCATCAGACCAAGTCGAGATAAGCATGCAACTGGATCTGGCCCATGCGAAGGCCACAATTGCCACAAACACCGCCAATAACAACGACCACACAACAGATGACCACATCGAAGAAGTGGACTCAGCGGCAATCTCACCAACGAGCAAAGACATCTCGAAGATACACGCCCTCCGTCCAGGAAATTGACAGAGGAACAAGCCGAGAAAGAATCAACAAATTAGCAATAGGTACATAAAATACCCAAAAAACTAGATATCCACCCGATACAAAATTATTTTTTGTTATTATTTTTTTTATTATTGCGTTCATGCATATTCCATTTTATTCAATCGTTTTTATTTTATTTATCTCTACGAGAAACCATATCAACTTAACATAACCACAAAAATAATAAATAATTACTCGTTATTAGATTAATAGAAATACTAAGTTAAGATACCCATTGACATTTCACGTTATTGTTTAAGTATAATAAATATTACAAAACCAGTTCAATTATCCAGCGCCATTTATTTTATTAATTATAAGATAAACTACTATTAAACTAAATACACCACAATTCAATTTGTGAAATTACCGCGCTTTGTAATAGCATCGCCTCCATATTGGCGGAGTAATAGCGTCCGAAAATAGGGGCCTCAGGGAGAGATGGCAAGCGTCGCCATATTAACAGTCAGTCGGTTACAGACCGCCGAAGGAATCGGATCGATGTCACCGGACATAGACAAGATGATGCAACATTGCATCATCGCGCGCGACGAAAAACTTTAAGTTTGTTAATACGTATCGTTGTACAGCGGGACATAAAAGAACTTTATTTTGTTTATTATCATTTATATGTGTGTGTGCAATAAACATATTATTCGTGTGAACTTGACATGAATTCTTTGCGTACTCAGCGAAGAGAAGTCCCGTTTCCATGCGCACATCTGAAACAATAAGTGCATAGACGTTGAACGCAGTGCACAATTCATAACAATTTTACTTACCTGTGTACCGACGAACATTACGCAGTGGCGTAATCAATCCCACGACGACCGTTGACAGGAGGGACGAGCCTGGCCAATCACGTACAAGGATTCCTGAAACAGACAGAAAGGACGATTAGACATTCCACCTTGGTAATTACAGGGTCAAATTACCTGGCGACCGTGAGATCCGTGCAGGATCAACACAAAAAGTAAGGGAAATAACCCTAAAAGTGAAAATGACAAAATTAATGTCCGTTCGTCCGGTCACATCCCCCCTTTCGAATGAGCTATGACTCATCTCATTTGGCATTTTATAGTTCTTGCCTATTCCTTATCAGCTTGGTCCATTCTACTTACATGCAAGAGATTAATCATTAATTATCAAACACCCTGTGTATATATATATATATATATATATATATATATATATATATATATATATATACCAGGTGTATGCATAAGTTTTTTCCGGTTTCACTAAGAGATGGCGCCAGCGAAAAGTACGCAGCGTATTAATTTGACACATACGTCATTTAGTTCGTCTGACATAGAACTACAAACACACACAAGTTGAGTCCGCCAAAAACTAGCGTCTTTGTTTTATTGTTCAGTGATCATGTCAAGTTTTGTGCCTGAAAAACAACATTTGCGGCACGCATTGCTTTTTTTACTTAATCAAAAGAAAAAGGCTGTTGAAAGTCATCGTTTGCTTGTAGAAACACGCTCCATCGATTAGAACAGGTGAGACATGGTTTCGACAATTTAAAAGTGGTGATTTCAATGTGAAAGACAGTGAGCGCTCTGGTAGACCACAAAAATGCGAAGACGAGCAATTGCAGGAATTATTGGATGATGACCCAACTCAAACTCAACGGCAATTAGCAGAAGCATTTCATGTATCACAAGATACATTTCATGTATCACAATTAGCAGACGTTTACGAGCAATGGGAAAGATCAATAAACTCGGTAAATGGGTCCCACACAATTTGAATGAACGTCAAATGGAAAATCGCAAAGTCACTTGTGAAATGCTGCTTCAACGCCACGAAAGGAAATCATTTTTGTATCGAATTGTGACGGGTGACGAAAAATGGATTTATTTTGAAAACCCGAAGCGGAAAAAATCGTGGCTTCCACCTGGCAAAGCCGGTCCATCAACACCAAAGCCAAATCGCTTCGGCAAGAAGACCATGCTCTGTGTCTGGTGGGACCAGAGCGGTATTGTGTATTATGAACTCTTGAAGCCCGGCGAAACCGTTAATACACAACGCTATCGCCAACAAATGATTAATTTAAACCACGCATTAATCGAAAGACGACCGAAATGGGCCAGAAGACATGGCAAAGTGATTTTGTTACACGACAATGCGCCGTCTCACACAGCAAAACCAGTGAAAGACACCTTAAAATCTCTTGGATGGGACATCCGTCCGCACCCGCCGTACTCCCCAGACCTGGCGCCATCTGACTATCACCTCTTCGCATCAATGGGGCACACGCTCGCAGAGCAGCACTTCAGCAATTTCGAGGAAGTTGAAAAATGGCTCGACAAATGGTTTGCCGCAAAAGACAAGCAGTTTTTCTGGCATGCTATTCATAAATTACCTGAAAGATGGGCGAAATGTGTAAAAGCCAATGGCCAATATTTTGAATAAAAAAAATTAATTTCCTTTGAAAATTACGTGTTTTTTTACCAAAAAACTTATGCATACACCTGGTGTATATATATGTATATATATATATATATATATATATATATATATATATATATATATATATATTGTGACGTGGCAATTTTATCTGCCTCGCTACTTCGTCCTCCACTTAGGCATAGCGCAAGGAGGCGCGTATAACCGGGTCGGGCACTCGGCGAGAGAGCGGAATCTCCGGCGGGACTACGTAGGGTATTATTTTTATTTACTCATTCGCGGCTTATTTCATGTAACTGTACCTCGAAAAACGTCGCCTAAGGACCAGCAGCGACGAGGGAGATGGACGGCGGCGAGAAAAGGAGAAGGCGATCGTCCAGGGCCGGCGCACAGGAAACCGCCGACGGAGAGGCCAACGAGATAAGACATGGCGACAGATAAGCGCCACGCAAAAGAGGCTCGCAAGTGGCACAGCGGATGGACAGGCTGGGGCGGACGAACGGCCAGGACGAGGGCCGTCAAATGCCGGCTGTCCATCGAGGAGGGTAGCGGCGTAGAATCGTTGCAGGAAGATTCGGCTGCTGTCGTCCGCGAGGACGACGAGAGCGGCGAGGATGTCGGATGCCGACGGGGACCGCACGACACCTGCGGACACTCGACACTGTGCTGCCGTGACGTCACGGCTAAATAAGGGCGGCCGCTGATAGGCCGCGCCGCTTGGCACAAGAATATCGCGCACCCTGTGGGAGGGGTAGCGCTCATCGAGCGCGATTCTCTCGGTTTTTGCGTGCAACCCGTTCAACTGCGTGCGTGTGCTGGAAAGCGGGCAGCGAGCTATCGGTTAGCTATCGGCGTGTCCGCTATCAAGTGCCCGGCCTTGGCGAGCTTTGTCGGATCGCGTGGAGGATTCACGAGGACCCGAGGGACCCGGAGGAGGACCGTGCTGGAGTCGGGGTGATCCGTCTGACCGCTGTGTAAAGCCACGAGCTGCCGGTGTCGACTGGCTCGCGTTCTGAGGTGAAGCCATTAGGTTAGTGTGTGAGTGCGTCCGCCGCGTGGCGATTGAACGTACCTTGCTTCTTGGTGTTTTGTTGGCTCTCCACCTCAAGCCCGAGACCTCGTCGAGGCACCCAGCTGTCGGCTGGGCGGAGAGGGCGGGGGTAGTCGTTGGATGGCCGGCATCTCGATAGCGTCGTGCAACGACGCGGTCTCGATCGGCTGTTCCATCTCGTAACGCAATAGGCGGTCGTGCAATGCCGCGAGATCCCCGCCGCTCAGCTGTCCACGACGCGCCAATTCCTCCCGCAAACGATCCTCCGATAGCTTATAAATCCACCCGTAACGCGATTTTCCCTCCGAAGTCGTCATCGCGGAGGAATGCCGCGAAACCGCACGACGCTACAGCGAACGAAAGAAACCCGCAAGGACGGGGCGACCGAAAGTCACGACACGGTCGCTCACAACGATCCGCAAGGTTCAGAACGAATAATATTTTGACACGAATACTTTCCAAATTCCGCCAGCCCAAGCGCGAAAATTCTCAGTAAGCTAGAACGGTGAAGACAATCACAGAGAGGCACTCGAAAACGTAAACAACGTCGTCGCGCGAACGCGTACGCGAGCGCGAGAGAGACAGCCGCAAGGCCGACGCGCACGCACAGCGCACGGCAACAAGTGACGTCGCGCGGAATCGTTCACGCGGAAAACACTCGAAATTCCAGGACCACTCGGATTCACAAAATCAGTACGCGAAAAATAGCATGCACACTGCTGAAAAGAAAATGATTAGCAACAACAGAAATCACAACAATAAAATTCACCATAGAAACATAAATCACACATATAGAAAATAATTTCAAAATGCAATAAATCAATTCGAAAACATGCAGAAGTCCTCTCGCTCTCAACGCCCGTAATTTCGATACTTGCAGAATTTCTATTTTCCAACGTTTCTGTGCCCCACGTTGGGCGCCAAATTTGCGACCGCACTCACGAGCGTGGTGCAACTGCGTTAATTGCTCGTGGCGCTAGTTAGGTAGCCAGGGGGTTCGCGAAGTCGCTCACATCAAGTGCGCGAAATTAGACGATACGATTGGGCGCCAGGCACGAGCGAGCGTGCCGCTCTGAAATCGGGACGTGACCGATCTCTCGATTCACGCCCGAAAAGAAACGCGAAAACACTCTATGTCGTCACGAGCAATAACGGGCTCCCTTAACCGGTAGCTCAGCCACGGAATTGGCAGAGGGGGTGGTTCGCGACGGACGGGGTGACAGAGGAGAGCGAGGGAACTTAGAGAAAACGCTTCAGTCCGATAGAAAAATGAACAATATATTTCCGAGATATGACGCTACTCACAAGGTTCTGCGACGGGGCCCCGCGACCCGGACGCGAGCGGAAAATATCGCGCGGTCGTCGGTACGAGCTCACCGAACGGAGAGAGTCACAATTCCTCTCTGAGCAGCGGCAGACAAACACCGTGCACTCTCGCCACTCTACACACGCACTCTCAGTTCACGCAAAATTATGGCGATTCGGCGCGAAGCAAGCGTTCGGAAGTACGCTGAACAAAACGGACATCGCCCAACAGAAACGCATACATACGCTACTACAGACGACATACAAGAATGTATCACAATTAACGCGACTTGGCTGTGGTGTCGGCGACGCTCTCAATAAACGGAACCGAACGAATCCCGATGCGACTTAATCGGATGAGGCGCACGGCGGCCGAGCACGCGGACAGCACGCGATCACTGGCGTGTATCCGGCGTAGGATTTTACGGCGGACGATAACTCTAACGGCAGCTAACGCGCGCGCGACTCATCCGACCGGCGAAATCGGTGGCTTTACACAAGTCTCGTTCGTCTCACCACGACGCTGGCCTGGCTCGCAAATCGTCCTCGCACGGGGATGTGGCACGTCCTCGGCTCCCGTCGTCTCGGCTCGTGGCAGCGCACTCGTGACGATCCACAGCGAAGTGATCGATAGCGCGAGGAAATTCGGCAGGCGGCACGCAGGATCTCTCACCCCACGCACGGGGGTTCGCCGCGCCGCGCTATTGGTTCCGCCTTATAACGCGGTCCTCGCGACCCTCTAATCAGGCTGTCGCGCCGCGGCGCGCAATTCGAGGTAGGTCGGTCTCTTCGGGCAGCTCGCCACTCTTCCCGTGGTTTTCCCGAGGCCGGATGGCTATCCCTACGGACTCTTCGACGTCCGGTGCCCCCGCACTCGGGACCACGTCAGGAACTTTCTCTCGCAGCTCCTCGTTCGGGGTCTCCTACGCGATGATCGGCGTGGAGTGTCGACATCCCCTACGCCGGACCTTCCCTCTTTGTGTCCTGCAATTTCAGCGGCTTTACTGTTGCGTACAGGCGCAACGGTAAGAGATAACGTAATTAAAATGAAGAGAGATCACCTGTCGTGCGCGCTACTGCGATCCTGCGCACGGTCCGGAAGGTCTCAAGTGGCGGGAGGTCCTCCTTCTTGTAGTCTGCTCGCCGGGTGAGATTTCGTCGATACAAAAATTGAATATCCGCTAGCCGCCGATCCGCAAAACGTCGCTAAAATTAACGGACGGACACACGCACACAAAACAGAAACGCGGAATTGTAAGCGCACTCGCCGACACGTCCGAGCCGAGAGGACGTAAAGCCGTAGCGCGCGCTCCTCGTTCGGATCTTACGATCCTTGTGACGGACAGCCAAACGGGATGTCACGTCACAATATATATATATATATAATTTTTTTTTGTTATGTATTTTTCGTATATATACATATATATGTGCGTGTGTGCGTGTGGCGTGTGTGCGTATGTGTATGTGTATTGTGACGTGACATCCTGTTCGGTTGTCCATCACAGGAATCCGGCCGACACATCCGTCTCCGAGCCGAGAGGACGTAGAGCCGCACGCTGCGGGGTAGAGTCGCGAGCTGCCTGAAGACACCGACCTACCTCGAATTGCGTGCCGCAGCGCTACAGCCTGATTAGAGGATCGCAAGGACCGCATAATAAGGCGGAACCAATAGCGAGGCGCGACGAGTCTCCGTGCGTGGGGCGAGAGATCCTGCGTACCGCCTGCCAAATTTCCTCGCGCTATTGATCACTTCGCTGTGGATCGTCATAAGTGCTGTCACGAGCTGGGACGACCGGAGCCGCTTTCGAGGACGACCTTTTTCAAGCCAAGCCAGCGTCGTGGTGAGACAAGCGAGACTTTGTAAACCGATTTCACCGATCGGATGAGTCGCGCGCGTGGTAATTGTAATTAGAGTTCAAGTTCGCTGTAAGATCTTCCGCCGGAATTGGAACACGCTGGTGATCGCATGCTTTCCACTTGCTCGGTCGTCACGCGCCTCATCCGATCAAGTCGCATCTTAATCTTCTTCGGTTCTATTTATTGAGAACGTCGATACCACAGCTAAGTCGCATTAATTGTGTAATATTCTTGTGTGTCGTCTGTAGTAACGTTTGTACGTGTTTCTGTTTGGCGATCGCGTATTTCCGATCGCGGATTTCGTACCAAATCGCCATATAATTTTGCGTGAGATAAGAGTGCGTGTGTAGAGTTTCGAGTGTGCACGACGTATTTTGTCCGCCGCTTAGAATTGAATCTTGACTCTCTCCGTTCGATGAACTCGTACCGACGACCGCGCCCGGGTTGCGAGACATTGTCACAGAACCTTGTGAGTTAATGTTAGATCTCGGCAAAAATACATTGTTAATTTTTCTGTTAAATTGATGTGTTTTTTTTAAGCTTCCTCGCTCTCCTCTACCATTCCGCCCGCAACGAACCACTCCCTTTGCCAATTCCGGGGCTGAGCTACCGGATAAGAGAGCCCGTTATTGCCCGTGATCAGTGTTCTCAGACGGGATTTTAGCGCATGCACGGTGGATTCAGCATCAGTAAAGTATTTACTTTCATTAAGAAAAGGTATTAATGAGTAGTATGAGTACCCTTGTTAAGTGGTCTAATCAATTTAATATGTTGCATAATTTTAAAATCTTTTAATAGTGAAATTAAGTGATGTTTTCACGTAAACATTCTTGCGCGAAAATCCCGTCCCATCTGAGAACACTGCCCGTGATGAAGTCGAGTATTTTTGCATTTTATCCTACATAAATTTAGAGATCGGTAACGTCTTGATCTAAGAGTGGCACGCTCGCTCGTGCCTGGCGCCCAATCGTACCGTCTAACCGCGTGCATTTGGTGTGAGCAACTTTGCGAACAGCTTTGCTATCTAACTATCGTGACGAGCAATTAACGTAATTACACCACGCTCATGAGTGCGATCGCAGTATACAGGTGTCCAGGAACTAGGGAACTTACCGCTTTGACAACTTAAAGGAGATAAAAAGGGACTAAAAAGTCTTATACCATTTTGCGATATTCGCTATAATTATCGAATTATAAAATAAAACATATGAGCCAATGTGCGGTAACACTGCGCCATCGCGCCTAGCTCGTAGGCAAGAGCACGCGTCGGTAAAGTTAACGCGTTATTGTCTGAATTGGCACGGCGCAACGGTCTGAATTCGTCTCACCGCGTGTACATACACTACAAAAATCAAATGTGTTATTTATCAAATGTGTAAGGAGAAGCTTCAGCTAAAATGTTTGTCATGGTTCGCGAAAATATTACGATACAGTATCGTGATCTCTAGCACGGAAATATGTGCCATCGAGGTGGATCGATACTATTGGTCGATCCCCACGTATTAATTCGTAATTCGTTACGTGTCATTAACGATTCATTGTATCGACTTTTGATTCTTTGTGTGATCGAGATACGACGTGGATCGCGACTAGTCGCGAGGAACGCTGAAATCTCGGAACACTACGCATCTCGCGATTCGTCGTGACGAGCGGGTGCGCCGTATCGACATTGCGTGCAAAAGTACTTCCGAACTTCCGCATCTCGACCGCAGGGATTTACGGGCTCGTGTAAACTGTACTGAGCATTGCTTGTATGATAATCTGGATTAAAGAAATGTCTGTTTCTGTGACTTAAAAGTGTCATTATTAGGTGATCACGCGCCATCGGCGTGCTCCCTTCCCTTCTCGGTCCGCGCTACGCTTCAGTTTATACAGTCCACAAACCTAAATACTAATATTTTGAGACGGGAAAATAATACCGTGTTGTACGGGTTTGAAAATATCGAAGGTCCCGTACAACAATATAAATGCAATATAACATATATTATATTGCATTTATATTGTTGAGTAGGAAATTACAACTATAACCTATACGTTACATGTTGCATTGTATTTGCTGGGAAAGCTTGAGAAAATTATTTAAAAAATTAGTTTCCTAAAAAAAGAGCGGAAAAGCATTATATAGAAATTTTAATATAATTAAATTTACATAAATGACATAGTACTTTGAACTAAAATCAAGAGACACGGTAATGTCTCGCGCCAAGTACGCGCGGATTGAGTCGCACTGTGATTCTTATTTACTGGGAGAAAGGACAGGCAAGGCTAGTTACAGATTACATCCACCTGACTTTCAGGTTTATTAATTTGCAATTAAAGTAAATACGATTACAAAAACGATTTTAAATGATTTTAAACGATTTTTTTATTTCCGGATTCCCGATCTCTGACACTCTTGTTTGCGATCATGCTTTGAGCAATAAACCTGCTAAAAAAATTTGGCACAATGCAGCGCTTTTGTTGCAAGTTACGAAAATTTTCATTCGGCATTGTTCGGCGATACAATGAATAATTAATCGTTGACCTAAATTCTATATAGTATATTAAGTATAGTATATTAATGTAATCACATTCATTTGAACGTAAGTAAAAAAAATTTGCGTAAAAGATATAAATTCGATTTTTCACTGAACTGAAAAATATCTGTGTCAAGAGCAAATTAAAAAATATCGAAAATAATTATGGGATAAAAACAATTCCAGTATACGTCATGAAATTATTTATTTTTCAGATGTTCCTCAGCGTAATAAAATTATATAATAAGAATGTGTTCCAAAAATTTTGAATATTATTTTATTTCTGTTCTGTCTCTTCTTTTTTCAACCTAATCAAAAATTGTAACATTATATCAAAATTAATGCATTGTATAAAAGAAATTAGAGAAGACTATTTACCCTCACTGAGAAAAATGGCATAAACATACATACAACAATGGCATTTAAAATACTAAATAGTAAAGTAGAATAGTAACCACGCGATAAACTAGAACCTAAAACACGATAATAGTTTTCTGATTTTGAAAATTAAGGGAAAACTCAATTTTGCGAAGAATATTCGTCAATTAGTTTTAATCCTTTTATGTTTTGTCTTGTACTCACAATATGTATTAATTCATGAATTCCAATTCTGAATCAGAGCTGAAAAGTCAAAGCAAGAAAAGATTTAGTATTTTCTTAAAATGAAAAATTAGATACATGAATAATTAAAGCAATTATGAAAGTTTATTCAAACATGGTCTCTGCTGATTCTGACTGAAGTTCCACTGCACTCAAAATACAATTTAGACTATCACAGCAGCTCTTGGGGGTATTAAGTCCATTGTAGACAATGGATTCAAAAAAGTTGTAGAAATTTAGAAGAGCGGCTGCATAATGTACGTCAAACATGTAATGTAATTTAAAGAGCCTGTCAAAGGCACGCAGAGGATTGTTTCCTACAGGAAACAAATAATTTTCAACTTGGATAAAAAATGGGCCTTTCCTTTGGTCCATATTTGTGCAACATAATAGAAATGGCTGCTTGTGTAAAGAGCCTCTCTCAGAAATTTTAGAATTTATATCTTTATTTGCCTGCAAAAACAAGAGATATTCAGAGATAAACATTAAACATTATTTCAATCTGTTTACTAAGATTTACTTACACCTATGAACTGCAAAAGGATTGGATATGGAACTGAGTTGATTCGAACCACCTTGCCACCACTTTGCTTTCTCTTGGCTTTGTTCTGAAAAGTAATTAATATATAATAAAGTACAAAAATTTCTTAGGAAATATAAATTAAAAAAAAAAGAAATTATACATACCTGTGCTTTTGTAACATTTGAATGGTTCGGAGGAGGCAGCAACTCAGATAAAACCACAATTGCTTTTAAATTAACTGGAAACAAAAAATTTCTCATTAATTAAATTTTTAAAAAAGTGCATGATAGAAAATTCTTTGCTTTCACTACTCACTGTCAAAATTAGTTAATTTTTCTAGCAAATGAGGCGCTACATTTTTACAATGTGCAATAATACGTGGGGCGAAATGGGTGGGAAATCTTGCCAACGTCGTGCCCTTCAAAAATGTCTCTAAATTCATTATCAATCTGCAACCATCATAATTTTCAAAACAAATTTGTCATTATATAAAAAAGAAAAATAAAAGAAAATAATTGAGAACTTTAAAGACAATTGAAAAGAATTTGTTATACCATTTCACCATCATAGTTTTTAAGGCGAGGATATTTTTTTAATACATTGGAAACTGTGATGCTTTCAGATGATTTCATTTCGGTATGTTTGTTTGGCCGGGTTTCATATAGTAAACGTTCAATTTGAGCCTTGACGGAATCAGTTGGCTTTGTATGCTTCATTTCAGAAATCTGGTTTAAAAAAATGACGTGTAAATTGCAGTTTACAGCTTTAATTGTTAATTTTAATTATTTGTTAACTAAGTACCTTTTCAACGAGGACAGACTTGGTTAGTTGTGGCCTATCTATAAACGGTTGTTTCCTTATTTTCTTTTTATTTGGTCTTTCAGATGTTAGTCCTCTGCGCTTCTTCTTCCTGGGTAAATGCTTTATTACCGTTTTCAGCCGCCGCTCAAGATAGCCCTCTCCAACAACTACGTCGTAGAAACTCTCTTACAAATTTAAAAAAGGAAACGTCTGAAACACTTGAAACATTTCTGACAACACAGAAACCACAAATTATCTACATGAGAACGCCCTTCAATTTTTGATGATAATCTAGGAAATGTGGATACAATGGCCTTTGCAACACGAGACTTATACGAGGTGTGTTCAAAAAGTATCGCGAATTTTGTGTTTTTTCAAAAATTATTTATTTATTCATGAATATCTATTTTGTCCCCTTCAAAGTAATCCCCATGAGATATTATACACTTGTGCCAACGGTTTTTCCAATCTTCGAAGCACTTCAAAAAATCATTTTTTTTATCTTGTTCAGCTCCTCCTTCGATGCCGTCTTTATCTCGTCAAGCGTAGCGTAACGTCGTCCTTTCATGGGCCTCTTCAGTTTAGGGAACAAGAAAAAGTCACAGGGGGCCAGATCTGGGGAATACGGTGGCTGCGGCATCATTAGTGTGTTGTTTTTGGCCAAAAAGTCGCGCACAAGCAACGATGTGTGAGCAGGGGCGTTTGGTACGAATTTCGCGGCGACCCGTCTCATGCCCAAATCATTGATAAAAATCGAATGGCACGAGCCAATCGATATGTTTAGGTCCTCAGCAACTTCTCTAACGGTGATTCGACGATTGGCCAATACCATTTTCTCCACTTCATTAATTTTTTCGTCTGTTGTTGAAGTGCTCGGGCGTCCGGCACGCTCTTCGTCGTTCACATCTTCTCGGCCTTCTGAGAACATTTTGTACCACCGATAAACGTTGCTTCGGTCCAAGGTAGCTTCTCCGTATGCCACAGTCAACATTCGGAATGCATCCGCGCACTTAATTTCATTTTTCACACAAAATTTGATACAGGTTCTTTGATCCATTTTTTTGAATAGGTAAAAATCGAAGACGATCCAAAACACGTGCAAGCAAAGCAGCTGTCAACAATTAAGTGAACATTCAAAATGGCCGAGCTTGTCGGCATAAGTGAGAGACATGAGTACCAACATAACGCCACAAAAAGATCGAAATTCGAATATACGTAACCCGCGAAAATTCAAAATTCGCGATACTTTTTGAACACACCTCGTATTCCTTGGAAGGATATCTAAATAAGAAAACAAAAGAAAACAATTAATATTCTACAAAAAGTAGAAAAAAAATAACAAAAAATAAAAGCAAAGATTAACTATAGGTACTTACGTGTTGCCACATTCTGAGCACATTTCAAATACCACAATCTTTACCAAATCTCTTCGGTGCTTGTCAGTAAATTTATTTGATTGCATAATTTTGGCTAAGTCTTCATGCTGTCCTGAATGTTTTTCAATCCATTTCTCAATATCAATAGTTTTGCTATTAATATTGCGATTAATGTCAGGCTTTACAACTGCAATGTTAGACTCAGACAATGAGTCATTATCCGTTTCGTCCAGTTCAGTTAGTTTAGTCTGGGCCTACATCGAAAGTAATAAATTAAACAAAGATAAGTCCAATCCAATTTTTTTGCAGTGGAATTAGACACAATCAATAGCCAACGTACTACTGCTAAAATTAGGAATGTTCTTACTGATTCACGTGTTGAAGAAGATTTTGATGTTGAAGGACCTGAATTTACTGAGAGGCACGTCTCTCTGATAGGTACGGACATATTTAATGCGTCCACATTTGGTGTAATGAACTGTTGATAAAAGGATGTATTAACTTTGAATCTTAAGTATTAATGCGGATGAACTTGATATACTGACCACATTAGTGTGTTCCTTAACGAGGAAAGTATCTTTTTTTTTCTTTTTATTTTTGTAACGGAGGGGAAATGCGTTACCGCATACCCCAGGCCCCGGGGGAGGTCTGGTGGTTATGTGGAGCTCTTCCCCGCCGGCAACGTGCCGGCGAAGGCCCATTAAAACCCTTCCGGGTGTCCTGCCCTAGTCCATGACGGGGGAGCTCCGGGAACGCGTGCAGCATACTTCCGGAGCCCCCCTGGACCCGGTCGGCCAATGGCCAACTCAGCTCGCCGGAGACGCCTTGGTAGTGGGGCCTCCGGCAGGGCTATAAGGCCGAGTCTGCCTCAGGTCGGGGGAAGAGGACACCGTCCCTCCCTCACCTCTATCCCTGGTGTTTATGGGGGTAAAGGCCCTGGCCGTAACCTCGAGCTCCTTAGCGCCGCATTGACCACGGCGCGGCACACCTTTATACCCTGGGGAAGCTGTCAGCTTCCGTTGACCCATTTTGTTAACCCCAATTTCCTTTAAATCTTGTTCCGAAAAAAAAGAAAAAGTTGTACCAGCTTTTTTCTCTAAAAAAAAGCACAATAAAAAGCAATGCCCACTGACTTTGAAATATAGCAAATTAAAAATCAGCACACTCATATAATTTCACAACATCACATCCATCACTTAAAACAAGCTAAGATAAATATAAATGAATGAGTTTGAACGAATATCTATTCTACTTGCTGAAATATTCACAAAACAGACAAGAAAACATAAGTAGTATCAGTAGAGGAACCATAAGATACGGAACATAAATGCACACACCAATGTTAACAACTTAAAATATGGCATTTAAATAAAAACAAAGCAATTCAACCTGCAACAAATAATAAAAAAATAATAAAAAATTGACTTACTTTTTTATTCAAAGCTCGAATAATATTTGATCTGTGTAACATTTTATAGAATAGAAGCCTGAGTGGCATCTCTTGATTGACACATGTAATCTTACTAAAGCTGTTAAACCTAAAGAGTAACAAAAGCCCTAATGCGCAAACTAATAACAAGTGTTTTGACCAGCTCCTTTTTTTTGAAGCAAAAGCTTTACGTCCTTTAAATCATCAGCCGATATTAAAATAACATTTAAGCTTGACGCCACACTGAAAGAATTTAAAGAACGTTCATAACCCAGAGTTTCACATTCACGACACAGAAAATAAACCCTATCAAATTCACAAATATATATTTTCATTATTGTAGCAAACACAGGATTTCCTGATTCAGTTTTTCGTCTACTCTTGACAGCAACATGCCACCCACTTCGGTATTGAACACCATATATTTTTACTTTTGATGTTTCAAATATATTTGCATTGTCTGCTATCCCTACTACTTTCAAATACTTACAACCCTGACAATTTTTAACCAGAACTGTTTGCCCCTTTAAAAAGATTATTTTCTTCCTTGGAGCATTATTAGAACCCCAAGTGACACATTGTGAAATTTGACTCAGGCGGATCATGCTAAAAGGTAATTTTTTGAAGTTGCAGCATTGACTTCCATATTTTTTGAATATGCTATGCTTTGCTTCATAGCGCATACTATGGATCTAAGTGGTCCAGACTTTATCAAACATTCCCAATAATGCATTAAATAATGGAATTTGTTTATAAGTGCAACATTGGGAAATAACTCCTTAAAACTTGAGACAAATTCCAATACTAAGTCCTGTAAGTCAGGGGCTTAAGATGGGGATGCAATTAGACTAAAAACTATTTCACTAATTCTATTTAAAAGAAGAACAAAAAGTAGAGGGGTGTAAAAAGAGAAAGGGGATTTTTAGTAGGGTGGTGGACGGTGGGAAAGGGAGAGGAAGAGACCTTTGTGAACTTGGCACCCGACTTTTAATAAATTAAAATTGCAATAAAGAAAACGTTAGTTTTTCGTTTGTAGTTGTTTGTAGTAACAAAATTTTCGTTTGTAGTTGCATAAATTAAAAAATAAAAATTTTTTAAAAATGACTGTCACCCGACTTTGAGATAGAGAAAAAACACTTATATATTCTGATTCAGAATCGTTTGTAGTTGTTTGTAGTGATTTTCCCGTCGTTTGTAGTTGAACCGTTTAAAAGTTACAACAATTTTTATATAAACAAATATCGTAACTTTGTCAATTTTCGAGACACCTCCAATCCGCTCGACAGGCTTTTTTTAGAATCGTTTGTAGTTGTTTGTAGTGATTTTCCCGTCGTTTGTAGTTGAACCGTTTAAAAGTTACAATAATTTTTACATAAACAAATATCGTAACTTTGTCAATTTTCGAGACACCTCCAATCCGCTCGACAGGCTTTTTTTAGAATCGTTTGTAGTTGTTTGTAGTGATTTTCCCGTCGTTTGTAGTTGAACCGTTTAAAAGTTACAACAATTTTTACATAAACAAATATTGTAACTTTGTCAATTTTCGAGATACCTCCAATCCGCACGACAGGCTTTTTTTAGAATCGTTTGTAGTTGTTTGTAGTGATTTTCCCGTCGTTTGTAATTGAACCGTTTAAAAGTTACAACAATTTTTATATAAACAAATATCGTAATTTTGTCAACTTTCGAGACACCTCCAATCCGCTCGACAGGCTTTTTTTAGAATCGTTTGTAGTTGTTTGTAGTGATTTTCCCGTCGTTTGTAATTGAACCGTTTAAATGTTACAACAATTTTTATATAAACAAATATCGTAATTTTGTCAATTTTCGAGACACCTCCAATCCGCTCGACAGGCTTTTTTTAGAATCGTTTGTAGTTGTTTGTAGTGATTTTCCCGTCGTTTGTAGTTGAACCGTTTAAAAGTTACAACAATTTTTATATAAACAAATATCGTAACTTTGTCAATTTTCGAGACACCTTCAATCCGCTCGACAGGCTTTTTTTAGAATCGTTTGTAGTTGTTTGTAGTGATTTTCCCGTCGTTTGTAGTTGAACCGTTTAAAAGTTACAACAATTTTTATATAAACAAATATCGTAACTTTGTCAATTTTCGAGACACCTCCAATCCGCTCGACAGGCTTTTTTTAGAATCTTTTGTAGTTGTTTGTAGTGATTTGTCCGTTAGAAATAGTTTGTAGTTAATTGTTTTGTGTGTGTGTGTGTGTGTGTGTGTGTGTGTGTGTGTGTGTGTGTGTGTGTGTGTGCGTGCGCGTGCGCGTGAGTGCGTGCGTGTGTGTGTACCGATTTTTGGGGTTTTTATGTGTTTGTAGCTTGTTTGTATTTTATGCCATTTTATTATTTTATATTTATCATCATTATTTTTAAATTTCTTTAAAAAATAAGGATCATTCTATGTTTTTAATCTAAGCTTATATCCTACGTTTACAATCTAAGTTTATAACATACGCTTACAATCTATGTTTGTAATCTACGCTTATATTCTACACTTAAAATTTTATTATATTATATGTATATTTATGATAAATTTTTATGATTATTTATTTATTTATTTTTTTATTTACTTATTTGTCTTTTAAACTCTTTGCAAAATGTATTAATATTAAATTTCTTTATTATATTAATTTGAACGTAAAACATTAGAATAAATTTTATGTTAAGATATGATGATTATATTCTGCTGTTATATTGTTATTGTTTTCGCTTATAATCTACTCTTTTTTTATACGCTTGTATTTACGTGTTATACTATATTTAGTTTTTAATGTAAAATAATAAATGTATTTTTCTCTTTTGTAATAATGCACGATCGGTGATGACACACGGTTTTTTATCTTTAGAAAGCCCATCGTGCATTTCCCATCGGTTGTTAATTTTTCGTATGTATGCAACGTAATGTCCTATTACATTACTTGCAATATATATTATTGCACCAACAAGTTTGTAGCTGTTGTCAAATAAATGTATCTGAATTGGTAATTCAGCCAAGGTAAATTGTGTGGAGAAATTTGGGTACCTAAGCCGCGAAGCTAATTGCACATTGTCAAGACATTCGATGTCTATGAATATATGATGTCCTCCGATACAATTTGAGTTTACTTTTGTACTATTGCAGCAGTTACATATGACATTTGTATCTTTGCAACATTTATCAATTGCTTCTTGTAGTCCTTTTATTCCTTGTTTATAGAATGGAATTGTACTTACGTTCAATACAGGAGTTACATGTCTTTTTTGTGATCCACAATCTTCACATTCATATGAAAACTCAAGCGATGGCACATTACGCATTAAATTCCTAGATATTAATAATGATGCGTTCATGGCACAATTTAATACTCCATCTTTTGAAGTAATAACTTGATTCATAATTGCAGCTCTTGTGTTATATATCTTTTGTGTAATTCCTGTATTACATACATTTTGGACTAATTTAAAGGTTGGGTTACATAATTCGTTTACATATTTATTATATTCTGGCCAATCGCGATAGCCGCCAACAATGCATTGTATAATTGCATCAAAAGGACACGTATTTTTTATCATTATGTATTTGTTTTCTATTTTAGCAGGTGGCAAGGAATTGCCATTGATTAATAACGGTGCATTATGGCTGTATTTGGATCGTTTATGCATATGTTCAATGTCTGGACATGCGGTTAAATATTTTCCGCGTCGTTTTTCTTTTTTATTAAGACCTTTCCAGGATTCTATTTCGTTTAAAAATGAATTATTATTATTCATTGTTTCAGATGTTTGTGATACATTATGTACAACTTGTGGATTCTTATCATATTTGTTAACTTGATTATTTTCACGTAACAAGTTGTAATCGATAATATCATTCGTAATAGAATCACTGAGATCAACATTGAGATCATGAGAATTATTGGAAATATCAGAGTCTTTAGCGGAAGTACACCAATTAGGATCGTCAGGATCGGAAACATCAAGGTCCGTATCGGATAATAATATTCGTTTCTCAGCAAATGTTACTTGATTATATTTGTTATATTTTGTTTCATGCTGCACGAAATTAGGCGCATTTAAAAGCTTCATTGTTCCAGCTAATGATCGCAAATGCATAATAATAAATTTGTCAATCCGTGTTGATTTAGCACCTTTAAATATGAGACTTTTTATCTCTCTAAAATATTCTTCGCTACGAGCGGAAGAAGCAATCGTATTTTTATCGCAGTAGGCACTACAGCAGACCATAATACAAAATGTTTACATAATTTTAAAAGACGCGTTCCAAAATCGGGACAATAATAGGGATTAGGACGATTTCCACTATTTTCTTTTTTGCTATCTCTTTCAATTTTGTTTAAAAATTTATCAATTTCGCTGTTAAATATATTATTTGTGTCGTCAATATCTTCAATATCTTCAAATTTAATGAGCAAGTCAGAATCTTCAACATCATATGCTTTAACATCTGTCTTAATAATTTGAAGAAGTGTACGTTGCGCACTGTAACAATGGTTGTTAAGATCCTCCACATCTTCTAAACTTGAAAAAGCTATTGTTAACACAGAGTACAGAGACGACTAAAATCATTATTTGTAGTACACTATTGTAGTACACTTTAAACGGTTCAACTACAAACGACCGGAAAATCACTACAAACAACTACAAACGATTCTAAAAAAAGCCTGTCGTGCGGATTGGAGGTGTCTCGAAAATTGACAAAGTTACGATATTTGTTCATATAAAAATTGTTGTAACTTTTAAACGGTTCAACTACAAACGACGGGAAAATCACTACAAACAACTACAAACGATTCTAAAAAAAGCCTGTCGAGCGGATTGGAGGTGTCTCGAAAATTGACAAAATTACGATATTTGTTTATATAAAAATTGTTGTAACTTTTAAACGGTTCAACTACAAACAACGGGAAAATCACTACAAACAACTACAAACGATTCTAAAAAAAGCCTGTCGAGCGGATTGGAGGTGTCTCGAAAATTGACAAAGTTACGATATTTGTTTATATAAAAATTGTTGTAACTTTTAAACGGTTCAACTAAAAACGACGGGAAAATCACTACAAACAACTACAAACGATTCTAAAAAAAGCCTGTCGAGCGGATTGGAGGTGTCTCGAAAATTGACAAAATTAATAAGTTGAACGAACTTACCTAAGTGAAGTTCGACTGTAATTATGCTGTCTCGTCCGGATGGATAACTCATGTAGTGCGCTCCCCTGCGCAAGCATTAACAGGCGATTTTAAAAGATTGAGAAAGCGCGCGCGTGTCGCGCCACCGCCGCGCGCTCGGGTCCCCGCCGCGCGTGTGCTTCATATTTTTAAAGCTACAAATCTGAAAGAGGGATTGGGAGGGGAGGGAGTTATCCATCCGGACGAGACAGCATAATTACAGTCGAACTTCACTTAGGTAAGTTCGTTCAACTTATTAATTATGCAACGTCTCGTCCGGATGGATAACTCATGTAGATATTTAAAGCCTCAGATTTGTCTAGCTAAGGTTTAATGATATAGAAAGAGTGTGTTATAACTTGAACATCTTTAAGCTTACAATATTTTTAATAAAAATTCTTATGTAGGATTAAGAATAGATGCCTGAAAGGCCAGTTCGCTAATTATCGGGCGCTTATAGAAGCGCGCAAAGACTTCGGAGGAACTGCTCCAGCCAGCAGTCCTACGGATTTCCTGTAAGTTAATGCCTTTGCTGGCCGCTCGAGAGGTCGAAGCATGGCGAGTTGAGTAGGCCGAGAAAATGGAAGTATCTATGCCCGCAGCTGCTAGTTCGGTCTTAATCCACCGACCCAGGGACTGAGAAGTGACTGGTTTATGCGGTGGACGAGTAGAGATAAAAAGAGAATCTACTTCTCCCCGTCTGAGGCTCTGCGTGCGGTCCAGATAAGATTTGACCATGGAAAAAAGGCATAGCTCCGGTTTGTCCAGAAAGGGTTTAAAAACAAGCAAGGGTTGATATTTTCCGACTCCGGAAGTTTTGATCCTTGCTGGGATTTTAATAACCAAAGAATCCGAAAAAGAGATATTCGAAATTTGTCTTGCTGCCAATGTCTGCAACCTTTGAGCAGTTGTGAGTGCGAGCAAGGTTGCAAGCTTTCTTGAGAGTAATTCCAGTGAGAGATTGTCGTGGGGATATAGAAAGGCCAAGCGGGTAACTACCGGGGCCGTAACCCAGATAAAGTCGTAGCGTGGACGTTGCGGCTTTAGTGCCGCAATCCCCTTGAAGAATCTCCTTACAAGCGGGTGAGAACCTATCTCGTTCACCGAAAGTAAGGAAATGGCCGAACGAACCGTATTTAGGCTGGAGTAGGATCGACTACTGGCAGCTGATATTGATAAGAATTCTAGGACTGCCAAAGGCGATGGACAGAAGCAGTCAATTTGATTTTGCTTGCAATAAAGCCACCAAAGTTTAATCGGCCTGGAGTATTGAGTCTTCGTGGCTTGCGTGATGGACGCAAGTGTTACCTCCATTGCCGATGTCGGTGTACCTTTGGCTATGAAGGCCTGGCGGATAATTTCGCAGCTGCCAGGGTAATCCTGTTCCAAGCCGGATGAATCTCCCTGAAAGGAGATGTTAACATATTAATGTTCGGCTCGAGGTAGACCGGTTGATCGATAATAAGACGGGTAAACAGTGGGAACCAAGGTTGAGCGGGCCACCAGGGAACCACTATGACTCCTTCCGCTCTGTCCGTAATGATCTTTCGAAGAACTCGCAGAATTAAAGCGAAAGGGGGAAATGCAAAGAAGCGAAACTCACTCCAATTTATTGAGAATGCATCCACTGTAAAAGCTAGCGGGTCTGGAAACCAGGACACAAATCGTGGGCATTTCGCATTTATTGATGAAGCGAATAAATCGATGTCGAAAGGACCTAGAGAGGACTCGATCTTATCGAAAGAATCTCGGCTCAAGGACCATTCCGTCTCTTCTGAGACAACGCGTGATTCCGCATCTGCTTCAAAATTCTGGGCCGATGGAATATACGAGGCATAAATATATAGATTGCGCTTTGCGCACCATTCCCAAATTTTGCGAGCAAGCTCTGATAGATGGGGAAACTTAATTGACCCCATTCGATTTATGTATGAAAGAGCGGTGGAGTTATCTAGTCTTATTAGAAGATTACAATTTCTTAGGTGAGATGCGAAACATCTCAAAGCGTGAAAGACGGCAAGGAGTTCTAAGAAATTGATGTGATTTTGTCAATCCTCTGTAGACCAAAACCCATGGGTGCGAGATTCACCCGAAACGGCTCCCCAGCCCGTTAGGAAGGCGTCTGTAAAAATTTCTAAGCTGAAGTGACCTGAGCGAATGAAGTTACACTGGGAAAGGTCTTCGAAGATCGCTTGCCACCACCATAGATCTTCTTTAATTGATTCCGGCAGGACCATACGGGTCTCAAAATTTTCCTCTGCAGCTGCGAGGGCTAAAAATTTTGCTCTTTCCAATCTCTTGGTATGTAGAATTCCATATTGCACCGCTGGACAGACTGAAATCAGAGATCCAATGTAGCTAGCAAAACGTCGAATCTTGCAAGAGTTAATATTTAAAAAATAAAGAGTTAATTGTAAAAGATTATTTCTTTTGTCCAACGGTATAGAGATGGAGAGCTGCTCTGAATTGAATATGAGGCCTAAAAACCGACAGGATTTCGATGGAGAAAGAACACTTTTCTGTTTGTTAATTAAAAATCCCAAAGAAGCTAGAAGATCTATGGTTGCAGAAATATTTCGTATACATGCCGCCTGAGACGGTGCAAGAAGAAGAAAGTCGTCCAGATAGACGACTGACAGGAAGCCCTTCTCTCTCAAGGATGATATTACAGGCTTTAAAATTTTTGTAAAAATATAAGGAGCCGAAGCGAGGCCAAAAGGCAGAACCCTGAATTGGAAAAGCTGACTTTGAAATTTAAATCGGAGAAATTTCCTATGCTCCGGACAGACCGGTACAAGATGGTAGGCATCCTGCAGATCGACCGAGGCGAGGAAGTCACCTGGAGAAAGAAGACGAATGACTGTCTTCCAATTCTCCATTTTGAAATGTGGAGCAATAATAAATTTATTCAAGCCCTTTAAATTAAGGATAAACCTCCACCCCCCGGAAGGCTTCCTGACTACAAAAAAGGATGACAGGAATTGGCCTTCACAGCCTGATACTGGCTCTATCGCACCTTTGCTACAGAGCCTAGCGATTTCCTGACGGCATATTGAGACTTCTGTCTCTGAAAGGTGGATTGACGGCTCGGATGCCTGGAGAGGGGGATGGTGCCTAAAGGGCAGCTTGTAACCGCAGATTCCTTGCAAGATTACTGGATCGGTCGTAATTTCCATCCATTTTGAAACAAAAAGGTTTAGTCTGCCAGCAATGTTTACCTGGCTGTCAACTAACGCCTCCTCGATCTCGATCTGTGATAGTTCGACGATCGGCGACTGCTGCTCGACGCCCCTGTTCTCCTTGTCGCCGACGGTTTTGTTTTCGAAGCAGGGGCTCGGGAGTTTCCCGACGTGGATGGAGCCGTCTGTGCCGGTAATTTAATCGGTTGCTGCACCCTCTTGGAGATCGTCAAGGATGTGCTAACAATATCCCTGGCCGATTTCTCCATTGATGTTGCCTTTTTTATTTCTTCACCAAAGGAAGAGCCAAACAGAAAGTTGTCCGCTGGAATGGCGTCTGCAGTGGACTTGGCCAAGGTATTAAAGGCCGGTTTTATCAGGGCTCTTCTTGACAAAGAGAGGCGATAGAAAAGATCCGCCAAGAGCTGAGCGCCGTCAGCGATTTTACTAATTGCCATTCGAACTTCCGGGTTGAGAAATTGCTGTATTTCCGGTCTGAGGAGGTCAGATATTGCTTCTCCTAAGGCGAACAAGACGGTACCTACTTGATTTTGATTTAAACAGCTGTATTCGTCCCTTTTAACTATGACATTGTTTTTTAATGCCGATTTACACTCAAGGTTGAGTTTGGGAGCCCTGAGGAAAGCGAAATCTTCGGGGGGAGAATACTTCTTGAGTAAGACCTCCCGCTGACTCGTAGGCAAACCCTTACTGGTAAGGTCAGTCCAATTCTGGCTGACCATATTGTTCCAGGGTCGAAGGTCCGTTGCCTCTGAATCGGGCCCGAACAGATCCTTGGAAAGATCCACCGAAACCTCGTCAGGCCCCGTGGAAACCGGGGCCGCAGCGTTTGCCGGAGGAGGCAAAGAAGGTGATTCTTCCGTCGACGGGTCAATCACCGTTGCTGCAAAAACGAGGGGGTATTCCGATTAGTCGGAAAAGGTTGTGTCAACTCCTCTGTCCGGTATACGGAACTGGGATGTCATACACACCTGAGACGTGTGGATCTTTCAACCTCTCTCGAACTATCGAGATGGATTCCGGATCATTGTCGCTTTCATCCTTCACGCTGACCCTTGAAGTTTCCTCGTCGCTTACCTCCCGAACCTCCTGGGACGTCTGTTCCGACTGCGAAAATGACAAAGAGGAAGAGCCGCGGGGGACCCTAACCTCACTCCTGGATAAAATCTCGATAAGATGCGATAACTTATCTTCCAATCCTGCAAAACGGTCTCTAGACTCGGACCTCTTTCTCTTCCTTGACTTACGATCGGATTTACCCATCTGGCTAGAGTAAACTATTCTTAACAAGGATCAAAAACTAAACACAGTGTTAACGCTGTGCACAACAGGAAAACAATGAAGCACACGCGCGGCGAGGACCCGAGCGCGCGGCGGTGGCGCGACACGCGCGCGCTTTCTCAATCTTTTAAAATCGCCTGTTAATGCTTGCGCAGGGGAGCGCACTACATGAGTTATCCATCCGGACGAGACGTTGCATAATTACGATATTTGTTTATATAAAAATTGTTGTAACTTTTAAACGGTTCAACTACAAACGACGGGAAAATCACTACAAACAACTACAAACGATTCTAAAAAAAGCCTGTCGAGCGGATTGGAAATGTCTCGAAAATTGACAAAGTTACGATATTTGTTTATATAAAAATTGTTGTAACTTTTAAACGGTTCAACTACAAACGACGGGAAAATCACTACAAACAACTACAAACGATTCTAAAAAAAGTCTGTCAAGCGGATTGGAGGTGTCTCGAAAATTGACAAATTTACGATATTTGTTAATATAAAAATTGTTGTAACTTTTAAACGGTTCAACTACAAACGACGTGAAAATCACTACAAACAACTACAAACGATTCTAAAAAAAGCCTATCGAGCGGATTGGATGTGTCTCGAAAATTGACAAATTTACGATAATTGTTTATATAAAAATTGTTGTAACTTTTAAACGGTTCAACTACAAACGACGGGAAAATCACTACAAACAACTACAAACGATTCTGAATCAGAATATATAAGTGTTTTTTCTCTATCTCAAAGTCGGGTGACAGTCATTTTTAAAAAATTTTTATTTTTTAATTTATGCATCTACAAACGAAAATTTTGTTACTACAAACAACTACAAACGAAAAACTAACGTTTTCTTTATTGCAATTTTAATTTATTAAAAGTCGGGTGCCAAGTTCACAAAGGTGAGGAAGAGGGGAAAATAGAAGAAAACATAGAAAATGGGAAGCATAGAAAGAAGAAGAGGAATAAGAAAAAAAGAAGATGGTAAAAAGTATAAGATAGGCTTTTGGAATGTGGCAGGCATGGAAAACAAAAAGAAGGATTTCAGGGAGAGACTAAAAGAATGGGATGTGATGTTCCTGAGTGAGACTTGGTTACAGAAGAAGGGATGGGAAAGAGTTCAAAAATGGCTGCCAAAAGGATACGTATGGAAAGTGCAAGAGGCGGCAAGGAAGAGTAAGAAAGGGAGGGCAATGGGAGGAATGATTATGGGGATAAGGGAAAGGATAGGGAGAGAAAAGGATGATAAGGAAAGAAAAGAGGAGGGATTCTGGAAAGGGAGACAAGCAGTAAAAGTAAATTTAGGGGGAGAGTGATGAAGGCTAATAGGAGTGTATGTGAGATTTGGAGGAAAAAATGGGGCAGCTGAGAGAATGGATGAAGGATAGAGAGGAAAGGGTGAGGGTGTTAATAGGGGAGGGATTTCAATACTAGGACGGGGAGAGAAGGGGGAAGAGTGAGGATGAAGAGGGAGGGGTAGAACAGGAAAAGAGGAGCTCGAAGGATGGAAAAGTGAATAGAGAAGGAAAGAAACTATGTGGTTATATAGGAGAATTGGGATGATCGATAGTGAATGGAAGCGTAAAGGGAGATGAGGAGGGGAAATGGACGTATACAAGAAGGAAGATAGGGACCGTAAAAAATTACGTGATCGGGAATGAGGAGACAAGAAGGAACAGATGATGGTGGAGGATTGGGTGGACTCCGACCATCAGCCGATAACGATACGGGTAGAGGAAGGAGGGCGGAGGGAAAAGAGGACCGGGTTTACTCTAGCTCGGTCTGTAACCGACTGCCAGGTAAGATGGCGACGCTTGCCATCTCTCCCTATTTTCGGCCTTTATGTATCATTACGCCAACATGGCGTCGGTGCCACAACAGCGCGCGAACTGGCTGTTCAAATTTGTGGCAGATATGTTATTCGTACATATTCGGTATCAAGTAATTAAAATGGATACGGGTATCATGTTTAATAAATTGATTACGTTCTATATTACATACTAAATCTAACCTAACTCGTTAAAACTTGTTTGTAATATACCGTATGCAAACGGTGTGGATTATATCACGTTACTTGTTTAACTTAGCTCTAAATTTATAACAATAGTAATGAAACACAATAGAAAGTATAATTAAATCGGGAATAAAATACAATAATAAACATAAAGCCAAAAAATAATAGAAAAAAATAAAAGTGACATAACCTAACGTTTATGATGTGTTGTGGTATGTCGCCTTGTATCTATTGTGCTGTCCGCTCCTGTCTCTGGCTCTGGGGCTTAGGATCTGCGTTGTCGTTTGGAGTGCCTGTGTTTGTGGAGGCCATTGGATTTTCAGTCTCTACAATCGGACTGTCCGGCGTCTCGTCCTGGTGGGCTGTGTTGTGATCTGTTGGTGTGGTCTAATTTGAACCACGTCCGGCCTGCCGTTTGTTTTGGTTATGTCTGGTGAAATTTCCCTCGTTCCGGCGTCCATCCTGGGCTCCGGCATTGCTTCTATGGGGGGCTGTGACCGGACGAACGAATGTTAAATTCTGAGTTTTCACTTTTCAGATTATTTCACCTATCTTTAAGATGAATCCTGCGTAGATCTCACGGTCGCCAGGTAATTTGACCCTGTAATTACCAAGGTGGGATACGTAATTGACCTTTCTTTCTGTTTCAGGAATCCTCGTACGTGATTGGCCAGGCTCGTTCTTCCTGTCAACGGTCGTGGGATTGATTACGCCGCTGCGTAATGTTCGTCAGTACACAGGTAAGTTTATTATTTCGATTGCGTGCACTGAGTTTAATGTTTATGCACTTCTTATTTCAGGTAGTGACATGGGGATGGAACTTATCAATGTCGGTTGCGCAAATCACTTATGCCGATTCACATAAAATAATGTTTATTGCACACACATAATAATAAAGAAAATAAAAGTACAATTGATCCCTAGTCACTATTATTACTGTTCTTAACGAATGATGTTATCGTTCGCGTCGCGCGCGAGATGATGCAATATTACATCATACTATGTATGCCCGGTGGCATAAGTCTGTCTCTGAGCTCGGTCTGTAACCGACTGACTCTCAATATGGCAACGCTTGGCTTCTCTCATTGAGGCCCCTATTTTTGGATGCCGCCATGTATTACTCCGCCAATATGGCGGTATTACCACACTTCGCAATTTGTGGTAATATAGTATGGCCATCTGTTGGTGTGTTATTGAACCTTGTAGCCAATAGTACCACAACTGGAATTTGTAGTTATTCTAATATTTTTTTGTTAAATCTAGCTTTTAAATGTTTCGTGTAATAAAATGAACTTATAATTATTGATTTGTTGATGAAAAAGTCTTATGACCTGTATTTTTGTTTGATTATATTTTGTGTCTGAATATATCTTGTATATTAGATTTGTGTAAATGTTTATTATGTGTTAATTATGATTTATTAAAATAAACTAAAGTGTGTGGTTAAGCTACAACTTATATTAATATATTATATAGGGTATAAATGCTAATTAATATCTTATGGTGTTTCTTTGGTTGATTCGGTCGCATGATCCATTTCCTGTTCTTCTGATGTCCGCTGCGGGGAAAAGCTTGGGTATTCGAGTGGATTTTGATCCTCTGATGAAGCTGACAGTCCCTCTGCTGCGTCGTTATGGTCCTTAGGCTCCTCGGTGTCGGCTGTTATCCCGCTGACAGTTGTGTACTCTGTCATACCCTGATCCTCCTTGCTTGTCTCGGGTTGATCCGGTACGTTTTCCTTATTAGTTTTGTCCATTTTCACGTCTTCTTGTTTTGCTACCGGGGGCTCCTCTTGCCTCGGCAACCTTTTAAGCGTGACCACGGGAAAAATTTCCCGCGGTTGCAGGGCTCATTCTCCCATGGGATTCTTTGTAGCGCAACCACGGGATAATTTTCCCGCGGTTGCAGGGAGTTGGCAAGGTTGTGTTGGGAGGAGATAAGAGGTAGAGCGAAGGAGAGAAAGGTGATGGGAAAATGGGAGGAAGAAAGAAGAAGCTTCTACGAAGAAAAGAGTTGGAACATCAAAAAGATAGAAAAGATGAGAGAAGATGGAGGGTTAAGGGGGGAAGAGGTGGTAGCAAGAGAGAGGAGGCGGCAAGAAGAGGAAAGATGGGAAAGAATTAGGAGCTCGAGGTTCAACAGATGGTACAACAGAGTAAAGGAGAAGGGAGTGCCGGAGTACTTGAAGAGGGATTGGAAAGAGGAAAGATGGAAAAAGATTGCGAGGTTTAGGTTAGGAGATGGTATGAAAGGAGGTTGATACTGGGAAGGGAAAGAGGAAAGAAAGTGTGGCATATGTGGATGAGGAGAGGAAACGTGGGAACATATATGGGAGGAATGCACGGATTGGGGGGATGGAAAAGGGATGGCAAGAGATAGTAGAAGAGGTTTTAGGTGAGAGGGGGGAGGGAGAGATTTGGATGAAGAAACTGGAGGAGCTGAGGAAGGGAGGAGGGTGGCTGGGTATGAATGAGAGTATGGAAGGAAGAGAGGAAAATGCGGCCGAAACGGAGGTCCAGAGAATGAATGTGAAAGTATGAATGGATAATTGATCTCTCTCTCTCTCGTGCGTTGTAAAGGATGCAAGGAATAAAATGTTGAAACTATATAGCAGAGCGGAGGTCCGAAGTGTACTCCGCAAGAAATAAAGTACCTTTATATATATTAACAGCATGTATAATTAATGAATTACTCAAAATTTATTTCCAAATAATGCATTTTTAAATACTGTTTTTATTTGTATAGGATTTCAAAATAGTCAAATAAATTTTCAACTTCATCTAAACCGTGCCATTTATACATGCTGTTTATATTATAAACTATTACTACGTTTATGCGAGCGGTACTTCTGTAGTAACTTACTGTAAGATACTTTATTCTAAATACATTGCGACGGCCGGTAGACGACTGCTGTTTCGACCCGTACTTTCCACGGGCCCGGCATGCACATACAGGGTGTTGCAGATACATACAGCGCAGTATACGGGTTGCATACCCGGACACTGCCAGGGGCTGGCAGTGGCAGGCGCGATTCAGTAGGTAATGACAGCATACACATATACCGACAAAACTTATCGATCGAGTGGATCACGCGCATTTTTCCAATTAGGCTTGCAGCGTATCAATTATGCACAATTATTCCTAAACTATAATGTAGAAATATTGTTGCATTAAATATTACACATTCAGCATGGTAACATTTTATATAAAGAATTAAACGGTTTTTAAAATAATTGTAAAATATTTATTTCTCAAATTTAGATTTATATAATAATTTTTGATAAATATTATTGAAAGATTTTATTTCGATAAAACTGCTTTGTTCAAACGTATCATCAAGCGCAATTCAAAATTTTCGTCAATTTGTGACGCTATTATTGTAGAATATTCACACAATATGCCTATCGGGGGAGGTATTTCAATCGAACACTCTTTTATTCTATTTATTGAAATTATTTATTAAAACTATTTATTAAAATTTGTATACAAACTATTTATTAAAAATAATTTAATTTTTACAACAAATGTTCGAAGTAACCACCAGTTTCTTCTAAGCATAATGCAACTCTTCGCATTATACTTTGCCGCACGTTGCTTAACATCGCTGGCGTTATATTTTGACTGGCCGCTCTAATTTTATTCATCAGCTCTTCACGAGTGCGTGGTAACGTTTGATACACCTGATCTCGTATGAATCCCCACGCAAAAAAAATCCATAGGTGTGAGATCAGGTGATCGCAGTGGCCACTCGTGAAGATCGCTGAGAATTCCAATCCATCTACCTTGATATCTTTAATTTAGCACTTCTCGTGCCAAAAGTGATGTGTGGGCTGGATGGCCGTCTTGTTGCAAGATAATTTGATCCTGCGGAATATTTAACTGTTCTTGCGGAATATTATTCAATAAATTTGGCAGAGTTTCTGCCAAAAATTCCGCATAAATTTTCGCTGTAACGTTGACATTTTCTGCGAAAAAATGTGGCCCGATAATTGCAATCTCCATTCAAGCATTGATATTATATTGCCTCTGAACATGCGTTTCTTTCAGGCAAAGGGGATTCTCTTCCGCATAAAGGTGTTCGGCGATTAATACGATCGTTACTTCGTCCGTCTACAAGAAGATTCTTCTCAAAAAGTTATTATTCGAATTGTCTATGTCAATTTATAATAAAGATATCGAATAATACAATTATATTTTTTTATATTATCTTTTTTTGTCAAATGTATGACATTATCATTATTTTTCTATTTATGATTTAGGTAAATATTTTTTATCACGCAAGCTTTATAAAATACGATTTGCACGATATCAAAATAATAAATTATTAAAATATCATATTAATCTTACATGGTTTAAGATTCAATCACAAAATCTTTCTTGACGAGGTAAATCTTGAAGAAACCATTTTTACGTCGTGTGTCAATTGAACAAAAATTTTTCTAGATTTTTTTTAACAATTATGCAGCTTGATATGATGTATGTATATACATTCTATATTGTGCTCAATACATCTGATACTAATATGCGGATTTATTGAAACAGTCTTACTTGATCGATCATTCCTTGGCGTTAATACATTTCGTAGACGTGTTGACTCGTGAAGAGTGCTATGTTGGCAAAATCAACTATATAGAATAGCGAAAAGTTCGTGTATCAGTTGTCACTTATCAAGATAACGATTAACGTATAGAACTGCAGTTCTCTTTTCATTTTTATGACATTCTTCATAAATGAGTAACATATTTGCCAACTCTTCGACTCTAACGAAGACGCGATATCATTTATTGCATTACTGATATTTCTTTTTACGTTATGTGTTTTTTGAAAAAATGTCAGAATGAAAGAATGATGATTTGTCTTTTATTCGCATTTATTTTAACGCGGGAAAAAACGTGGAGCCTTCTCCCGCGTTAAAATAAACGCGAATCTGACAAAAGACAATCGAGCTGTGGCTAGCTGTTGTTGGTTAGAGAAAAGTCTTGTGGCGACAGCCTTCAGTGGAGTGTAGCAACAATGCCTCGGTATTCAAACCAAGAGTTAGCAGATATGTTACTAATTTATGACGAATGCCATAAAAATGGAAGGAGAGCGGCAGCTCTCTACGCTAATTGCTATCCTGATAGGCGGCACCCGGCGTATTCAACCTTCCCCGATATATATCGTCGAGTTTGCCAATCTGGCACGGTACATCAGTCAACACGTCCAAGAAATGTTCGTCAACGGGATGAACAAATGATTGAACAAGTAAGAGAGGCTGTAGCAGCGAATCCACACACTAGCACCAGGTGTGTTGGACGTGATTTAAACATAGATCATAGTCGGGTGCACAGAATAGTTAAAAAGAATCTTGGCATCCGTTTAAAAGGCATACGACGCAACAATTGTTTCCGCAAGATTTAATACGCCGAGAAAGATTTTGCGAATGGATATCAGACCAAGTAAGTTCAATACTTTAATACTTTATTATTTTTATATCGTGCAAGTCATTGCAAAACCTGCGTGAAAAAAGCATTAACGTAGATATAATAAATAGAAAAATATAATTTGAAAAAATAATTATAATTTAAAAATATAATAAATTTAATTATACTATTATATATTTTTACTGTATGTAAATACAGGTTGACATAGAAAATGTGGCAAATGACCATTTTCTGCGGAGGATCTTGTGGACGGACGAGTGCACGTTCCGAAGTGACGGTCAAATTAACCGCCACAATGAGCACCATTACGCTGAGGAAAATCCGCATTGTCGAAAAGAGACTCATGTTCAAGGACGTTATAGCGTCAATGCTTGGATTGGAATTCTCGACAATGCAATTATCGGGCCACATTTTTTTGCCGAAAATGTCAACATTACGGCGGAAATTTATACGGCATTTTTGGCAGATACTCTGCCAAATTTACTAAACAATGTTCCTGCGGAACAATTACATATTCCGCTGGATGAAATAATCTTGCAGCAAGACGGTCATCCAGCCCACACGTCACTTATGGCAAGAGGCGTCTTGAATGAAAGATATCCACATAGATGGATAGGGATCCATAGCGATCTTCACGAGCCACCGCGATCACCTGATCTCACACCTCTGGACTTCTTTCTATGGGGTTACATACGAGATCAGGTGTATCAAACGTTACCAGCCACTCGGGAAGAGCTAATGGATAAGATTAGAGCGGCCAGTCGCAACATAACGCCAGTAATGTTAGCTAACGTGCGGCAAAGTCTTATGCGACGAGTTGCGTCATGTTTGGAGGAAACTGGCGGTTATTTTGAACACATGTTGTAACAGTTAAATTTTTAATAAATAGTGTTTGTACAAATTTTAAAAGAGTGTTTGACTGAAATACTTCCCCCGATAGGTATATTGTGCGAATATTCTACAATAATAGCATCACAAATTGACGAAAATTTTAAATAATTGCGTTAAGATGAAACGTTTGAACAAAGCAGTTTTGTCGAAATAAAATCTTTCAATAATATTTATCAAAAATTATTATATAAATCTAAATTTGAGAAATAAATATTTTACAATTATTTTAAAAACCGTTTAATTCTTTATATAAAATGTTACCATGCTGAATGTGTAATATTTAATGCAACAATATTTCTACATTATAGTTTAGGAATAATTGTGCATAATTGATACGCTGCAAGCCTAATTGGAAAAATGCGCGTGATCCACTCGATCGATAAGTTTTGTCGGTATATGTGTATGCTGTCATTACCTACTGAATCGCGCCTGCCACTGCCAGCCCCTGGCAGTGTCCGGGTATGCAACCCGTATACTGCGCTGTATGTACTCGTATCTGCAACACCCTGTACACGCGAGGGATGTTACCTGTATGTCGATCACGTGAGAACGCGCTCTCGATTTTTCCAAACTTCAGATCCCACATTACAATAATCCCTTCAAGTATAAACGAGATTTTCCTTTGCGTAAACGGGATTTTGTGCTAACTTATGATAAACAATTTATTCCGCGTAAACGAGTGAATTATTGTAAGTTACTACAGAAATAACGCTTGCGTAAATGTAGTATATAGCACATTATGTATTTAACATTACTAACGTTTTTTTATTATCTTTTAGCCACATAACCTAATCAACGCTCTAAAATAACAGGTACAAATGTAGTGAGGTTATACTTACCTCAAGAAACATGTTCACTTTTTAGCATAATTCAATCCAATATAGCAAATAAAATCCAGGCACTGATATCCACAATCCGAAATATGGCAGACAAACACGTAAGCGCCTGGCACTTCTCCCTCCAACAAAGCGACCATCATCATAAGTGACGTCATAACCTACATAGTCAAACTGACGTCTGCACACGTACTAAATACTGAATATAGGAATACAACTTGCCCACGAATGTTATTAAGTAAACTTCAATTTTATGAACAATAGTTCTGTCTATATACTCTCATAAATATCGTTCTGTTATTTTTCCGGACCGTGATGATGACTTACGTACAGTAACACGTCACGTTTGTTGCGCAGGTTGCACAACTGAGCCATTCGATTTAGAGTAAATTTTTACTCGATCCGAGTTGCTCGAACCCAGCGTACCACAATTCACTCCGACACTTAAAAAAAATAATTAAGATTATTTTTACTTTAGAGTTTAAATCATAAATTTCACTCGAATCGAGTGAAAATAAGTGTAAAGTCACTCTGTGAAGAGTTGAACATTCACTCAAGAAAAGAGTAAAATTTTCACTCAAAAAAATTTAAAGAGTATATATATGTATATGTGCGCGCGCGCGTGTGTGTGTGTGTGTGTGTGTAAGTATAAATGTATTGTATAGTAATAGCACTCAAAAATTCCATAAATAAATGGTAAAATTTGTAAAATAGGCAAAGATAAAAAGATTGCGTTTGTATTAAATAAATGTTAATATTAAATATTAATTAAAATTAATATTTTCTGTTTATTTTCAAAAAGTTAAACAATTTTCTTGTACAATGTTTTTATATTACGTCTTTTTAATAACAATGATTTAAACGCACGTTTGGCTATTAGAATTTTGGTCGTATAAACTGTATACATATAATTATTCTTTCCATTTTTCTTAATACACACGCACGCACGCACGCACGCACGCATGCACGCACGCACGCACGCTCGCTCGCTCACACGCACGCACACACAACTGATGGTTGTAAAATATGTTACAGTAATTAACTTTGACTGAACGCATTTGTCTTTTAGTATTTCTTTTAAATTTTCTTATTTTTGGATTTCTTTTGCTTAGAAATAAAATTAAAATAGAGTACGTCAATATTTTTTTGTTCAAATATATGAAAAGGGCCAACAGCTTAAGGTTTAAAAAAAATTTTGAAGTTTTATGTACGGGTCAATAAACATTTAAATTATAAAAAATTGATCCATTCTTATATCAGGTTTCAAGAAGATGAAACAAAAGAAACTACATTACTGTATAATGTATTCTACATAAATCTAGATAAAATAAATTATAAATAAAAAAAATTACCGATTTTGTTATGTCTTGATTATTAAATTAATAATATAAATAACGTATTCTTAATATTATGAATGTTATATTATTGTTTATTATAGTTATTAATCTATATTATATTATATTCAGATTCCTTTCAACGAGCGACAGAAAAATTAAAAACAGCTGACGTAGTCACAAACATAAATACTGATAGTGACGAATTACTTACAAAGAAGCGAAGAAGAATTATAGCAACTAAACGTTTAAACTGCAGTAGTGATTCAGAAGAGGAATATGCAGCTGCTGGACTTTTAGCATTATTTCCGCGTAAATCAATTGCTAAACAAAGCTATGAAAATATTTCATCATTATCTGCACATAGCAGCAAAAGTTATACAAGTTGTAAGAAAATTGTATTTTCATTAACATTATTTACATAATATTTCTGGGATGCAAGTGTGTATCATACAAGGATTATTTTAATACTACTTACTTTAATACTAACAGAATAATGTAACCGAAAATGTAAAACGCGTATTATAATATAAATGGTCTTCCGTTGAAAACAAATATTTTAATATGCGCTTTATATTGATACCACAATATTTATGATACCATAATGTTATGAATCGACAAATATAAACTCTGTGATTTTCAAAATTAAATTTGTACGAAAAATAATTTTGTGAAATTATCATCAGAAATATGCTTATGTTATTGGCTTGCTTTAATTAAATATTATTATTTTTATACGAACTTTTGTTCTGTAATGTTATTTATAACTATTTATTAATATTATCTTGTTTTTTTAATTATTGTTTATTTTACAGTTAAAACATTTCTCATGGAAAAATTTCTTTGAATTTATCTCAAAATTGTTTTGTAAAAGTTTAAAAATTTTTTTAAAAACGTCTGTAATTTTGAATACGTTCCAGAGTTTTTCACATAATTTTTCAATATAATTACAAACTATTGAATAAAATTTTTAATATTTTGTTTTTTTTAGCTACTTTACAATCAGTAGAAATAATAAAAAAAGTCTATTCTAAAAATCTTTCACAATATAATAATTTTAATAATTTACAGTATAATAGTTCAGATTGTGAAAATAATGAGCCAAGTAATTTGGCACAATCTGCTAAGTACAATATACGAAAGAAAACTGATCATAACAAAAAGAAAATTCTACATTATTAAAAAAAAACCTGTATCATCCATTGTGCAAAACCATCATACACAAATAAAGTAAACCAAAATTTTTTTAAGTACTATTTGTATATATTATATCAGTAATATATCAGTAATATATCAGTAATAATATTATATGATTATAGACGATTTGTTTCAAAAGTATGTTATAAAAGCTTTGACAAATATAAAATATAAAATGAACATTATTATTGCGAATCAAAGGAACACACAAAACATATGAACAAACAATGATGCAATTGAAAACAATGGAAATAATCCGTTTACTTCTATGTTACCTCTAAAAACCGATGAAGATTTCCAAACGTTAGACAGATTTATAAAGGATTAACATTGTGCAAAGTTGGTAAGTTTTTGTTTTTTTAAACTCTTGGTTAATCTCTTTTTTTTTGTAACGATAGCATAGCAAGTAAAATATATCTTTCCCAGCAAACACAGTTACATAACAGCAATGTTAATAAAATAAAATCGAAAGTAACACGCAATATAACATGCGCGTTACATGTAATGTCCATGTTAGTTGTAATTTCCCACTCATAAGAAAAATAACAGTTACATAACAGTTGTATCATATTTGTTATACAGTCTTGCCGAAAATGTACGATTAAAACCGATAAAAAAAGTAATTTGAATCGATCGGGATTTCTGCACCAAAAATATAGCATTAAAACCGATTGAAAATAAGAACCCAATCAAAACCCAGATAGATTTATTAAAACAGAATACATTAATGTAAATGTAATAAATGTTTAATTTACAAAAAATATTTATGTAAAAATATATGTATCCTTTTCGTTAAAAAGGATTAAAAAAAAATTAAATTTGAATTAAACATTTTATTTATGTACAAAATTAAATAACAATACAAATTATTATTTACACATAAAAATATAAAATTTTATGTGAAACAGCGTTCCACACACACATATCATGTTTGAAAAAAGTGAGAGCGAGTATTCGTCTCGAAGTTACAATAAGCAGCTCCTATAAGTCTCACTGAAGTATGAGCTGGGGAGTCGGCCGCCGTGGCGCCTAGATATAACGCATGTGGCCGCACTCGACTCACGAGAAAATCTCTCACGGCGTGGCCACCTAGTGGTGGCGCCAGAACTCACTTGTTAAATCCATTTCAATTCAAAATTACAGAATTTCATAAATTATAATTAAATCAAATTTTAATGCGATGTGACACGTTGAGACGCTAACAATTCTTATGTACCATTTTTAAATAGATATTTTGATGACAATACTATAAATCACGTTAAAAAATTTGTAAAATTGTCCGAAAGTTATGTTTTTTTTTTTTGGCAATTAATAATTCTTGACAACCGTCAAGAAAAAAATAGTTTCCGAACAATTTTACAAATTAGTAAAAATAATGTACAATGTTATTTTATCAAAATAGCTTTTTATTTAAAAAATAGCACGCAAGAATTTTCAGCGTTTCAGCATATCATTTCTCGCTACTAATATCAGAATTTTGAAACGTGGTCGCTGAGAGCATTTAGGAGTCTTAACGCAAATAAATTAAAATTTAAAAAAAATTTTATATTATGCATTACACTTAAATAATTCACAAAAACGATATTAAATTCAATTACGATTCGTATATAATTAAAACCGATTATTTTTTAATCCGCTCGTGGATTGAATCGATTAAAATTAATCAAAAAGGATTCCGTTTTAATCGGTTTTAATCGCACATTTTCGGCAGGGAGGAGTCGTATTAATAATTCAGTTTTATAACAGTTATATTATTAAATTAAAATGTTTGTTATATAAACCTGATAAACGGCAGTTATAAGTTGACTGTTATAAGTTATTGTGTTGTAATATCAACAATTCAATTTTACATAACTACTATATTGCTAGAATGTAAAAATTCGTTATATAACGTGACACACACAAGTTATATAACTATTATTTTCTGTGTTTGCTGGGTTTCTCGCTCGCACGCCCGATCGCAGAATGTCAGTCCGTCCCTTTCACTCGCACGCCCGACCACGTGACGTCAGTATTGTTCTCCGTCTCGCTCACTCGCGCGCGCGGCCACGTGACGTCGATTCCGTTCTCCGTCTCGCTTGCTCTCGCGCCCGGTCGCGTGACGTCACGCGTATCATCGCGCGTGGGTGCGAGCCAAAAAGTGGGGAAAACACGTGGTTCCGACTGCGTGGGCGGCCAGAGGGTGTAAATACGGAGCCACACCAGGAAGGAGCAACCAGTCGGTTCCAAATCACTACAGAACATATATATAAAGAGAAGCAAAAGCCCCGTGTTAAATGAAGGAATCAAAGTTGATTGCCGCGCTCCAAGTGGCTAGGCATAGTACTAACTAGTGCTCTATATGCTATTCGTATAAAAGATACGAGTTTTTAAATCATCGATTGATCAATCGCATTAAGCGCAAATGCAAGTTTACAGTTCAAAGTTGCATTTGTGCATAATGCGATTGATCAATTGATAAATTAAAAAACTCGCATACATTAATATTTTTAAAATTATATATCTCTCAGAACGCTATCAACACAACTTAAATTCATTTTTATTAATATTTTCACAAAGCCTAAAAATAGATTTGACAATGAATTGTATTGATTTAAACATTAACAAATTTAGCTTACAACAGTAACAAATAAATATATATGAAACAAAATAAATTTCTATGTTGTAGATTAGGTATCGCTGAAAATAAAACGGACAACAGATATATGTAATAACTATTAATATTTATTAAAATCTGGCAGAGTACAAAGTAACATCGTCAATATATATTTGACTAAATATACTTATTAATAATTATAATGACTGACAATAAAAAAAAAATTTTTTTTATAAAACAATATTAAAAACTGAAAATGCTGTTTTTTTTATATGCATCAAACTTATAATCCAAATAATTTGAAATATTAATTTTTAAAAATAAAAATATATAATACTGTATAAAAGGTATAAATAATAAAAGAATAAAACTTGCTTTGGCCCCGTTTTATACAATTAAGTCTTAAAATATTTTTTCTCTTTCAACGCTGAGAATATTTCTTACAACTAAATTATAATATTTATAAAAAAATATGTATCATTGAGCATTCAACATAAAAATAAAAAAAACAAATACAACACTATATAAAATGTATAACAAAAAAATAAATTTTGCTTTGGCCCAATGTTTTATACAGTTGAGTCTTAAAATATTTTCTCTCTTTCAACGCTGAGAATATTTCTTACATCTAAATAATAATATTTATGAAAAATATTTATAATGGGGCATTTAACATAAAAATAAAAATAAAAGTATACAACACTGTATAAAATGTATGATAAAAAAATAAAATTTGCTTTGGCCTCATATAATTGAGTCTTAAAATATCTTCTCTTTTTCAATGCTGAGAATATTTCTTACAAATTATAATATTTATCAAGAATATTTATCATTGAGCATTTAACATATGCATTTAACCAAAAACCTTTTAATTTAATGAATAAAATATAGTACCTAATAGTAAATCAATTATAGTAAATCAAAATCAGAAATCCGGACAAAGAATACAAGAAATACGAAAATGTTGAATTTGAAAATGTGTTATGCTTTTTTAAATTTAATTATTTTTTTGTAATGTCCAGAACTTAGTGCCTGTGATTGTTTATGATCTTTAATGTATTTAAATATTAAGAAACGTTAAGAACGTAATAGCTTTATCAATAATTAAGATATCACAACGATGGATATCACAGAAATTACTACTGTAATTTGCAAGAAATATCTTTTTAAAAGTCAATTCTAAACGAGATATATGCCCATTTTCATCTAAAAAATGGTATAATCTATTATGTAGATTTTTGACTAGTGTAAGTACCAGATCACTTGCATACGTCAAAGAGTCATTTTCTCCATCATATTCTTTAAAAGTTGTAAATAAATGATGTTGACATTGTGTCGAAAACAAATCATCTCGACAATTAGTATAATGTTTGTCTGGCAAACGCAATTTTTTAATAAGATAACCTGATATATATAAAAGGGCAAAACAGTTTTGAACATTCATTTCGTCAAAATTTTTCCATTCTAAAGTTCGTACTTCAACGTTCTTGAATAGTTCAGTTTCTTCTAATGGTATATTTTGAAAGTCACTATTTAAATAACATCAAAAATTCTCTAAATTTTTAGCATTATCTTCCTCGCAATTTGCAAATTTGGGTACTGGTACAACCATATCGTTTAGTACTGTTGTTTTTAAAGCGGCAATGAATTGATGGCAGGTGGGATTGGTATTTGATATACCATGTTGTCGTATAGTACAAAAAAGGTTTTCAAGTGGATCCTGATTAAGATTTCGTAAATTTAAATATTCAAAACCAAAATTTTCAAGTTGTTCCCATAAATATATTACTCCACAAATTGTAATAACCCAGCCTTTTACGAATTGATATTGCGATGTAACATCTTTTTCAGTTTTAATGTCTATTAATTTCCAATCAGCTATTTCAGGCAATAATTTGCTCCACAATTCCAAATGAGGTGAGCTGCTTTTCAAAACGCATTTATATAGTTTACCTTCTTTTGCATGTTTGGTCCAACCATTTAACAAATCAAAAAGGTTGTCAATTAATTCAGCAATTAATTCTGCTGTTTCTAATGATTCAACAGGTAATGCTCCATTGGAAGTAAAGGCTTCAATAGATGAAGCGACTCAATTGTCTTGCAGCAATATTGACTTTCATTTTCATAAAACTATCTTGAAATTTGAAATGTCCTCAATTTAATTTGTAAAGTGTCTTAAATTTTTTTGTGTTTGATCTAAATCAAAAACTTGCTGTATGTATTGAAATTTTGCTGTTTTATTAGACCTAAATCTAATTTTACATCTTAGTAAAGCATTTCGAGTACATTTCAATAAATGAGGAACATCAAAAATTGTTACTATTGTCATATTATTGATTACAAATGTGTAAGAAATTGGAGCAACGGTATTTTTAGCACACAATTCCGAAATTGCTTTTTTCTGAGTAGAATCCTGGTCATAAATAGTCGCTTTCACTATCATGCCAATTTCTTGAAGTTGTAAAATAGCATTTTTTATTATTGACTTCAGATCAAAAGTAGAAATTGTACCGACAGTAAAATAATAAGCAACTACTTGCTTCTAGGATATTCTCAATCCTCTTATCATTAATACCAATGCATGATTTGCTGGTTTATTACATCGTCCTAATTCCTCTAAATCTTGGAAACCGATAATAATTTGTTTATGAGGAAAGTAATGGAAACCATGTTGCTTTCCTTTACTTTCCTCTTAAACTACTTATCTAATGATATCTCATCAAAAACTAAAGCACAATATCGGTCCAATACGTTCATGTCATTGATTTTACTTTTAAGTTGTTGCAGCAATTGTTTGTTTATGCTTGTATTAAAAGGAACTTTTGAAAGTACTGTTTTTAAAGTTTAAAGGTGACGGCAACTGGAAGAAGTTGGATATATACTTATAAGTACGCGGACTTCGCTTATAAATAGATAACGCAAAAACTTTATCTTTGTCAGTCCATTTTTTTCCTGTTGAAGCGCGGTCTATGTTTTGCAACTGCAAATCTATAAAATTTTGAGTCACAGTATTCAACTGATTTTCCATACATTGGAAAACGTTGTCTTTATTCAGCTTTTTCAGTTTCTTTATAGTATCTTTTTGATTATAAAGTGACTTCTTAACTTTCGATAATTTGTTGATCGTTCTACGATGTATTTTGTACATTCCACGTTTAGTTGGTGTCATTGCTTTCAAAGATACTCTTGCTTCTGTTAAGAACCAGTTTTTCTTTGTTTCTTTAACAAAATCTCATTACATTCAGTCAAATTATCAGTAATTACTGCATCATTATCATCACTATTATCGTCGCGTTGACAATTTGCATCTTCGCAGATACAGTCTTGTTCATGAGTGTACAAATGATTATTCAAACTGTCGTCGTTAACGCTTTCAGTGTGAGTATTTAAATTTTGTTCTGTATTTAAATTAGAAGAAACATCTTCAGAGACAATGTTGCTATCGATTCTACTTGAAATATTATCAACAGTACTTTGATTAACAATAAATGTATTGATAATCAAGCTACTGCTGATAATATTTAAATCATTGGAGGAAGTAATTAAATTTGTTGAGTTTAATTGTTCACTATAATTAACAGTTTTATTTTGGGAAGAAACTTCTGAAAGTAAATTAGAGTCACTTTGTGATCGTGAAGGAATTACAAAAGGATTCAATGCGTGTTTTGTAAAATTTACAAAATCTTCTTTTTGAAAATGATCCTCACAAACATATTTATTTCGGCAATTTTCAGTTAACTTGATGCCACAAATCTTTTTCCATTTTATATTTACGGCTGAGTTAGTGGGAAATCTATAAAAATGTTTATTTTCTACTCTTTCCACATTATTTTTGCACCAATAGTATCCATTATTGCAATTAGGAAACTGACATAAAAATTTCTTATGAGGGGGCATGATAACAACATAAGCTACTAACAATAATGCTTAATAACTGGCATTCTAAAGAATTAAGAAAGTAATTCAAATTCTGGAAGGTATTCAACGGAAGTGTAAAATTTAATATAACATAATACAACCCCTTCTCGGCTGTATGTAAGCTGAAGTGAAGTAAATATGTATGTATATATATATATATATATATATATATATATATATATATATATATATATATATATATATATATATATATATATATATATATGTATATGTATATGTATATGTATATATATATGTATATGTATATGTATATGTATATGTATATGTATATGTATATGTATATGTATATGTATATGTATATGTATATGTATATGTATATATATATATATATATATGTATATGTATATGTATATGTATATATGTATATATGTATATATATATATATATATAATATATATATGTATATGTATATGTATATGTATATGTATATGTATATGTATATGTATATGTAAATATGTATATATACGAGGTGTGTTCAAAAAGTATCGCGAATTTTGTGTTTTTTCAAAAATTATTTATTTATTCATGAATATCTATTTTGTCCCCTTCAAAGTAATCCCCATGAGATATTATACACTTGTGCCAACGGTTTTTCCAATCTTCGAAGCACTTCAAAAAATCATTTTTTTTTATCTTGTTCAGCTCCTCCTTCGTTGCCGTCTTTATCTCGTCAAGCGTAGCGTAACGTCGTCCTTTCATGGGCCTCTTCAGTTTAGGGAACAAGAAAAAGTCACAGGGGGCCAGATCTGGGGAATACGGTGGCTGCGGCATCATTAGTGTGTTGTTTTTGGCCAAAAAGTCGCGCACAAGCAACGATGTGTGAGCAGGGGCGTTATCGTGGTGCAAAAGCCAATTTTTGTTCTTCCACAAATCCGGGCGTTTCTGGCGGATTGCTTCGCGCAAATTGCGCATAACTTGCAGGTAATATTCCTTATTGACCGTTCTACCCTGTGGCAAGAACTCATGATGCACCACGCCCCTGCAATCGAAGAAAACTGTCAGCAAAACTTTCACATTCGACCGAACTTGGCGCGCTTTTTTCGGTCTTGGTTCGTGCGGCAGCTTCCATTGAGATGATTGAGCTTTGGTTTCCACGTCATAACCATAAACCCACGATTCGTCACCAGTTATGACCCTCTGGAGCAAATTTGGGTCGTCGCGGACAGAGTCCAACATCTCATTAGCAATGTTCATGCGATGCTGTTTTTGGTCGCAATTGAGCAATTTTGGTACGAATTTCGCGGCGACCCGTCTCATGCCCAAATCATTGATAAAAATCGAATGGCACGAGCCAATCGATATGTTTAGGTCCTCAGCAACTTCTCTAACGGTGATTCGACGATTGGCCAATACCATTTTCTCCACTTCATTAATTTTTTCGTCTGTTGTTGAAGTGCTCGGGCGTCCGGCACGCTCTTCGTCGTTCACATCTTCTCGGCCTTCTGAGAACATTTTGTACCACCGATAAACGTTGCTTCGGTCCAAGGTAGCTTCTCCGTATGCCACAGTCAACATTCGGAATGCATCCGCGCACTTAATTTCGTTTTTCACACAAAATTTGATACAGGTTCTTTGATCCATTTTTTTGAATAGGTAAAAATCGAAGACGATCCAAAACACGTGCAAGCAAAGCAGCTGTCAACAATTAAGTGAACATTCAAAATGGCCGAGCTTGTCGGCATAAGTGAGAGACATGAGTACCAACATAACGCCACAAAAAGATCGAAATTCGAATATACGTAACCCGCGAAAATTCAAAATTCGCGATACTTTTTGAACACACCTCGTATGTATGTATAACATAACACAAAAGTATTACTATTTCTATTATTGAATGACTCATATGTATGCAAGAAATCGGGATTACATACCTTATACACTAATATATACATATATACTATATGTTGCATATATCTCGTTTATTTATTTACGCATATCACAGCATTGCATAAATAGTTGGCAGATCCGTCCATGGAATAAACCATCCAACACCTACAGATGATCTTGTGCAACTCTTGAAAAAATATGAAAGCCGTTACAATTTACAATAGAACAAAAATGATAACATGAGAATAGAAATACATGTGAATAATTATAAGCACTACTGCTCAATTACTAATATGGTAAATATTTATTTAGAAAAGTAATAAATACGGTTGTAAATATAACTGTATTAATGCGAGTATGCATTCTATGGCTAAATATCTCCATTGTTCTATTTCCATAATCTTCCGATCTTCTAAATCTTTGAAACTGAACTTCTTTACACAATCACATATTCACTATTACCTTCCAAGTGGGGAATTCAAACGCACTACGAAATGTCTGATCATCGTACATACATCAGCTAGATGTCAAGCACAATGAATCATATATACGTAAATATGGTCGTCGCTACGCGCGTCGCTAAATGTGCTGGTGAAACTTATCCCATAATTTAAATATAATTTCAATGCAATAGTTATTAAAAATATCAAAAATATAATTCAATTAATAAATATAAACTTGTATTACCGAAATAATTATGACAAATTTTTCACATACAAAACACACAGTTAGTATATTTAATGTTTTGAAAAAATACACGACAAAAGCACAGACATCATTATCATTTTCTATTACTATCATGTTGCTTCCATGTTGTCGAAAATAAATAATAAAAACAAAATGTTTTTCATGAATAGAAGTCATTTTGTTGCTAACAAAATGAGCAACAGTTGCTCTCTCCATTTGCTTTAAATCTGCTGACATAAAATTTCTCACATCTGCTTTTGTGTTGTTGAATACGTATGATTACATTACGTTTTCAGCAAATACACAGCAACTAATCGAAAATTCGTGTTCAGCATTAAGTTGCCTAATTTTGTAAAACGTGTTTGGCTATCAGGGTACTATTTAATCCGAGAATTCGGACCAATTTCTAGCATCGTAAACATTAGTCTTTCTACTAAATTGTAATAGGATTAGTAATAACAACTAACTTTTTAATAATATCTTTATATTATATTTTAATATAATATTTGTTGACATTCAATATTTGTTTATTTCATCAATCATGAGAATTAACAAATCAGTGACTTTTGAGTATACTCAATTTTAGAATAATATTCGAAGGTTTACATTGATCTATTGAATGAGTATTATAATGTTGAGAGAAAACTCTTAAATCTTAAGAATTAACACTTAAATTTAAGTGTAAATGGCATTCAATCAAATTGAGAGACAAATGCAATCTTTTAATGCATGTACTCAACTTTAAATATAAACACTCGATTTTTGAGTGTAAACAGTGCATACTCATTGTTTGACTATAAACACTTAACCTGCAGTGTAACACTCAAAATTTGAACGTATACACTCAATTTTAAATATAAACACTCAATCCTTGAGTGTATACACTCACTGTTTGAGTGTAAACACTTAAAATTTTAGTGTACACGCTCAAATTTGAGAGTAAACTCTCAAAATTGAGTGTTAACACTTAAATTTTAGTGTAAATACTCAAATTTTTTCCGTGAGGGTTTGAGCCTATAGTTTAGGCAATCGGCAGTACAAGTTGTTAATAATAATAGAGGAAAGGAGGGGGTTGCGGAATACCATTTTTTTTGACAATAACTCAGTAAATATTACCGCGACACAATTTTAATCAACGTCAGTTTATTAGCCATAGAGTTCTATCAATCACCCTATAGGTAGAAGTTCATCAGCGCTATATAAAACGAACGTCATTTACAATTTACTGAAGAGAGGAAAAAAGGATGTGTTTGTGGAATAACAAGGGGGTCATGGAATACTAACAACATTACATACTAACATTACATACTAACAACGTGCATTTTATTTAAAAAATTTTTTTGAATAATTTTGTAGCTTAAACAATTTTTTTAAGCAAAACTTATTTAAATATTTTTGCAAAATGTGGCTAAAAGTTAATTTTGGTTTTCTATTAATATACGTGCTCATATTAATTAAAGAAATCAAAAAACGAGAAACAATAAAGCTTATTATTTTTTTAACTCGTTCGTGTGCACGTGTGTGTGAAAGATTTTTCTTCGATGAAGTTGCACTTATATTAGCGGTTTGTGCATTAATTTACGTTCACGCAGGAAAAAATTTAATTACGCATGTTTGTTTTGAAGGCGATTGCAGGGTGGCAAGGTAGTAGCAGTGAGGGTGAGTACGAGAGAGGTGGTAGCAGCGTGGCAGGGGTGGGAAGACCCACAATTTCCGATGAGCTTACATCCAGGAAACCTCTCAAACGCCAAACGTCGATACGCCGCTTCTCGAACAGGCAGCAGCCATCTTGGAGGGTTGCTGCTCTGAGTTCCTCCTCTTTCGCGGACTCTTGATGCTTCAGAGCAATTTCAACGTCATCGATTTGATAGAATCATGATGACGATTAATAAATAAAAGATCTGTCAAAAACTATTAAAAGGATGTTAAAGTGATGAGTTTTACCAACCAAACAACGATTTACACATATTTACAATACATACGATTTACAAAATGTCAATAAATCATTATATATTACTACGTCAATATTGCGTGCATATAGATATATAATTTGAAAGCACACTAATTTTTTATATTTCTATTAAATATCTAAGACAAAATTTAAGAATATAACGTTGTTTTATCATATAATCCATACCTAAGACTATTTTCATTTTGTAGAGACTGCAAAATTTTTGTATGAAACAATTGTTGCTTCACGTTGACAGCTGTAGTCACAATATTAAATTAAGAATAAATAAAACAAATCTGAATTTCTTAATTCTTTTTTTTTGTTTTTGACAAAAATTTAATCGACCTGAGTTACATTTATTCCTATACTTAAATTGAAAAAAGATTTTAAATCTGCAACAATTAGAAAAATAACATTCTGAAAAAAATTGCGTTTGATCGATAAAACAGAATAACTTTAACATTCCTTTAACAGAAAATTTATTTCAAACCATTCTAAGTCACAACATCGCATTTTTAAAAGAAAATGAGATCATGTAATACAAAAAATATTTTCCTTTTTTAATAGTTTGATATAATTTCAATTTTATTTCGTCAAATCACATTGATATACGGATAAAATTTTTCATGCTGCATAATTGTACATAATTTTTTAGCGTAAAAATATAATTTTAAATATTTGTAAATTTAAATTTATTTTTTGTAAAATCTAAATTTACATGCAAAATTTAAACATTATTGTACTAAAAGAAATTATGATTATGTTACATAGAAGACTTCGAAAATATTATAAATATTAAGTATCATATTTTAAACTATAAATTTAAGTAGTTTATAAGCTAAATGCTGGTGCATGTTTATTTTATAGATATAATTAGTCTGATTCTATAAATCTGATTGTGTTCAACTATAAATAAATTTTATTAAATTAATATAAAAAGAATTTGTAAGTCAAAATATCTTAATTTTTATAAAAATTACAAATTCAAAAATTATTAAACTTACTAAGAATTACTTTCTTACTCTATTAATATCGATTTGCTGCTATTTAAATATATCAATATCGAAAAAATAACAAATATAAATTACACATCTAACTTTGAGACATCTAAACCTTATGAATACTCTTTTTTAACTTAAAGCACTATATATTACTTAAGTAATAATTAGTTTAAAAAAACACTATTAAATTGGAAAATCCACAAATCAGAAGTAATTTGCTGGAACATCCGTATTTTTACGCCTTGTACAAATCGGCTGTTTAATCGCAATTGAATGATTAAACTGTATCGGGAGATGACAGCAGCAGTGATAATCATCCATGATTAAAGATCCAGTCTGACAAGATAGTAACTATCTTCCTGGCAGAACGATTACGGATTATCCTCGCATGATCATGATAAACGTTTTGATCACGGTTACTTAATTAAATCTGTGGCTTAAGTACGTAATAGGATTCATTCCTTTATAGCAAAATGCCGCATCTATATCGATATTCTTTAATATGAAGTATTCGTTGTGTTAGTATTTGTACGCATTATATTTACGGCAAAATAGTATAAAACAATCAAAAACATTTTGTTAAATATATTAACGTAAAAGTATTTATTCGTATTTTTGTTTCTGTATAATATATATATTTATACAAGTATTTTTCTAATATTTAGTGTGAGCTATAATTTAACTACAAAAATTGTTTTGTATAAAACATGTAATACAATTGAAAGGTTTATTGTAAAAGTCAAACAAATCCAAATAGTTAAATTTTCAGAAAACTTTTTATCTTCAAATTTCACTCATTGTAACATACAATTATGTATGTGATAATTTTTCAACCGGCCATGATAATTATGAAAACAAAGTTGAAAGCTTTGATTAATATTTTGAGAACACTTATCTAAAATAAAACATAACAACATTTGATTTTTGCTAATAATTTATATTTATTTTAACTTTTATCTCATTTTACATTTACCTTTCTTTATAATGATAAAAATAAAAAATGAAATATTATTTAAAATAAAAACAATAAAAGTTCTTTTATTTTTTACTTACAAATTTTACAAATTATTTTTAATAACAACATCTTTTTTCATTTGTGTTTATACAAACATAATAATTTTTCTCCAGATGTATAATAAACACAGGAACAAAGTTTTAGGCTTTCGTTACACACTTTCGTTCAACGAAAAGTTACTTTTTGTACACCAAAATAAAATTCTTAATTATTTCAGATAGTTTTATGAATGCTTAATACGAATTCGATTTCCAAATGGTTTCATCGTATCACAATTTTGAGAAATTTACAATAGTTGCAAAATGGTCATTTTCATGTATATTATCATACTATAATTACGATATATGACGTGCTAGAGTTTTATTACAATAAAAATTAAATAAATTATTAGGACTTTCAGTTTTCAAAAAGAATATTTTGTATCAGCTAAAGTTAATAAGATTTTTATATTTAAAGTAGGGAAAAATTCCCTATAACTTTTTACTATATCTTAGGTATAACTTAAGTTTTATATTTCTGTTTTCTGTTTTCTTGCCAATACAATATTGTTTACAATTTGATACTTCTCATAGGAAATGATATAAAACCATAACATATATTTAAAAAAAATGGAATTATTTTGTAAAAAACTCTTTAACTGCATAAATTTATATTATAATTTATATCTTAATTTAAACTTTAATAGATTTAAATGCCAAATCATAAATTAATATTTATATCTATATTTATACGTATACTGATGTGTAATAATTAATATCAGAAAATTATAATATATACATACAATAGAATGTATTAAAAATGTAGAAGAATTTTCCTTTATTTATTTTTTCATGTATAATTAATATTATTCTTTTAAATTTCATTAATTTAATTATTAATAGACTTCTTTAGATTTTCAAGTAAAATTACTAGGACCTCTTCTGTTGAAAAAAAAACAAAAATAAGAACTTTGTTATTTTTTACGATATCTATCACTGAATATTATATTAGCGTTAAGTTAATATTAAATATATATATTTTTTAATGTTATCACATGTAATAACATATTATATAATCCATATATTACATAATAATATTAAAAATTGAATACACATTCATACTTATACTACAGTCTTATATCGTTTTTATATTTATTAAACTTATATTATTATTAATAAGCGCGTTTGGTTTTAATAGTTCCCAAATTCATTTCAATCATCGAAAATCGTCTTTTTGCTGCTTTTCAGATCTCAATAAGATAAAAGTGTGAATTTTGTTGAGTACTTAGGTATAATACCAGCTTATAGATAATCGTACGAGCGTGCACGAGCCATGTGTAACCGGCTGGCACGCGCCACGTGTAATTCAATCGGTTATATGAACGAACCGTCTATGGATCAAGGAAGATGGACAGTGAACTTATCCTAATCCCCGGGAAACGGTTTCGGTATGTATAATCATCTTGACGATACTCTTTCCTGCTTTATTTTCTTAGCTGGCTCCTCATAAGCAGATGCGCCGCTTGTAGCTGCCTTGTCAACAATCCTTTTTTCCAAAATAAGAAACTTGAGATACATTATTTCTGATGTATGTAACGTAGTTTAAGAAAGTTAAAAAAATATTCCTTAGTACATTCGCGACAATATGATTCAAAAGTTAAATCCCGTCTCGCGCTCGGTAGCGATACTCCCATTCTCGCCAGTAAGAGAAAACTTTTGATGGCACCTATAGGCCACACGCACACACGGAAAGAAAATGAATATAGATAAATGCACACTAAACTCAATGCTCACTAATAGGATCCTCTTTAGTCATCTCTTCCAGTCGCTTCCACATGTCAAATAAACATAAAAAATTACATTTTTTTCACGGTTCTATTTTCCAAACTAAATGATAAAAAAATTACATTTTTTAACAATATTCATTTTCCTCTATCGCATGCTTGTTTCTTCATTAACATATTTGCTAGTTTAGAACTTATGAAAATAAACGCGACATTTTCATAGCCAAACTTTGTATAGCCAATACGTATAAAAATTGCAGTTTTTTATCGCTTATACCAAGTATTGAAACGATCAATCGCATTGCAATTGCACAGGCGTGTCAATGTCTTCTAGTACAATGTATATAGTTTCAATTTTAAGAAATTCAGGGTCAATATCTTATTGTTAACAAACCGTATATTCGTCAATCTTAAAACACAATCCTTAATCAGTACCAAAATTTGTAACATTTTATATTAATTAATTTTATAGAAAGAAGTGAAATTCACGAAGATGTTGATGTTTTAGTCCTTCAGCTTTCTAATGAACCTAAAAAGAAGTCGTTATCTTTATTTTTGTAGAAGAATTTTTGAAGAATCGTGACTTATATATTTTATTAAGCACGAGAGAAATTAAAAAAATTCATATACTCTAAATTTTTAAAGAATTGAAAAAAGTTTTTAAATTTTGTCATTTAGTTTTATTAAATTATTAATAATACACTTGTTTAATTAGTAATACTATAATTTTGACAGACAGTAAAACAGCTTTTAAAAAATGTTTAAATTTGAATAAACAATTGAAAAATGTAAATTATTTTTATCATATTCAATTGTAGAATTTACAACTTTTCCGCAATGTTACAATATAATAAATTGAACATTTAGTCACAAAATTTTGTTATCCTTAATCAAATTTATTTTGAAAAACTAAAGGTTACAAATACAATTAAATTCTTTGAATGCAATAATATTTGTACAAAAATTAAATATTGTAATTAACATATTTAATTTAAGAATAAACTATTTTTAAGAATTTTATATTATAAATTTCTTAAAATTATGACAAAAGAATTATAATTGTGATTGGTTCAAAGAAAAATTACAAGGAATGATCACTTTTTCTTTTTTAACTACAAAAATGTTATTTTTTTGTTAAATTTCGTAATACAAGGATATTATAAAAGAAAAAGAGATATTACTTAATAAAAAATAAAATTTTTAATACAGTTAATTAAGCATTTCAACAAATAAAAATGTTCAACATTAAAACGTTATGAAAAATAATCGTTTTTTTCCTAAGATTTTGGAAAATACAATTTCTGTAGAATATTGTAATTATCGGTAAGATAAATTTTTATTAGATAATACAAATTACAGCTTACCTTGTTACTTTCTGTTACCTTTTTAACAACATGAACAAATTCTGAATAATAAAAGTTATACTTCGTCTTTGGTTGCAGGTAATCAGAAGTAGAAGATTTTAATCTTTTTGCATTCAAACTCTTTGTACACAAATTGTGCGTACACACGTGGCCACGTAAAGAATGTGTATGCGGGATAGGAAGAGTAATTGAATTCATGTGCGTGTTTACATGATTTATAATAATGCTTAATCTTCTCTTTGATTTTGATTGTAGGCAAACACAGGTGTGTTAAAAGTACCCTATGTCGTACCTGCCGTCGCTTCCATTCGTTGTTACACTAGTATTCTATACGGGTTCGCAATTCGAATAGGGAGTAGAAAAAAGCGAGAGAAGGGTGATTGAATAGTCGCTCCAACGCAAGTTTGGAAAAAGAACTCGCAAAATCTAGTTTCTAGAAATGTTTTAATAAAATTTATATGCATAGTAGGTTAAATAAAATTTTAAATTATTAATTTTGAGTCAAGATAAAAGAAAAAAAAATGTTAAAGATAATTTTTAATTATTTTAACATTAGAATAACCGGATTTGACGATCTTCTCAGAAGGACCGTATGAGTCAATTTGGATCCAAATATCTTTGCTCTTTAAAATGCATGGCTGAAAACTTCTCTGCGATTTTTTTTTTTCACAGAGACATTTAACTTTACGCAAAATGCGAGAAAATTGAAAATGTTTTTAAACGTTTGGCCGGCATTGTATGTATATATGTATAAAGTTGTTTTTCAAGCAAATAAACAAATCGATAAATCTCAAGATATTCATTTATTTATTTAAATTCATAAAACTTGTAAATAGAATCGTAAAATATATGTGAATATGACATCAAATATGAGAAAGTCAAAATAGCTCTAACGTCCTTTTAGGTATAATTAAATAAAAATTTAACTGTAATAATAATTAAAAAATTTTATTTAATTATTAAAAACATAAAACAAACGTAAAAAATAATAAAAAGTCACAAAATGATATCATGTACAAAAGAAGCAAAATTGAAAAGAGTTATAGCAATTTGAATTTTAGGAGCCAAATTAGCAACTTTGGTCTTTTAGTGTTAATTAATATACGTTCAATACGTTTTTTTCATGTTTTTGAATTCGTCTTACTTAATATATATTAGTTTACTACTATTATTCGGAATTTTCTTTAATTTAATAGTTTAATCTTTTTTTATAACTTACATAATTTCAATAATTCAAATGCTTTTCCTCTAATTTAGTTTTTAAATTACCACTTTTAAATTTAATTAATTTAATCTTTTGTAGCAAAATATAAAATAATAAAATGTATCATTATGTGTAAAATTTTCTAACGTTTTTCTCTAAATTTCCTTAATTTGCTATAATTTTTAAGAACTTTTAATTACTTCCTTTCTACTTCTTTTGATATTTTATTAACTTTTATTGTTTAATATGTTCACCACTAATTATATTCAGGTTATATTCAAAAGGAAAAGAGAATGATTTTCTACGAAACTGTGCATAAATACCGTAAACCTAATCGGTTGGAAGTGTAAGCCAATACCAGGTTATACACACGACGTGTCATGAATCCTGGACCCATCTGTGCTACTCGCTCTTTGCCTCTAACTTTTTTTATCTTTTGTGCTTATAAAGCGTTATTTGTACACATACAATGATATAATTAGTGTAAATCATTTTAACATTTTGACATAATATATACACACAATCAGAATTTAGAACATGTGCGTTTAAATTATTTTTGTTTTCTACTTATTCATGTCATATTTCTTTTAAAAAAGTACATTCTTTACTCTTACTATTTTCTTAATCATCAACTCTTTTAATCACTGACTACTCAAACTTGTTATTATCTGAATACATAAAAGGAAATGCTTAACTTCGTATTATTGAAAGTCTTCAATTAAAAGCATAGGACACTTTATATGTATTAACAAATTTCGGAGCTGAAAACATGATCCTCTCACCAGCACCCTCACGCTTATACAATGACATACAACATGATGGAGACGGTGTGCCGTGCTCGTGCGGTCGACTTCCTCTTCCTGTGTCCGCATATCGAAACTACTCAGTCAGAATATTCCATCTATACTAGCCATTTGGTATTCGGGATTACGCGGACAAGTTAAATGTATGTTTATCAAGGATAGTCAATGTGAGTACATCGAGAATATCAATTAAAATCAAATTTAAAGTTTTAAAAATACCTTTTAATTTTTTTGAATTTATTTAAATTTAAATTGCTTTTTTCTATATTTGTTTCATAAAAATTTTTCTCCCGTTCTGTTAAAATACATATTTTATCGTTTAAAAAAGAAAGAAAAATATTTTATTATACACCCTAAGAAATTTCTTTAGTAAAAAAAAAATTGTTTGAATAAAAGAAATTTATACATTGCTATACAGTTAAAGAAAAATTTCTTTGGAGAATTTTTTTGATCGTTCTTTTTATTAGAATTAAAGAAAAAGTTCATTTTATAACGCAAATCTTTATTTAAATGAAAGAAATATGTTTTTAAAACCACAGCATTTACATTATTTCTTACATTCCTGTCGGGACTTATTCTGAATTAAAAAATTATTTGTTTAAATTAAACAAATAGTTTTCTATTTCAAAATAAGAAATGTCGATACTTATTTGAACAAATAATTTGTTTATTTTTAATAAATTTAATAACATTGTTTTTTCAAATCAAATTAATTTCTAGTTTCCTTAATAAAACTTTTATTTTAATTTAAAAAAATAAATTAAAGGAACGCCTTTATCAATTTAAACTGATGTAATAGCATATTAAATATGTAATAACGTAATAATAACTAATGAAATAATAGAATAATATATTTAAAAAAATATTATATCTCTTTTAAAGTGACAAAATCAAATCGAGCAAACTGAAAATAGAAAATTATAATATTAATCTAAATAACGTTTATTTAAACGCAAAAATCAAATGTACGTGTTTCGGACTAATTTTTCCATCTTTTCATTTTCAATATTTTACAAAAATTAATGACTTGTCTAATACGCAAATAAAAAATTTAGTTCGCATAATAGTTGCTTAAATAAAATATTGCTAATCTGAGACGAAATCTTATTAATGTTATAATTTTCTATATTCATTTAGCTCGACTTGATCTCATTTTGTCACCTTAATGTTTTGTTTTGGCATATTTCAAACTTCAAAATATGTATTATTTTTATTGTGTTATATCTCTTGGTTGTATCTAAATGAATAAATTGTATGTATATATAGTATATATACATATAAGTATACCTGTTTTCGTACACAAAATTTTTTACATAATGGTAAATTGTTGTTGAAGTGACTAATTTTTCGGGAAAGTAACGCAGAATCTCCGCATGGCAAGGAGAACCCACGATTGGGTTCACCGTTGACTGGTCAATATCCACGAAAAGGAAGGCATTACAAGCCGGTGATCTCGAAAAGGATATCAAAGAACAGGACCACCATGATCGGCGCGCGGTAATGGTATCTAGAGATAATGTAATACCTTTCTTTTTTCCATCCAACCAATCAGGATCATTTGTATAACACTGTAGCACTAAGAAGATCGCCGAACGAGTGATAATATCTCCGTGTTGTTAACGTTAATATCATGTGATACTTGTGGACCCGTATTATGCGACAAGAAGTATTAGACAACGGTTCAATTAAATGTAATTAAAAATATTATTTGTTGGCTTACGCCGGATATAAGAAATTTAATTTTCCTTCTAACAATAAAGAAATATGTTAATGCAGATTGAGTCTTATAAAGAAAAGAAAAAATAAAGGAAAAAGGCTTGTATTTCTGTTATTTTGTTAGCCCTTATTTCATCATATTATACATTTCTTGTTACATTTTTTAAAATATTTATATGGTAATAAAGTCTGCATTAGTCAATGAATAAATAAAAACTTGAATCAATCAATGAATAAATAAAAATAACTTAATATAATTTTTAAGTAAAAGTAATATTTTAATCAAATCTGTAGAGCAGAAAATAATATTATAGGTAAGTATTATGGCCACTTATTATCACTGTTATTATGTCATTATTATCTCTCTTATTAGGACAAATTCTAGTAATTATTTGTGAAATTATTTATTTAGTAGTCTACCTTGACATTTATTATAGGCATTTTTATTCTTGAGCGTTTCAAAACATTTTCAGTTACATTTTAAAATTTAATTACTTACCTTCTTGTTCTTTTTAAACTTAAACGTATCACATGAATGTATGTACATTCAAATATTTTTCTATTATTTAACTTTTTATTCGGTTGTACACATGTCAAGTTATGCAAAGTTAAACAATAATATCGGGATTTTGTTAATGTGGACTTTATACGTACTGGCGTTTTATACGAGCCGAGAACAACCTTTTTTCTATATCCAAGTAATTATTCGATAAGTTGATTTTAGTTTCATTGCTAATCTATAATTTATATAACATGTATTATAGATTTTCAATACTGCAATTATATACGGATAGCTTACGTACATACATTTGCATATGTTCTTGGATATTTTCTCTTTATTTGAATTTATAATTTTATAATAAAACAATGTCTTTTAAATTAAAATTTTTTAAACTTATTCCTGTGATTGTGTCATATTACCACTCCTGTTGTTCCTTTTTGATCTATTATATAGTGTCGTAACATTTTTATATATAATATTCAATAAAATAAGTATATCATAACTTTTTAAAATATAGAATCTATTGAAGAACAGTTTGGTATATGTAATTGTTGCGTTTTCAATTTAAAATATTTATTATTAACAAATTTATTGTATAAAATGTAAATTGATATAATACTACCTTTTCTTCTATAAAAGAAATAGTTCTAAAAATATTAATTAATTTATAATTTATTAATTTGAAATCTTAATATTTTAACTTTACAGTTTATTGATGATTAGGCCAGCCGCACACGTTTTGCAACCGTAATCGTAACACATATCGTCAAAATTTGCCAATCACAGTCGAGAATTGCCAAAATTGTAAGATCATTCTTGACTGTGATTGGCAAACTTTTACAGTATGTGTTATGCTTACTGTTATGCAAAGCGTGTAGCGGCTAGCCTTATCAGCGACTACAATGCTTCTATTTCTGATAACATTCCTAATAATGATTTTTCAATGTTCTTTTGTTTTTGGACAGAAACAAATTTTTTAAAGCAGCAAAAAGTACATATTGCCCTGTCACTTCGCACATCACTTTTACATAAGTAGGGATACATAAGATCTGATGACGATATGTAGTACTCAATTTTAGTCAGTGAAAGAAGAAACGAGAAAGAGGAGAAAGAAAGATCAAGACAGACTGACAGAGAGAGAGAGAGAGCGAGAGAGAGAGACATAGAAGGAGGGAAAAAGGGATAAAGAGCAGTGGAGTGGGGTCAGATGGTACGTACGTAGTCAGTGAGCCGTTTTAAGGGGTGAGAGAGTGGGTGGTGGATAGGTGGTAGATCGCTAGTTAGCCAAGAGACATTGACATGCTATCCCGTCAGCATGGCAGTGTCTCCAAGAGTTGCGCGCTCAAAAGTTGCGTTTAAGTTTAATTACTCAAAGTTTAATCGTAAATATTTTTTAAAACAACTTAAGGTGGAGGACTACGAAATCTAAATCTTATTACTCTATCACTTTGATAAAATTGTTTTTTGAAAATAACTTAATAATTTCATTTGAAAAACAATTTGAAAATAATTGAAATAGTGAAGTGTAATGTTTTTAAAAATGCAAGACACGAGAGTATATCCGGAATCAAATTAAAGGTGTGGTTAAAAAAATACAAGAGAAGTTTAAAAAGTTGATATAGCAGTCACAAGTGATAAATTAATATAATAAATTAATATAATAACAAAATATCTAATGAATAATTATAGTTGCATTATATAAAACGTAAATAATTTAGTCTAATTGAAATTAAAATATAATCTAAAATATATAATGTATCCGCTTTAAATTTTTAACTTACTTATAAAATATCGTAAAAATATTCACGTGGAAATAAACATTTAAAAAATAAAATATTAAATTTTAAAAAATATTTAAAAAATAAAATATTATTAGAAGACCTTAAAATATACTGTATAGTAACGTAACAACAATAAATTAAAATAAATTAAAAAGTGTGTGTGAATATTGTACAGCATACAATATACATAAAATATATAGAAAATTAAAACATTACAAGAATTAATAGAATATTGTAAAGTAAGAAAATTTAGATTTGAAAACGTTTGATCAATGAAAAGATATAGTGCGGACTGGAAACTTCTGTCATGATGTAAAGACTTTTCTCTTATTAAGCATTATTACGTTGTGATCGTGAAGTGACATAATTCGCTATTCAAATTTGAAAAAACTATATTAGAGATATAAACAAAAGTAACTTGAAAGTCGATCAAGATTGTAGCTATAAGAAAATTGAAATTTTTTAGCAAAAAGTATTGAGTAAAGATCATGTAAGAAAATGCAGGCATCGCGAATCTGTGAATGGGGATATGCTACGACAGGTTTTCCACAGAAACCTCTAGCACGGATTGGCAGGTCTTCCAAGCCATAAAGGTACGTCTATACACGCGTGGCCATATGCACGTGCATTTTCCTTCTTCATTCGGTCATTCATAAAAAGTCATTCATCTGATCGATTTTTGTAGTTACATTCTGGTCCAGCAACAGCAGTATATTTATTGACTATAATTATTGGGTATGATTTATACATATAGTAAAAAAAGTGTGATTTGATGGAATAAAGTACACTGTCAAAATTTAAAGAAAATGTGTCATATAAAAATAAAAAGTTTTTCTCATAGAAATTAAAACACATAAATACATCAATCTTGGTTTCATACGTATTTTTAATATGCAGTTCAGAAACAAAATATTTAATCTCAATTTTTTATTAAATTTTCATTATTATTGAAGAAATTAATAATATATTAATTACAGAAAATTTAAGATCACGAAAAAAAGTTTTGCTCATAAAAATTAATATACACGACTTTGTACTATAACTTCTTGCAAAATTTAAATATGTTATGTTTATTCTTAATAGAATTCTTACAAAACGTGTTAATCTGAGTATTTGTGTGATTAAATACAAAAATTAAGCTGTTACAAAATATTTTCATAAAAATAAGACATTGAAACAAAAGAAAAATATTTGACCTTTAAAATTTATTTCTTTTCAAAGAAGATTCATAATCTCGATTGTTAGATTTGTGAGATCTCTTTTCTTACTATAAGAAAGCTATGAATAAGGTCAAGTCGGTATATACGCCGTAGCTATGGAAAATTTAATTTATCAAGTACTATTTACTATGTTTAACCCTTAAACACACCGATCCCGTAAAATACGTAAACACATTTTCGAGGAGACTTTTTGAACTTTGAGAAGTTATAACTTTGATTCTAATCAACATTTTTCAACAATCTTTTTTTTTTTTTTCAGATAAAAGTTCAGAATCTCAGAAATGTGACTGCATACTCGATATTGCCGAAAAATGACTTATTGTTAAGTTATAAAAGAAAAACCATTAAGCAAAAATTAGAAATTGTTCCAAAATCCACTTTTCCTTTAAAAAATCATATCTCCGCAATAAAAAACTTTTAAGGACTTTCCAATACGGCATTTTAAAGCTAAAGAGTCATACTTTCAAAAAAAATTATGGTATTGTCATTTCTTTTAAAAAGTAGAATTATATAAAGAGAATATGAGGTATTTTTGGGTGTCTAAAAATCTACTTTTTTTTTTAATTATATCTTTGCAACAAAAAACTGTTAAAGACTTTACAATACGGCGTTTTAAAGCTAAAGAGTCATATTAAAAAAGAGTTATGTTACTGCTATTTCTATTAAAAATGTACTTACGTAACAAGGCAAGTATGAGGTATTTTTTATAAACTCAAAGCGTCTAAAATTAAAAATTGATGTGTTTCATAATATATTTCGGACCCTACGCAAAAATCCTCTCTTTCGCGGCACTATAATATTTTAACTTTAGCCAGAGTAACATACGCGAACGTAGGAACAAGTGCTGTTTTCCACTCACGCAGCGTCTGTATTACGGCATAAATCCCGCTCGCTGAAAAGGCCGTATATCCTAAACAAGTGGAATAAATAAGATATCAAATTAAATAAAGATTACAAGAGCTATGCACTTGTATCTTGCTTGTAGTAAAAATTCCATTCTTTACTATTGCTCTACATTTACATACCATGAAATAATCGTTATGCCTTTTACATTTCCTACATCATTTTACTGGTAATGGTAATACACGATCGCGCTACTTCTACATGAAAAAATCAATTCAATTCACGATATTTTCGTTAATATTAACAATAAGGAACTGTATTTACAATACAAAACTAATATAGCATAAAAGCACATAACAAAGTGGTTGTGACCAAACTATCTTTATTCCTTCTATTTTTTCTGACATCTGCGGTGTAAATCTCCACGCGGCGTAAAAATACCGACTTTACCCTACACATTTTCACAAAGAAAACTTAATATTCTTTAATCGCACGTTTTCTGTTATATTATGAAGAATTAATGACTAACACTTTCTAACTTTTCCTAAATAAATTCACTTAATGTAACTATATTTTCAAAATAAATCGCAAATTAAAAATATTTTATTCTATCTCGTCATTACTTTTTCATATAGATTACATTTTTTTCTTTAATTTTTCTCTGACTTTTCCATTTATTTAACAATTTTGTAAAGCTACTTCAACGCTTAATGATAAAATAAATATTATTAATTGATAAAAAAAAATAGTTTTAGCTCGAAAAGTATCTTATTTTTCTGCAAAAATGCAGAATAATTTTATCATATCGATGTGCAAATTCCTTTATTTCGCGATATATCTAATAAACTTGATTTTTGCGTGTAATAAAACAAGTAAAATACTGCTTAACCACTTCCACATCTACTTTATGTCGCAAAAAGACCAGCATTCATGGCGAGTGGCGGCTCGCAGTGAAGCTGCGCGCCGTTACCCGGACGACCGGAGAGGGCTGGACCAGCGCTAGCGCGTTTTCATAGGGAGAGGAGACGAGGGTTGCAAAGAGGAGGAGTGGGTGGGCACAGTGGTGTGCATCCGGGGGATAGGCCACCGTCGAGAATTTCACAGAGATGGAGTTTCTACAGAATCATCATGCGGTTAACACCTCCGCACCGCCGTATACCTTGGGCACAGGTGAGACTTAGAGATTCTCATATTTATTTCGCGAAAACAATTGCAAAGGTAGTCACAAACAAAACAAAAACACAGGTAATAATTGACAGTGTGAAATTTTGTGAATATATGTACATATATATATATAGTTACAATATTTCTCATTCTCCTATCGCAATTATAATTCTCATTCAAATTGTGAATATTAACTAATCTTTATTGCATTATTTATTGCGTCATTGTCAGATTATAAGTTCAATTCAATTCCATTTTATAAAAACAATTCAGATTCGAAGTGCTTGCATTAGATAATGTTCTCCAATAATTAAGTAAAGTGACTTTTTTAAAAATATGTGTCCGTTTCTACAAAATATTTATAATTTTTCAAAAAAAAGATATATATAAAGGAAAAGAGGGTAATATATCACCTATTTTCATTGTACTGTGCAACTTTGTTTATAATTAACATTTTCTATTGAAAATTGAATGATTACATTCCTCAAAGTGTTGTTTGACAGGTTCTAGACTCAAAGTAATGAAATAGCTATTATTTAGGACGTGATTTATAAAAATCTAATGCACTGCATAATCGATGGAAGAAAAAAAGTAGTTGTAATATAGCCATTCATAAAAATAATTTATGAAACTCAATTTTAAAAAATTAGTTTAGTTTAAAAGAAACACAGTACCTTGTTACAAAATTACATATTTTTAATTTTTCATTGTTTAGAATTTTTTGCTGATTTAGAATTTTCCTGCGTTCAGAAGCTTTAGAAATACCATTAGAAATTTCAGTAAAAATATCATTTTAAAATGATGTCTCTAATGTTTCTAAACACCGCTCTATAGAATGATAATCAATTTATCCAAGAAATGTTTCGATATAAAAATTTCTATTAAAAAGCCACATTAACAAAATTCCATGTTATTGTTTTAACTTTGTATAACTCAAAATGTATACGGCCGAATAAAAAGTTAAAATAACAAAAAAACACTCGAGTGTATGTACCGAGTGTGATAATACACTCAAGTTTAAGAATAATGAGGAAGTGTATGTAATTATAAAGGTTAAAAATGTATTTTGAAAAAGTTTAGAAGTGCTCAAAAGTAAAAATGCCTTATAACAATTATCAATCATTATGTATTGGCATACTAGCATCACTAAAAAACGACGGGCTACTAAACGAAGAACTCCATAAGTAATTGTTTGAATACGTCACCTAAAAACGGAAATAATAGGGGTAGCCATATTGTCGACAGCAGCTTCTTCTCCTTTATATATATATTTATATATACTCGTATTCACAATATATCTTATAGTAAAAAATTAGAGAGCCCTAATTCATACAGTATTATTCTACTACACTACACTTTTTTATAACAATATAATGTAATAAGTTTTCATTTACTTTAGTAGTTACCTCATTAAACCTATAATATTATTTGTTTAATTTCTTTTAAACGTAATTACTCGTGTGAGATATTTCTGATACTCCAACATGTTTCCACTTACATTATTCTATTTGTTAATTTTTACACTATATAATAATATACTATACATTCTTTAAATAAGAATAAACTCAAAAATTTTCCTTAAATTGTGAAACAATTTGCGTTAATTATAATATCATAATATAATAGTTTTAGTTATTAAATGTAGCGAATTTTAAAAGCTGGAGTGTTCTGAATATTCTCTGTGAATAATGAAGGATTAACTATCAAAAAACTATTGCAAATGCGGAATACTGTCAATAGTAGTGAATAGTTGCCAATATCACAATTATTTTGACTGATTTTGATAATCGAAAAAATTGTATAATCTGATAATTTGATTATCTTCCATTTGCAAGTTTTATTATAATAGCACAGCATAAAATTCACCTTGCGCATTTTTGCAACCATCAGTTATTATATCTATGTTAAAATTTCGCATTCAACAATATAAATATAATATAAGATACTTTGTTATATTATATTTATATTACTAAGTGCAAAATTTTCACCTAAATTAAAAGATGGGTATAAAGGCTAATGAGATTCCAACGCCGTTCGTGATGCGCAACAAATACAAATAGTTTTAGACAAAAATTTTCCTTTTATTCAAAAAATTTATTTTGAAATCTCATTAGCCTTTATGATCATTTTTTAATTTTGTCAAATCTTGAGAGTCTTCTACTTGAATATAATTGTTTCACATAAATATAATATAATTGATGGTCACTCTGTCGACTGAGTGTATTCTGACAAAAGACAATATTCAATACAGTACAAACTGCTAAGGAATGTTATCTAAAGATGACTAGAAGACATCTTAAGAATATTTATACATAAAAACGTTCTAAAAACATACTCAAAACGTCTCTCAAAAGTGTGCTATATGAAATATTACAAAAAAGTAGAGGAGAAGAGGGTATTATGGTTGCTGTCGACAATATGGCTACCCTTATTTTTTCTGTTATTAGGTAACGTATTCTAACAATTGCTTATGGAGTTATGTTTAGTAGCCCATCGTTTTTTAATGATGCTAATACGCCAATACATAATGACTGACGATTGTTATAAAGCATTTTGACTTTTGAACACTTCTAAACTTTTTCAAAGTACACTTTTAACCTTTAATTACAAACACTTCCTCATTATTCTTAAACTTGAGTGTATTAACACACTCGAGTGTATTTTTGTTATTTAACTTTTTATTTGGCCGTTTATATTTTGAGTTTTAGAAAATTAACACAATAATATGGAATTTTGTTAATATGGTTTTTTAATAGAAATTTTTTATCAAAATATTTTTTCGATAAATTGATTGTCATTCTAAAGAGCGGTGTTTAGAAACATTAGAGACATCATTTTATGCTCGTTGTTTAATGTTGAACAAGGATAAAATGATATTTTTAATAAAATTTCTAATGGTATTTCTAAAGCTTCTGAACGCAGAAAAATTTTAAATCAGGAAAATTCTAAACAATAAAAAATTAAAAATATATAATTCTGTAACAAGGTACTGTGTTTCTTTTAAACTAAACTAATTTTTTTAAATTATTTTTATGGATAGCCATATTCCAACCACTTTTTTTTCTTCCACCGATTATGCAATACATTAGATTTTTATAAATCACGTCTTAAATAATAAATATTTTATTACTTTGAGTCTAGAATCTGTCAAACAACACTCTGACAAATGTAAACGTTCAACTTTCAATAGAAAATATTAATTATAAACAAAGTTATTCAATAAAATGAAAATGGATGCCATATTACCCTCTTTTCCTCTATTGATGCTTTTTCAATTTATGTTAAATTTAACATTATTGCATAGCCCCAACAGTTTACTTAAATTTTTGTATTAATTTAACGAGAGTATGTTAAAAAGTAACGTAAATATTATGTAAAAAATTAATAAATATAAAAATATAACATTTTGACAAAATTTGGAAACACAAATTATGAAAGCATAAATCTTCAGTAAATTTAATAATCACATCTTAAACACGTATATTTTATTCATTTATAAAATTTATATTTGAAAACTAATTATTTTTATATTGTCTACTTACCTATAATTTATGTTATTTTAACACTTAAACTATAACGCTCGAAAAAATTACATTAATGGCAAAGAACAGTCTGACAAACCAATATCAATCATGTTCCTAATAATTTTATAAATTCTTTATAATGGGAAATATATTTTATTCAATTATTCTAAATTCTTATAAATAGGAGAGGCGGAAAAAAATGTTTTAATGTGAGGATTAACAAAAAATCTCATATACGAGATATTTCTAAAGTTTACAGAACTTTACCTATTGTTAGAAACAGTTTAAAATTATGAAAAACAACAAAATACGTGTTTGATAATTTTTAGTGGTTACTTTTTTAAGGGAATTATGAAGATTAGCCTCCCTGAAGGAATGCTCTAGAAGAATCCTTGCTTGTATATTTCAAATAGAATTCTCCTAATTGTAATATATTATTTAAAAGAGCATAATAAAAGAAAATTGTTCGTACAAAATGGAACTTGATACATTAACCTATTCGAGAATTATTTAGGATTAAAGTCTGAAAATGGACAGCTTTTTAAAAATTGTTATTTCTATTTGAAAATTTTAAAAAATTTTAAAAGATTCTAAGAAATTTAAATCCTAAAAATTTTCCTAATATTAAACTATAATATCACACCAGGAAATAAAAGTTAAAATGTGTAAGTAACACGTAAATAAAAAAATACATACATACCAAATACTACGAACAAGTAACGTAAACGGTAAACTTCGGTCTGTGAGGGACTGCTGCAATTTTTCAACCGTTTCATATTATACATTAAAATTTGTTTGTGTATTTAGTTTTCATGCCGGACATTATATGCATTTACAATGTTTTCTTTGATACATGATTAAGTTTCGTCTTTCCGACTTTACTTTTTCTCGCTTTTGAATAAAAAATTATTCGACTTTTAATTTTCAATTTTCATCTTCTTTGGGTTTGCCACGAAAAATGTTTCTGATTTTATCTAAGTTTTATTCCTTATTACACAATAATTTTTATGTATGACGTTTGCTGTGGGTTTCTTTATTTATTTTATGTGTATTTCATTATATTTTTTTAGTGCCGGTTATTCTACTTTCAGATAAATTATGTGATAATTTACCTAATATATAAATACCTTTTTCTGTACACATAGACATAATGGATTTGTAGACATACATATTTATCTCTTAGATATAATTACCACGTAACTTAACCACGTTGGCATAATTTATAACATAACAGCGCGTCTTATGTGCTATTAGTTTATATATATATATATATATATATATATATATATATATAATACAATTTTATATTATACCAAGAACAGATAAACAATTTTAAAAATTATATTTAATTATATATAATTAAATCAGGACTCTCAAAATTTAAACAATAAAAAATTGAAAATAGGCTATTAGGAGTTAGAGTTCCTAAAATAAGAGTTTGATAAAATTGCCGCCATATACAGCCAAATTTACGTTGGTCATACTGATTTCTCATCTTTAGGTTGGCTATATATCGTACACCCAAGGATTTTGATTCTGTCCATTTTGATTCTGAAATTTTCCAAACTGAGAAGTCACCACTTTCTACATACTCGCAGTTCATGATTAATGAAATGACTAGAGCTTATTGGTCGTTACGTTAATCATGAACTGTAAGTATGTAGATAGATAGCGACTTCTCAGTTTGGAAAATTTTTCCATGGACAGAATCAAAGTCCTTGGGTGTACATGATGTGGTTCCGTGTCTGGTGTCAGTTCGATTCAGATTACTTATAAATCGGTTGCTAAGATCGTAGTTTAGTAAATTAACCAACATTAAGATAATAATTAAATAATTCATTAATTAATTTAAATATACATATATAACATTGTGAAATATTTACAAAATGCATTATTGAATAATATATTAGCTATACAGTATTTTTGTCTTAATTATTGTTTCTTTTTACTAATATCATATTTAAAATTCCTGGTTGTTTGGCTGTTACATATGGCGGATTGAAGCAACCAATTAAAAATCGTCACTACATTTGCCAAACACTTATTTTAGGAATTCTACTATGAGTCAGCGCGCAATCACAATTCATTCGCTTCTGTTAAGAGGAATAAGTATTTATAATAATATTAATTATGATTGCGCACCTATATACTGACTCTCATCAGCCTTTATTTTCAACTTTTTACTATTTTAATTTTAAAAATATAATTACAATAAGACACACTGAAGTGTAGTACTCTGAAATTATCAAGTGATCAATTATTAATGGGCTAATAAGAGTAACTGTGGTTGTTGGTGCGTAGAATTAACAATTTTACTAATTTAAAAACGGACGTTTTGACTCAGCTTTAAGTCATTTTCAACTACAATTCCTTCTCCCTTGAGCGCAGTTACGTTTGCTTTCGCAAGATAGATTTTGCAAAAGCAAACGTAACTGCGCTCAAGGGAGAAGGAATTGTAGTTGAAAATGACTTAAAGCTGAGTCAAAACGTCCGTTTTTAAATTAGTAAAATTGTTAATTCTACGCACCAACAACCACAGTTACCCTTATTAGTCTATTAATAGTTGATTATTTAAAAATATAAGTTTACATGATAACATATTTATAATTTATTTCATTATTTATTTTAATCTGTTTGAATACAAAAACAAAAAAAAACAATGAAATAAATATAAACAATATCGAAGATTGTCGACTCGTCTTCCCACTTTCTTTTATGATGATTTTGCCAATCGTAAATTAAATTAATATTAGTAAAAAATTTTGATCAAGAATTGTGACTAATGATTTTGATTGGTATAACAACCATAAATTGACCAATTATATTTGGAAAAAGGAATTTCAGTCTTCAGGCTCTAAAATAATTTCCTTATTTTCTATAAAATCTAAGACTCTTTCAATTTTACAAAGGCAGTCTTATTTTGTAAATCAAATTACGCTACCAAGCGAGTGATACCCATTTTTTATATTTAAATATGTAATTTTTATTTGTTAATTTGTTTATTGAAAATGACCATATTTACGGTCAAAACGTTTAAATTTTAATATGTTGTTTATTAAAAATTTTTTATATATATTAATACGACGACTTAGCTTTGCTCTTTAAAGCCTTGGCAAATGTTGTTTAATTTTTAAATCTTAAGAGCGTCGTTTTCATTTATTATTGTAATTTTTAATAATTTATAGAGTGTTCCCGGGTTAAACAACTAAACCTAAAATATTAATTCAGCACCTCAAAACAAACGAAAATTTTCCTCTGGACGTATGCTCGCAAACGCTTCTTTCAAGAGATATTTACTTTTGAAGTTACACAGTACTGTAGGAATAAATAATTGAAATATCTTTTATTTTTTTGTTTTGAAGCTCCAAGTTTATTGATAGGCAAAACTTATAATTCGTAGCTCATTGCTGTTAATTCGTTGAATGCTGTTGTAGAATAAACTTATAATATAATCATGCCTCGTACGTATTCTATTCTAATAGTTGATGTGCCGATTTGGTACATTTATATATTTTGTGAAGAAAAGTGTATGGAATGCCTGTTAATAACTTTCAATCATTAAAACGAAGAATCGTGCAAGCGTGCAAAGAAATTACGAATGCACAATGTCAGTCATTCGTTCTGTCATTGATAGATGCAATGCTTGTCTCCTGGCTGGAGGCCATCATTTTGAACAAAACATTTAATGTAATAACTAATTTTGATTATTGTAAAGCAATAAAGAGGATATATCTTATTTCGACCTTACTTCGACATTATTCATTCCTACACTTCTGTCACTTCAAAAGTAAGTATCTCTTAAACAAAGCGTTTGCGAGTATATGTCTAGAGTAAAATTTGTATTTGTTTGAAGATCCTGAATTTATATTTTAAGTTTGGCTTTTTAACCCGGAAACACCCTAAATATTAATAGAAATATTTGGCAATTTTGAAATATTTTATTACTTTAATTAAAGAACGTACTCATATATAAGAAAAATACAGGGGAAAAACAATTTTGTTAAAATATCTAAACATTTAGCTAGACACAAGTCTGAAAATAATTTTTGTTAAACCATCAAAATATTCATGCAGGATGTTTGAGTTTATATTTAAAAAGTCAAAATATTTTGCAGCATTGTTCATCATGCTTGAGTGTCTTACAAAATTATTTTTAAATCTGTATCTAGTTAAATTTTTTAGATACTTCAGCAAAACCGTTCTTTTTGTGTACATATTTACATATCAAGAGATAAAATAGCGTCTCACGATAAGTATACGCGCAGAGCTTGATTGTCTCAAATACTTCAAGTATTCAAAATAATTTATACAAATCTTTGTTATAATACAGAAATTATTAGAAGTATAAATAAGTTTCCACCGTTTCACAAAAAATGGCGCCACTATGTTATGGTTGAAATTGTCTGTTGTAAAACGTTATATCGTAAGGTTGGACATCTGGCAACAACATAACCTTGAAATATTAGCGATTTTGTATCAGCATCATATATCTTTTTTCGTGTAAAAATTTCGAGTTTTGAGCCGAACCTAACCTAACCTAACCTAACCTAAGCGTCATTTGCGGAAGCTTTTGATTTACTTCTTTAATTTGAAGAAATCTGCAGCCGAGGCGCATCGATTGCTTGTAGAAGCATATGGTGAGCCTTAAGTGAGAGAAGTTGCCGTGAGTGGTTTCACAAGTTTAAGAACGGTGAACTTGATGTCGAAGACAAAGAACATAGCGGAAGGCCGAAAGTGTACGAAGACGCGGAATTGGAAACATTATTAGATGAAGATTCGTGCCAAGCGCAAGAAGCATTTGCACTTACATTAGAAGTGACTCAACCAGCAATTTCACATCGCTTAAAATCATTGGGAATGATTCAAAAACAAGGAAACTGGGTTCCATATGAAGCTGAGAAACGTTGAACGCCAATTTTCCACATGTGAAATGCTGCTTGCCAGGCATAAACGAAAGGGTTTTTTGCATCGTATAGTCACTGGTGATGAAAAATGGATTCACTACGATAACCCAAAGAAGAAGAAATCATGGGGACCACCTGACCATGCTTCAACATCGACAGCCAAGCCGAACATTCATGGAAAAAAGCTCATGTTGTGTATTTGGTGGGATCAGCTTGGTGTATTATGAGTTGCTCAAACCGAATGAAACCATTACTGGGGCTCTCTACCGAACACAATTGATGAGATTGAGCCGAGTACTCAAGGAAAAACGTGCCCACTACTACTCCAGACACGACAAAGTTATTTTTCTGCATGATAATGCTCGTCCACATGTTGCGACGCCGGTCAAAACCTACCTGGAAACACTCAATTGGGAAGTTTTACCCCACCCGCCGTATTCACCAGACATTGCTCCTTCTGAGTACTACCTGTTTTGATCGATGGCGCATGGCCTGTCTGAGCAACACTTCACATCATATGAAGATACAAAAAATTGGGTCGATTTGTGGATAGCTTCAAAAGATGAAGCATTCTTCCGACGCGGTATCCGTATGCTGCCAGAAAGATGGGAAGAAGTAGTGGCTAGCGATGGACAATACTTCGAATAAAACATTAGGTAACGTTCTTCACAATAAATGCCCAATTTTTTATAAAAAACGGCGGAAACTTATTTATACTCCTAATAGTTATTTTGAAACTAAACATATAAATAAATTTTGTTAAATTACGAAACATTTTCTAATCTCTGCTTCGCGATGAAATTTTGCATTAATTATCTTGAATACTTAAAACATTTATTCAAAATTAATTGATATATTTATCATTACTTCTTAAGTTAAAGTTTTAATAATAAAAAATAACATCATATACATTTTAATAAACTAAACAAAATAGGGGCACGCTACAGAGCTTTTGATATTACATAATTTCCTACAAATTACAAATTTAATATTATACTATTAAGCCTCGATACACATAACTGTCAAAACGCGCTCTACGCAATGACAGCAACTCACGAAGTAAGAACAGCAGGAGAATCAATCAGCATGACAGAAAAGCGTCAATAATAAACTTCGAGACTTTCGAAAGATATGATTATCGATTTAACATGCACTTTTTTAGATAGGAAATGTTTCAAGATGTTTATTAATCGATGCGCACTTTATGTGAATTGAAAAAAAAAGAAAAATTAATGTTTAATTAAATATTTATTTCAATATCTAAATATCAAGATATACTTTGCCTAATTAAACGGTCAAAAAATCCTTTCATTTATTTGTTCATATTCTCTTGCTCTCTTACGCGCTGTCTCCTTTTTCTATTTTTAGAACGTCATTTTTATGACCTTTATATATTTTACACAATGTTCTTATATGCAGATCGTAATGGATAAAATCTCAAGACTCCTAAATAGTTGAACAAGAACTTGACGGTAGCGACGTAGTATGGTGGAAAAAATTAAAAATATTAGGTGTAAAAAGAAACATGTTGACGATGAAATTTTGTCGCATATCACTTCGTTATAATATGCATCATTGAGAAAAAGTGACTTGTCTCGTATTTATCAAATTCATAAAAATGGACCGCAAGAAAAAGTATCTTTGAATTGAAAACGTAAAACAAAAAACATAATTTTCATTCCTTTTAACAGCTGTCCGTATGTATTCTCGCCTGTATAAGTTTCACTTTGTGCCTTTTACGATTATTTATTTACTGTCAGGACTAGGAAAGTTTTATGAGCCTCGCGTTTCCAATGTTTTCAGCGCCTCTATAAATCTCGCCCTATCTCCTGAGGAACTAAAATTCAATATGGCGCATATGTATCTCATCTGATTTCGCCATTTTAGTCTTGATTAGTCTATGCAATTCAGCAGTTCCACACTTCCACGTTCGTAACTTTTGTGTCTTGGACCCTGGATAGCCTTGGAAAAGGAATCGGAGATTTGAGGACCAGGAATTATGTGCCTTCATAAATCTCGTTGAGGCATCCTACAAAACACGTCCGAACACGTACACGGTCTCAACGAGGCTCATGAAGGCACACGATTCCTAACCCTCAAATTTCCGATTTCTTTTCCAATGCTGTCCAAGGCATAAGTCACAAACGTAAAACTGCACAAAAATAAAATTATAATATATACTTTTAAAATAATCATAATGTATGCTTTTAATTACTAAAGCTTTTGCATAGATAAAAATCATAAAATGGTTTTTATTTGTACTAAATGGTCTTGCATTTTTATCGACAAAACGCCGTTTTTTTTTTTTAATTTTAGTTCCTCAGGATGCAGGGTGAGATTCATAGAGAAACTGAAAATTGGCAACGCGAAAACAATGGGAATTTTTCAACTCTGCTTACTGTCAGGGAGGAAAAAAAGAGTTAAGATCCATTTCCACATGTATTTCAAAGCGATTTTATTATTTTGTTTTATCTAAATTTTCTTTACTTACAAATCACACAAGAAACTTACGTGTGATTTTTTTCAATTATGATGTCACGATTTTAACCCCTTACGGAAATGGATTATTGTAACCATTAGTAAAGCTATTAATAAAACTATTGGATTATTCGTCATAGTTTTTTTATGGATTATTGGGACGAACTATTGCACAGAACTATTGAAAAATTATTTGAGCCCAATAGTCACTACGATTTATATAGTCATATAAAATATGTATTGATAAATCAATAATTTAACGTAATAAATTATAGTTTCCAAAAAAATTTTTCTTCTTTTTCTTTCAAAAGGATTAAATAAAAATTAAATCTGAATTAAACATTTATGTACAAGATTTAACAACAACACAAATTGTTATTTTTACATGTTAAAATATAAAATTTTATGTGGAACAGCAAACCACATACACATCACATTTGAAAAAAAACGAGAGCGAAATTCGTCTCGAGTTCCAATAATTCCCAAAACTTTCACTAAAGTGCTATTTAGAATGATAGTAACGGTGGCGCCTAGATATAATGCCTGTGGCCGCACTCGACTCACGAGAAAATCTTCCGCGGCATGGCCACCTAGTGGAAGCCGCGCAAGCCGCGAAGACTGGCGTCGCGAAAAAGCTTTGAGACCATAAACATAGTACAAAGTCTATCTTTGAGACTCCAAACCAAAGCAAATCGCTCGATTTTTAGAAGCACCGTAATATGTTTTTACATGTAAAATAACTATTAATAATTGAATGTCTTGGATTTTAACCGTATTCGATATTTCTGAAATGATTTATAAATGTTTTTCATTTCATAAATAATATACGTTTTCAATAAACCTTTAATTAGCTATACCGAATGTATATAAAATACGTGTATTATTTGTTTAAATATTGCTGCAATAAAAACGTATAAATGTAATTTACGTTTAAACTTTTATTAACATATTTAAAAAGTATAATATCATACCTGGATATTAAATTCTATTTTTGATACGTTATTTAAAGGGACAACTCTTACAAATCATAAACGTATTTAAGAAACGTTTAATTAGAATATGATATTATTTTATAGTATTTTTATACGTGTTATAAACGTAAATACATTTCTGGCATTTTGTAAACCATTTTTCAACGTTTAAAATACGTTCCGTATTATATATACGTAATAAGAACGATTATTATAAACGTATATTGCACTAACGTATAAAAACCGTTTTACCTATATACATATCTGCCACATACCTATACCTGTTTTATACCATACTTGCGTTTAATAAACGTATAAAACAATCCAGTTCTTATTGGGTTTATTGTGAATAGTCGACTAATAATCATTTATATATTAACTATTAAAAGTAGTGTGCTGGTGATTATTCCAAATAACCTGATTATGAAATCAATAATCATTCCATAAAAGAACTATCGGGGAATGATTATTGCAAGTAATCTGAATGAAATTGAAGTAATGAAATCAATAATCACTCATTGAACTATTAGGAAATGATTATTGCGAATAATCCAATCATTAGATGCTACATAATCACTATTAGAGAATGAATAATCACTATTGTAAGTCAATAGTGATTATTGCCTTTCCAATAGTTCATTTCCGTAAGGGACATGGCCGCGGCAAATACTCAAGAGTCTTAAGAGGGTGCTAAGGTACCGCAAATTACCGACATTTACAGTTTCTAAATATCTTTGAATTGGCTTTACAGAATCACAAAAACTTTTTATAGAATTGAAACACGCGTAAACGAACAAGTACTCAAATAAATTTTACAAGAAAATTGAACAAAAAGTTAATAAATTATTAAAAATTTATTCGTCACCTAAGGTTAACTTTACCTTAATACAGAAGTTATGTAGCTCGTACGTACAAAATGATAGTAAAGCACCCTTCAGAAAACACGCACGAATAACATTAACCGTGTGAAATTACGACTAAACGTCTAACAAAATAGAAATGTTAATGTGCTTTTACCGCATGCATATGTATTTCGCTCAGCGAAGCTAAATTGTCATAAACAGAGCAGTAATGGTGTCCAGCAGTAGTTGATAGATCTTTTCGCAAATGGCAATATAATCAAAGAACAAAGACAGATCTATGTGCTGGGCAAAGAACGATAGCCTGGTCTCTCTCAAAAAATAATCTGCAGTACCGACGTCGAGGAAGTTCTTCTGTTACTTTAACATCTTCTTAAGTCTTAAAGCTTTTAAATAACTGCACCACATAACCATGTGTATAAGGAAATTGATTGATCTATCAGCACATGCATAAGGAAATGGACCAATCAATTTATTTATGCATATGGCTGGGTAGCTATGCAAAAGTCTGTGCTTGGGCTTTTAAGAAAATGCTGAAGTCGTAAGTTTTACCAACTGAACATCGACTTACACACATTATATGATCTGTAATACGTACGGATTACGAAAGCAATCCGTCATTAAACAGGCTGTTCATTAATGGTTGTACCCACTTTTTATCATGATTTATCGATGGATATGTATTTCTAACATATTATTACTGTAGGTTTACGTTATGGATGTTGATAAGATATGGTTCACAAGGCGTGGTTTCGAGAAGTGGACAATAATGAGGCGTTTATTCTTACAGCTTTCGTACACGAATCTGTCCTCTCTACATGCACGCTCACGCACGCTACGCTGTCTCCGTGTGTCTCCCTCTTTTTCACGTTGCGCGCCGAACTTTGCCGAATCGCGCCGAATGTCTTTACGGGCGCTCGCGCCGAAATCACCGTGCGCCTAATCGCTTCTGCTATAACGAAAATAAAAACTAACTACGTATCTAACGCAACACAAAACTAAAACGCTATCTAAACTCCGGTCCTACATTACTATATATTAGAAATAACAAATGCGTGCTCCTATGATAAAACTTGGGAACAACCATTAATGAATACCCTGTACTACTACAATACATTAATATCGCACGCAACATACGGATAAAGAGTAGCACCAAATTCGGCCCATTTCTTGGACCTCGAATTTCAAACTTTCTTTTATGCCAAATAGTATTATATAATAGAACATAAATCCCAGAGAAATTTTAAGATGAGCATAAGCGCGGTTCTGGAGATATAAAGAGTTGAAAGTGACACTTTTCTAAGAAATCTGACGTGATAGTGCAATTTGCTTACTAGATTTGTGTTCAGCACGCAAAAATACATAAACAATGAAACTTTTATTCAAACAACAGAAGAGAAGTCCAAAAACGGCGCCCTGTGTTATGAGAAACCATCACTTTCAACCCTTTATATCTTCGGAAACTGCGCTTATGCTCATCTTAAAATTTCTCTGAGATTAATGTTCCATTATATAGTACTACTTGGCATAAAAAAAGTTTGAAATTCGAGATCCAAGAAATGGGCCAAAAAACAAGTCTTTTTGATGTCTCTTTTAGTATAAACTTTTCGTATTGAATTAGGTATCTAACGTAAGTCTAATTCTAAATGCTTGTTGTTTCTTCCTGTAATCTATATCGCTCGCTACGCTTAACTTAGCGCCGAGACGCGACCGCGCTTTTTGAATGTCCGGAAACATCAATTTTGTAAGTACAGACTGTAAAGTTTTTATATCAAGCAAATATTGTCATAACTTGATTGCTCTGGACGCCATATTTACGGTAGAAATAATCGGAAAAAAAGATTTAAACTAAAAAACTTTTTTGTTCTCTGCATAAAGTCTATTTTGCAGACATGTATTAATGCGTATACTTTAATTATCGAATAAGATTCCCAAATCTTTGAAAGTAATATGTACAAAAAGTTGTCAAAAAGTTATTGCGTTTAATCAATAAAATGGATAGTCTTCAGAATTCCTTTAAGAATGATTTCAGGACTTATTGGGTTGAGTAAAAATACTTTTATATTTTGCGGGTAGATGTCATTAAAAAAAAAGTGTTTAGTGGCATCTCTAGTTAATATATAGCAGCATTTCTGAAAGAAAATTGAAACGTATAATCGTAGCTCAATTATGCAAAAATAAATCAATATACAGATTAATTTAAAAAATACTTAACACTGAATACGTTATGAGATTTTTTACATAAAAATAAGTAATAAAAGTTCTTAGAAGAAATGTCGAGACATCAATAGTTTTTGAATAGTAAGCTGTTGAAGTTGACCAATTACGGAGCGTAATCATTCGGCGCACGGCGCGCTCAAAAAAAAAATTGTTAACAAATAAAAAAATAAGGATATTTAAACATTTCGTTGAGTTATTACTTATAATTTAAGAAATAATGATTTGAGTCTGCTTTATGTTTTTAAACATTTGTTTATTGACTATTTTTATGAGTAATTTATGTCATAGGCGACATTGATAAAACTAACAAATTGAAGGGATTTTGAGTTTTTCGAATAGAGAAAACGTACTGCTGCAGCCCGTGGAATTCGAAAATCGTGAGCGCGTTTGTTGGAGTGCGCCGTGCCTAAGCGCCGGATGGTTACGCTCCGTAACTGGTCAACTTCAACAGCTCTCACCATTCAAAAACTATTGATGTCTTGACTTTCCTTCTAAGAATTTTTATTACTTATTTTTATGTAAGAATCTCGTAGCGTATTCAATGTTAGGTATTTTTGAAACACCCAGGCAGATGAATTATGAGCTACTGGGATAGGGCATATTAATTGTAACCATAAATAACTTTTGAAAATACATAATGATGGACATTTTGGATTTACTTCATCAGCAATATGTATTTCTATTATGTCCATTCAATTAAACTATTATTTATTAAATCAAAACTAACAACAATTTAATAGAAGGACTAGGCGAGCATAAAACATGGATATAAAAAATTAATCTTACAAGGAAAGATTTCGAAGTATCCGCCTCCGGTTTTTGACGAGCCTTTAATATATTGTAGTGCAGATAAAAATAAGAGACATATATTTCTTTATATGTGCCCAATCTCACTTTTAGGGGGTGAAACACCTCTTTGAAGAAAATCAGTTTTCTTCTTTCTAAGCGTATACCATCAACACTATAAGAGAGATAGAAAAAAATGTTCTGATTGATAGATTTTGTTTATAAAAAAAAAAAAAAATTAAAATTAAAAAAAGAGATGAGTGCCGGGAAAAAGTGTAAAAAAATTTTTTTTAAATTTAAAGTTAAATAGCTTGAAGAGTACTTTTTGACAGTGATAAATAAAATTTTTTTTACATTTTTATACATTTTTCCTCATCATTTACGTTTTCTCTTTTTAAATTTTTATTTCCTTTTATAAAGATCTTTCAATTGCAACATTTTTTTTCTGTCTTTTAAAATTTTGACGCTATATGCTTCGAATGGAGAAAATTGATTTTTTTCAAAACGATGTTACACCCTCTAAAATTGAGATTAGGCACGTATAAAAAAATACGTGTATCCCTTATTTTGATCTGTATTACAACATATTAAAGGCTCGTCAAAATCGGAGAAGAATACTTCCGTAGCGCGTACCATGCGTGTAGAGACGTTTTTAATTAATTTCGGAAAATGTCGGAACATAACTTTATCCATACATTGTTGCCCGACATTTGTAATAAAATAAGCTTTATTTTTTTATAAAAAGAAATAAAAATTTTGAAAAAAGTAAGGTAAGTGGTAGAGAAAAATATAAAAAAAGTTAAAGAAAAAAATTTTTTTATCATGTTATAAAATATTCCTCAAGTCATTTAACTTTTAATCAAAACTTTTTCTATCTCCTATACAGTTTTAACAATATACGCTTTGAAAGAAAAAATTTGATTTTCTTCGAAGGGGAGTTTCACCTCCTAAAAGTAAGATTGGGCACATATAAAAAAATACGTGTCCCATATTTTTATCTGTACTATAACATATTAAAGGCTCGTCAAAATCGAAAAAAAACACTTCCTCCCTAGTGTATGGACGGGTACGTGTACTATGCGTTATAAAGTGGTTTTTAATAATTTTTGGAAAATGGAAATGTCTTAATATAATTTTGTCACATACAGTCTGTTTGACAAGAGCGTGTACGACAAAATTCAAAAACTATTTGAGATAATAAATTTTTAAAAAATGCACATATACTATATGATACAGACTAGGATGCTTTATTATTAAGTTGCCCAGTCGCCTCTATTATTAATAATTGCCTGGCATCTCAGAGGCAATTATTTTTAACTAATTTTATAGCACAAACCTCCAAATAAATCAAATCTATCGAAATAACTACTTGATGGTCCAAATCTTTTTCTCTTGGAGCTTGATGGATCGAAGAATTTGCCCAAACAAAAGTTTTGTTCGTAAAAATTACTTGGCCCCAATCGCGGTCCAAATTTTCTTTCGCCCAAGTGAGTCTTTTTTTCGACATGTTTCTTGGACATTAGCGATTTCTTCAATGCTTCGAAATTTCACGTCATGAGCCAGTACACGTCTTCTTATAGTGTCACATGACACATTTAGACACTTTTTACGTAAAATCGCTTGCCCTCCACGCAATAATAAACTATGATTCTTCTCTAATATCCATAAAATCACTTTATCCTCTTTTTTCATCGTTACTAGAGCAGAACCACGATCTAGTAGGTTATCGACATTTTTTACGTCGGAATAGCGTTTCATCCACTTACTTACAAATGTCTTTGACTTTTTCATGTATTTTGCAGCCGCTCCGTATGACATTTTTGGTTCTTTCAAATGAAAACTCAAAAATACGTCTTTGTAACGTGATGCGTGCGCGGCACTCATAGAGAAATATGTCCTTCTATGACCAAGATCAAACGACAATTGAGGTTTTCTTTTCAAAGCATCTTAGGGAAGGCATCCCTCTATCTGATTGCGTTTAAATCACTCTTCTAACGGTTTCCAGAAAAAAGTTTTGCCGTACATGCTCTTATCAAACAGACTGTACCATTGAATTCATAATAAAATAAGCTTTATTTTCCTTATAAAAAGAAATAAAAATTTTGAAAGGCTGCAAGGGAGTAGTCAGGATAGGAACGAAAAGGAAGAGATACCACAATGCAAGTATGATCGTTTAACTGGTACTTTATTTCTTGCGTACCACACTGCAGCCTCATAGCAGCCGGCTTGCTTTACAACGTATATCAAGATATATCCGTCTTCACCGTTAGAAGTGCATGCTTTTGAGATAGTCGAAGGACTAGTGAGGGAAAATATAAAAAATTTTTTTTAATTGTTCTTTATTACTGTTATAAAGAACAGTAAAACTGAAAAAACTGTTATAAAGAACAGGAAAATTGAAAAAAAAAGTTCTAATTGAAAGTTGAATAGTTTGAAGATCTCTTCAAACTATTCAACTTTCAATTAGAACTTTTTTTTTCAATTTTCCTTAGGGTAAGTGCACCTATTATCGTGGCCTGCCCTACTACCGTGGTTTTTGGAAAATAGATGATAGCTCGTTAAAAAAAAGAGTACCTATAGAAAAAAATTATTTCACATTTAACCTAATCGAAAGTAAAATAAATTAAAATCAAATAAAGATAGAAATATAAATATATTTAATAAGTAAATCAAATTTACTCACGAAATTAGGTGCAATGCTCATGTTGTTGGTACTCGTATTACCGCGGTATTCACGTTTCAGTGACAGTGCAAATAACTTGACACATAAGTATTTAGTTCACTATCACTCTATCATTTTTTACGCTACGCGCGCGTGACAGCTTTTGATATTATAAATTACACATTTACTTGATATACACATAATTCTTGATAACTGTCAAAACGCGATCTCCACGATGACAGTAGCTCATGAAGTAAGCACAGCATGAGAACTAATCAGCATTACAAAATACATTTTTTTCATCAACGATATTTCGGACACGGTAATTGGTAAATCCGTGGAAACGGGTACACGATAATTTGTACATGATCACGGTGACAAGCGCATTCCGTTTTTATTAATTTTAATATTAATACAATTGCATTTTGTTAATAATAGATGGATTTATATATTCTTTTAGTTCTTTTATAAACGTTAAGAAAAAAAAGTTTAAACTTTTCATTTATTTATTTTTTTTAAGATGCATTAAAGTTGGGATTTTCAGAAAACGCCACGATAATAGGTGTACTTACCCTAGTTTCTACGATATATGCTTCAAAAGAACAAAACCGATTTTCTTCAAAGGCGTATTTTACCCCCTAAAAATGCGTATGAGCACATATAAAAAAATATATATCTCTTATTTTGATATATACTACAACATATTAAAAACTCATCAAAATCGGAGGGGGACACCTCGGGGCCTTTCCTCGTTAGTTAATTTAGGATTTATTTACTAAACCACCAAACACGAGACTATTATAGTTCCAAACGTACTTAATATTTTTCAATTAGTTTAAAATAAATTAACCACATTTAAGCAATTCTAACTATTTCTACGTCAATATTCCTTAACCGTTCTTTAACATCAAAATTATTAACGACATAATTGAGCCACCTTACATACGCAATTTATTTATACAAAAAATTTGGATATTGGAAATACAATTGGAAAACTGATATTCTCCTCGTGTCATTATTGTATATCTTGCTGTTACATAAAAGTATACCGATATATTAGACAAACATATATATCGATAATATATGTTTGTCTAATATATTAGCGATTTATATTTGCAACATACAATATTTGGAGCTTACATTATCATCATTAAATGTTCTTGAAAAACTGTCGAAATAGATTGATTGAGAATAATAAGAGGAAATTGAAATGGATGGTTAGACAAAGTATCATTGAAAATATTAAACCAATTAAGTATTATATTAAATCCAATGATGTTAATAATTCGACAATTATTAATTACAAACTTGGTGTATCTGATACAACAGGTAATTTATGTTTTTTTTTAATTATTAGCATACATCTTAATAATTTTAAATATGATTCAGATAATTGCCCTTTGGACCACACTAATAAAAAGTGGTCTTTAAATTTAACAAACAAAACAATTCCTATTGAAGTTCCTAATCTTCTTCAAACTTTTTCAATTAGGTGAAAGGTTCAACTTATTTTCAGACTTAAATTTAAAAAATGCAATGTATGACTTTATCAAGCACGTTGAATGTAGCTTAGTGTATATAGACAATAACATTGATTCAAAAATTAATAATACGTACTGTTCTTACACAGTTGAACAAATTCCTAAAATAAAAATCTGATCAGATTTTGAAAAAAAAAAATAGTGCAATTATATAAAAAAGTTAAGAAATTTTGTAAAGATAATCCCGACATTATGTTTTTTTAAAGACAAACAAGGAAATTGTAACGATTGTATTAGATAAATTTCAATATATACCTAAGGTGAATCTCAGGTAAGATGGCCATAGTTTTTCAAAATGCAAAAAACGCATTTTTATTTTTGTTATTAGGAGTATAAATAGGTCTCCGCCGTTTCACAAAAAATGGCGCCACTAGTATGTTATGGTTGAAATTGTCTGTTGTAAAACGTTATATCGTAAGGTTGGATATTTGGCAACAACATAACCTTAAAATATTAGCGATTTTGTATCAGCATCATATATCTTTTTTCGTGCGAAAATGTCGAGTTTTGAGCCGAATAAGCGTCATTTGCGGGAGCTTTTGATGTACTTCTTTAATTTGAAGAAATCTGCAGCCGAGGCGCATCGATTGCTTGTAGAAGCATATGGTAAAGCTGCCTTAAGTGAGAGAAGTTGCCGTGAGTGGTTTCACAATTTTAAGAACGGTGAATTTGATGTCGAAGACAAAGAACGTAGCGGAAGGCCGAAAGTGTACGAAGACGCGGAATTGGAAACATTATTAGATGAAGATTCGTGCCAAACGCAAGAAGCACTTGCACTTACATTAGGAGTGACTCAACCAGCAATTTCACATCGCTTAAAATCATTGGGAATGATTCAAAAACAAGGAAACTGGGTTCCATATGAACTGAAGCCGAGAAACGTTGAACGCCGATTTTTCACATGTGAAATGCTGCTTGCCAGGCATAAACGAAAGGGTTTTTTGCATCGTATAGTCACTGGTGATCAAAAATGGATCCACTACAATAACCCAAAGAAGAAGAAATCATGAGGACCACCTGGCCATGCTTCAACATCGATGCTTTTTTCCATGAATGTTCAGCCAAGCTGAACATTCATGGAAAAAAGCTCATGTTGTGTATTCGGTGGGATCAGCTTGGTGTCGTGTATTATGAATTGCTCAAACCGAATGAAACCATTACTGGGGCTCTCTACCGAACACAATTGATGAGATTGAGCCGAGTACTCAAGGAAAAACGTGCCCACTACTACTCCAGACACGACAAAGTTATTCTTCTGCATGATAATGCTCGTCCACATGTTGCGGCGCCGGTCAAAACCTACCTGGAAACACTCAATTGGGAAGTTTTACCTCAACCGCTGTATTCACCAGACATTGCTCCTTCTAATTACTACCTGTTTCGATCGATGGCGCATGGCCTGTCTGAGCAACACTTCACATATGAAGATATAAAAAATTGGGTCGATTTGTGAATAGCTTCAAAAGATGAAGCATTCTTCCGACACGGTATCCATATGCTGCCAAAAACATGGGAAAAAGTAGTGGCTAGCAATGGACAATACTTCGAATAAAACATTAGGTAGCGTTCTTTCACAATAAATGCCCAATTTTTGATAAAAAACGGCGGAAACTTATTTATACTCCTAATATTTTTTAATAATGTTTGACATATCACTTCACTGAATCTTAAAGTTAATAATACTATTGAATTTAAAGAGAAAACATTTATTAGAAATCAAATATTAACAAAATATTACAACATATGCATTGGCCATCTTAACAAAATTTTAAGGAAAAGATGGCCATAGTATTATGAAACAGTTAGCTATACACGTTTCATGTTAAAAATGAACGTAATATTTTCTAAAGTGATAAATAAAACTTATAATTTTATATATTTAGTGTAAACACATATATCTTTTATATATATATATATATATATAATTATATATGACTTAGTTATAATTATAACACTGGAATAGTAACATGAAAATTTTAAAATTTGGTATTGCAATAATAACATAACAATTATAATTCTTTTAAAGTAAAGAAAAAAAATAGATTTCTATAATTTAAAGAAAAACAATGTATGAAAAAACAAAGTGGGCCATCTTGACCGAATCGTAAAAAAAGATAATCATAGTGCATTTAAATAAATAGTGAAAATAAAAGCACAAATTATAAATCATGTTACAATTTAGGTTCCTTTATTATACATGTAACGTTGATTATGATAGCTTAATAGTAATTTATTCGACGTTATAGCAGCTTTTAGAGGACACATGCAAAACTTTGCAGGTAGTCAAAAGCAAAAGTATTATATAATATTCAGAATAGAATTGTTTCGAATAGTGTACATATATAAAATACTGTAAATATTAATTATCTTTCAGAATGAATATAAAAATGCACTATTTAGCAATTACTGGAGAAATTACAGACTATGACCATCTTTTCCGTATAGCCATAATACCCTAATTTACCCTAAAGAATTTAGAGTATGGTTTAAATTCTATAAAAAGATTGTTGGTTAACGGATATATCACAAAACAAAGGTATTTTTCATTAAAAATTAGTGAGCACCTATGTCCTACCGAAAGGGCATAAAAGATATTACCTGTTAAGAATAATAGTATCATCGATTAATAGATACATATTTCACATGAAATATTATTGTCACTGTGCGAAAGGTTAATAAAAATCAATGCTAAATATTTATTGTCCTCCTTATGTTATACTCGTATATTTGTTATATATTTAGACAAGTTATATTTTAATGTTTTAGAATATATAAGTGGAATTTTAATTACTATTAGGGCTCTACAATTCTATATGTAGCTTGTAGTTAAATATTCCGTTCAATTATCGTCTTTGTTTTTCTTTTTTTTTTTTTTTAGTTGGTTTGTTATATATTATCTGTTATTATTATATATTTAGATATAAACTAACAAGGAGATACGCGAACTGCGGAACACAAAATCAGATGAGCCATAGTTTTTTTGAAAGAAGGATTCGAAGGTATAAAAAGTGTCAGAACGTTTTGAGTGTATGAGCTTTTGTTTCAGAGAAAACATGAAAAACGTGAAGTTTACCATTTGCCGCATGGTATGTTAAGTACTATTGCGCGTTAAGTTAAAACATGAAGCGCTGTGGCTGAGGAGTCTAAAGGTGCGATTTCACGTAGATATAATATCTAGATATTTACCCCCACTCTACCGAAATTATGGAGATTTATGGGGAATTATAGGAAATTATGGGAAATTTCGATAGAGTAGGGGTAAATATCTGAATATTATAGCTACGTGAAATCGCACCTTAAAACATGTGCGTTCTATTTTGTCCTTAGCGACCGCGTAAAGAGAGGTGTTCAAAACCTCGCAGAGCCAACTTTTTTTTTCAATAATAGCTACATTTATTAATTGTAATTAATGTTTATTCTTAGCAAAATATTAATCGTTATGTTATTCGTTATATGTAGCAAAATGTAATAATCAGAAAGTTTGCATATTTTGTCAAGTTTATTTATTTATTTTTATTCATTATACAATTCTGACATTACTGTACAATGTTGAGGGTGAAAATTTACGTAAAAACCTTAGAAATATTTGTGTACATATATCGTTTTGAGGCATAAGACTTGAATAAAATGAATCTTTTGTATCTGCAAAAAGATTCTGGATCAGATATTTGTTCTCATGTCAGCACATGCGCAAAGATCACAACTTGAAAAATCCGTTAGGACTACATAGCGTTCTCTTTGTGAGTATGTTCACGAGTATCGATCAGTAAAGAAGTTTCCATTTATTCTTTTTATTACATAGATTTTATACATTGTAAAAATAGAAGAAGCACATGTGGATTTATTTTTGAAGAAACATTTACAGATATTAACGCAATACGTCAGTTTGCCAGTATCAACTCTTGACCTTGCTGAACCTTTTCGTCGGTGGTGGAAGTTGATGAGCGTCCTGCTCCTTCTTTGTGTATCACACTTGTGCGTCCACTTTTAAACTTTTCAATCCATTCATATACACTTCTGTGTGGTAAAGCACTGTCCTCGCATTGTGTTGAAAGCCTCCGATGAATTTCAGCACCTTTCTCTCCTTCTGACCAAAGAAATCGTATTACAGCTCTCCGTTCCTCCTTGGTGCAAACTTCTAGCGAAGCGGCCATATTTACACGCTTGTAACTGTAAACAAACTGATGCAATCAAAGTCCAGCTTTGATTATGGAACCCCAGTAGTGCCAACTTAAAGCCTGCCTGCCCGGAAAGCAATATGACAAACTTAAAGACGTGTTCTAGCAAAAATGCGGATAATTTTTTACTTACTCTTGTATTATATCTATATAATATTATATTTATTATATAACTATAATATTATTACATTTTGTTACATATACCCAGATAGCAAAATGTCGGTATTATGCCGGCATAGTGCACTCCTGTCTGCGGCATGGCATGTCAGCATATTTGCAACAATTGACGAGGAAACCGTACGAAGTTGACACACGAATTTCGTGAAAAAAAAAATATCTGCGTCTAGGTCTACTTAAACTGAAACATGTGTGATAGGTCTAATTTTTTGCTAGCCCATTTGAAAAAAAAAAAATGGAAGATTGAATAAGTTAGCGCACGCATAGTAGGTCTATTATATTGTTGACTTTTTTATTTTGTTGAATTTCTGTTTTGTTATGATAAACGTTCACTGTTAAGTTGTGAACATACAAACTATGATTTATAAAGAAAATGCAATACTTTACCAAGTATTTTTTGTTATTTATCCTTTGTAACCGTGTTTGCCGTACATCCAATGGCAAAGTTGACACTAATAAAACACGTATAATAATAAATCTTTGTAGTCCGTGTTTTACATATATTACAACCTATCCTGCTCAATCAACAAAATAAAAAAAAGTCAACAATATAATAGACCTACTACGCGCGCGCTAATTTATTCAATCTTCCATTTTTTTTCCAAATAAGCTAGCGAAAAATTAGACCTTATGTTTCAGTTTAAATAGACCTAGACGCAGATATTTTTTTTTCACGAAATTCGTGTGTCAACTTTGTACGGTTTCCTCGTGAGTCGCCATATGAGGCGCATGTGAGCAACACGCTCTGCTGACATATTTCGACATGATTTGCCGTCACAATGCTGACATGATTCACCGTCACAATGCTGAGAAGCTTTGTTGGATTTATGTATATAGTAATAACGGGATAGGAAAGAAACGTACGAATATATATTGATTGACAAACAATATATTTATTAATAGCGAATTCGGTTGGACTGCACCAGTGTGCACTGATGCACATTAAGGTCAACATACATGAATTGATGTAAGATGTGTGTTCATTGGCCTAGTTTACATCGTGCACTTGATACGCGTATTAAGCACTATATTCGTATCAAATTCGTACTAAATTTTTAGTACTCACGATGTAAACACTGCCGGATCAAATTGGTACGAACGTATCAAGCAAGAGTATCGTACCAAACTGATACGCGTACCAAATGATACAAATGACGATGTAAACACTGAAACGTATTTTGTAGTGGATTAGGCCTATTGAATATAACCTTAATTGACCGGTCTTATGATAAGTAATCTTATTTGGTCTTTCTGAAACGATAACATATTAAAAAATGTCGTGTAAGAAACGTTTAGTACGTTCGATGTAAACGAGCCTGTATTAAAGCATTGGTGCGCACCAAACTTAATACGAATACCAAAGTTTTAACGATGTAAACTAGGTCATTGTCAATATAAATATATAAACATATTAAATAATAAAATTTTCTCTTTTATGTTATTTGATAATATACAAGTATTAAAAATTCCGCTAGTCGAGATATTTGCAGTTTATTTTTATTTTAGATCAATGTACAACGGCTTTAATATGCACTAGTGCACACTAGTGCATCCGAATTCGCTGTAAAATATATAGACAACAACAAATATATAGATACAACTTTGCATCTTCCAAATTGTATCTGCATCGGCTCCTGAAGATTGTGATATCTATTGATCGTAACCAATGCTCTCTTTTGAATCTCGTCGCTCAAGAAATGATTCGATTTCTGAAAGCTGGCGGCGGTGTCCTTGATAGATTCGCACAATTCATCGTGACCAAGTACGTCGTTCTCCAAATTGGTGTCGCTTCAGCAAATTCGCCACGCTTAAAAGATCCTTACCATGATTCTTTGATTGCAACTGGGTTTTGATCTCGTCCATCCACGTTTTGAATTTGTCCAAATGACCGAATAGCAAAGTTTGATATAAATTCTTTGCCCAAATGCAATGCACATTCCGCTGACATTATGATGACAAAGAATAGCGAATCATTCCAAAATGTATTCAATATTTTATCTATACTATTATCAGACATTGTCAATAAAAACGAGCTGTAAAAAAGTATTAATTATTAACTAACATGTTATAACTTAACACTTAATAAATTTGCTCATTAGCAAAGATAATCACCTAGCATTTTCTTGCGTAACAGCACATGCACTGACATGCAATATTCATCTTAATCTCACCGCACATTGATGACCGCGTACCAGTGAGCGTGATTTTCACTAGTACGTGGTTAACCCAAAAAGATCTTGTCTCGATCGGTTCCACGCACTACGCACTTAACCCCGCACGTTAATGACCGCGTACCAGTAAGCGTGATTATCACTGGTACACGCAACCCCAAAAAACTTGTCTCAAGCGATTGCTGGCGCCTGTTGCATACACCATGCACTTAACCTCACGATCTCAATCGACTCGCCCATTACATCATGGACTCGTTCACGCCAGCTAGCCAATCGGCATCGCAGAAAGCGCAAATGCGACCGCGAAAACGCACTTCACGGATTTTCACTAACTTTTTTATTTAGGATATTTATCAAAATAAAGACATATAAATATTAGTGTACTTTAGCGTTGCCTCTTACCTATTAATAGTAAATTTCTTGAAACACATATGCTTATAATTTTTTGCACATGATATGACATCCATGTTGTAAATATGCCGACTTGATTATCCAACACTAATACGAATAGTTGTGCTGACATCAATCATCATAATCATGATGCAATTTTTCACGTTAAAACTTTAGTTTTGATAACATTTTATAATAATATCAATAACAAAACAATGTTAATATTTATACGAGAACGTTTTATTATTAAAATCACAATTTTTACACATGTAAATTTCTGTATGCGACATATGCTGCACATAGAAGCAGCAAACAATCCGACAAGGTTTGCTGCTTCTATGCTTCATCACGTTTTGCTATCTGGGTAACGAATAATGTATAACGATTAATATCTTGCTAAGAATAATAAAAATTAATTACAATTGATAAATGTAGTTATTATTAAAAAAAAGTTGGTATTGCGAGGTTTCAAACACCACTCTTCACGCGGCCGCCGAAGATAAAATAGAACGCACGTGCCTTAAACCCGTATCAGACTGCCGACTGCGAAGGCCGACTCGACTGCTAATTATGACTGCCGATTTTAGTCGTTTGATCACACTTGCCGATATCTAGTGACGTCTGCCGCCGACTGACTGTACACCCAAGGACTTTGCATGATGTAAAAAACAAGGTGAAACAACGCGCATCGTCGGCGGCTCGATGCGCGGTAAGAGGCGTGGCTCAATGTGATGTGCCAATGAAATTTGGGTCCAAATATATCCGCGCAATTTAAATACGAACAATCATATGTAGTCACACGTACTTAAAATGTAGAAGTTGTTAAAAAAAAAATATATAAAAATGTAAAAATACTTGAAATTTATTATCTTTAACACAAATCACTGTTGCAATAAACACTGTTGTTATAAACATGAAATATAACAATTTAGCCATACACATAAGCTCATTCTTATAACTTTCCAAATTTCTTCTAATCCAAGTTTAAAAAATTTGAAATCACAATTTTCATTAATGTACAAAGTCTTAACCTTACCTTCACGTTCTTCTTTTTTTAAGTAGCTTTGAATTTCTTCGATTCACCAATTATCTCAGATTCACGTATAAATACAAGTATACATACGTCCCAGTACCGCAGCCGTACCCATATTGAATCTCAAAATTTGGATCCAGTTCTGATTGGTCTAGAGTATGGTCTACTGCGCATCTGGTTACTTGTTTCACCTTTCTTCTTACATCATGGGACTTTGATTCTGTCCATGGGGAAATTTTCCAAACTGAGAAGTCGCTATTTTTCTACATACTTACAGTTCATGATTAACGTAACGACCAATAAGCGCTAGTCGTTTTATTAATCATAAACTGCGAGTATGTAGAAAGTCGTGACTTCTTAGTTTGGAAAATTTTCCCATGGACAGAATCAAAGTCCTTCGGCGTACTAGTGACGCTTTACTCTGAGCTCTTAATTTGAAAGATAAAAAGTGCAAAGATGAAAAATTTGAGAAAAAGGAAAATAATTGCCGCTTTATATTTATTAATTATAATGGAAAAAAATTTGCAAAACAAGAAACAAAGAACAATATGGGTGAAATAGTGGATAGCATGAAAACAAGAACAGGGAATGCATCATAATCTTTTTCTTGAGCTAAGTCTTGAAGATCCAAACAAGTTTTGCTGGTATTTTAAAATTAAAAAATCAAATATGAAAGAAGGAATAACGAAAAGACTAGATTTTCAGAGTTCCAGTAACTTAATACATTTTCTAATCTTAACTAAATTAGAATTAAAAAGTATAAATTACTAGGAATTATCAGGATCGAAGTAAACCTAAAGATATAGATTTGCCGTGTACGGTTGTCTGAGGCAAACTTGCTTTGACCAAGAGTGAATATCTTTCCAATCTAACTAGTGCAAGAAATAGTAACACAAAACGTTCTAATACAAGTCAGGATTTATTCGTAAAAAGGGGGAAAAAGATAATAAAAAACCAGATATAATGGAAGAAACATTTACTGCCATTAAACAATTATCAAATAAGTTTAATGTTTAAATGGACGCATGTGATCATTTTGGTGCTTATATTGCAGCTAGCTTAAAAGTTATAGATGCAGAGCAAAGAGAAAAAGTTCAGAAAAATTAAAAATAACAAAGATTCTTATAACTAACTCGTACTAATTATCTTGGAATATTTAGATTTTGAAATAGGTTTTGCTACTATTGAAGATTCTGAAAGTATATCTTGTTGTAGGCATAATGATTGTTGTTGAGTAAGAACAGTTATAATTTTCTTTTATCAGGAAAATTTTTGTAAGTTTAAATGGTATCCTTCAGGATTAATATCCATTGCTGAAAAAATAAATTATAACATATACTTGACAAATTTATTCTATATAAAAGACTAATATTGTTTTTAATCTTATAAACGATAAAGTTATATACTTACTTGCAATGTCTCATCAAAATACGACTGACGAAGAATTACTGCCGATTCATTGTCAGTATATATTGATTGCGAGTCAGTACATATTGATTGTGTCTTTTTCCAAATCTAAATTTGATATACTACTTGCTTGAGAACAACTTTTTCTTAAAAATGTTAATAGAGGATAAAAATCCCATGTTGGTTCAAAAATATCGTCTGTTCCTTTTCCACTTCTCATTGAATCCTTAATTTTGTTATGATTTCTTTGAAAAGTGGTCCTCATATTATCAAAACGGTCTTTTACCATTATTATTGCATAAAAATAAAAATAGTATTTAAAAAATAAAAATAAAATCTCAATGATGTTGCAGCAACGTTAATACTATTGTACATATGTTATTATTATATATGTTGCTGCAATATTATATATCAATATTTCTGAAACGGACATTTTACCATTGCTGCAATACTGTTGAAACATTGCAACAATATTTTGCAATGTTTTTACAGTGCTGTGTTGTATGTCTTCTCTCTGCTGTATGAGGGTGTATTCAAATTCAGCTCCTATATTGTTTACAATATAACCTAATCTAAACCCTACAACCATTTTTGTAACTGCAAAGGTTGGCAACAGATTTTGGTCCGCATATAGTCCGCAAACATTGTTTTTTCCGGTTCTGTTAGCAGATTTCTACCAAATTTGTTACAACCTTGTTAGCAGAGTATATGACAAATTGATGATGAAAAGCAACCAAATTTTTGAAAAATTTGACGACAAATACACCCAGAGAAGAGATTCTTCGAATCATAGAAAATTTGTTTGTATAAAACAAATTTGTGCGTTGCTATAGGTCAAACAAAAGTTTTTTTGATGTAAAGAAATTTTTTGGTTATTTCTTTTTATTAGAAGCAAAAAAATAATTTGGCTGGGCAATGAAAATCCTTTTTTAAATGAAAGAAATATATTTTTAAATGAAAAACAAGAAAATTATTTCTTATAATTCCATCAGTATTTCTTTGAATTAAAAAGTTATTTATTTCTATTAAATAAATAATTTAAACAAATAATTTATTTACTTTAGTAAAACGTTAATAACGTTATTTCTTGAAATCAAATAAATTTTTATTTTTCTCAAAAGTATTTTTACTTCAACTTGAAAAAATATGTTTAAAGAAAAAATTTTTTAATTTTAATCATAATTTTTCTTTCGTTGTATATATCAAATATTAAACAAGTTTACTATTGCAAAAAGTTTAGCAATTTTCACGCAAGAATGCAACATTATCCCAAAATACACGACAGATTGGAAAGTTAATAGCAGACATCTGTTGTATGTGTTGATTGACAGATTGATGGCAGATAGTAAGCAAGCTTGCTATTGCAAAAATGTCAGCATTTGTCACACAAGAATACATTAGTTGAGTTCCGTAAAACGCATAATGCGCATGACATAATCCTTGTTGATCACCAAAAGTTAAACAAGGATAAAATTACATTACGCATCATGCTCTCTCTTTATGGAATTCGACTATTATCTCTATATCAAAATAATTACGCCATTAATTTGTTTAAAACAATTATAACAACTATAACAATTAAGAAAGCGTTTTTATGTTTCTTTAGTAATTTTTTCCGGTGAATCGATTAGTACAATCAGTTTTCCTGTACAGTCATTTTCAACAATTTGTTTAATAATTGCAAAATTGACTTTTGCAACATGCTCTCTACGTCAATAATGTTTTTTCGTGTTTTGATATTATTTCTAATTGTTATTTTTTGACTGGTCTAGCCATGGACAAGTTTTAATTATTTATATAGTTTATATATTAAGGTTATGTACATTTCGAAATAGTTTGCTCACTGCAAGTGTATTTATATGCTCTGACAAGGATTGAGTCTAACAAGGATTTTCCAAAAGTTGTTCCAATTCTTTGGCTTTAAATTTTCAGTTGTCCAGGACGTTCTTCATTTTGGATAAATTGCTATCTCAAAATTTTGAAAACCATTTTTATATTGTGTTATTACAAAATGTAGCATTTTCGCTTAAGACCGAATCACTTCTTTTGCTTTTCTTTTTAATTGAAATGCGAAAAAGAGGCTTTGCCTCAAATGCTCCTTTTTAAACGATATTACTTTTACTACTGTTTTACTGATTATATTAGCAGCATCATCAACTACATATTATACCTCGTTTTAAAGCTGAAAGATGACGCTTTAAAATAAAGTATAACAGTGGGAAGAAAGTGTGATTTGAATAAATACTGTAGTTGATTAAATCTGTAACAACCTGTGTTTTGTCCGAGCGCGGACGAGCTCAGGGAAGCCAGGGCTCGAAGGAAGGTTGCCGGATTAATTAATTCCGAGATCGGGCGTGCGTTAAATGAGAAACTACTTTATTCGTGATATAATATTGACAAATATGCGCACGTAGTTCGGGGATACACGCGGTGTATCCGCGATGGTACGGTGACGCGGTTTTACAATACTAAGACGCGGTATTTACAGGACGGGGGTCTATTTACAGGCGTTCGGTCGCTCGCACTCGGCTCGCGGCCGGTGCGAGAGAGCGCACGATAGCGCGGTCTCGCTCACGCTTGGTTCGGTATCGTCGCGAGGATTCCACGATGTTTATGTCGTCGCCGGCCTTGTCGATCCGCGGCGCGCGCGGGCCGGGACGCCCTACGCTAGAAGCCGCGTCGGTGTTCCGCGAATTCGCGACAGGTGCGCGGCGGGATTCCCTTAGTAGGGAATCCCCGACGTGAGTCGGTGTCGGCTGCCTCGAGAGATCTCTCTACCCCCTTGGTGGCAGTCGTTACCGTGGACTCTCGGACGGAGATGGGTTTGAGGGAATCGTTGAGATCTCTCAACGGTGGCAGAGCTCGCTCTACCACTCGGATTCCCTAGGTGTCGGGGAAGCGGGATCGGAAATCGCCGAGATCTCTCGGCGGTGACAGAGCTCGCTCTACCACGCGGATTTCCTGGGTCTGGCTCGGAGGCTGGACCGGAGAAGAGTCAATCTCTCTTCGGGATTGTCCGCCTTTTATACCCCGATCTCGGAGAGTCGGGGATGTTCGAGTGGAGTTCGGTTCTTCTCGGAATACAGCATCCCCGCTGCTCCGAGATCGGTCCGGTATCGCGCTCTCGCTTGAGCGTACGCCTCTCTGGCGCTCCAACGCCAGGAGCATGCGAATCCGTGCGCGTGCGCGCGGACTTCGGGCGTTTAACGGCGCGCTTGTCGGACCGTTCGTGCGCGCGTGTGAGGCGATTATCGGCGCGTAGCGCCTGTTCGTCTGTCCGGCGGGTGTTCGGCCGGACAGGGGAGCGGTTCGTGGCCCCAGGGGGGGGGGCGATGCGGAGGTGCATCGTTACAAATCTAGGGGCCAAGAATTAAGTTGTACATACACCTAATATTTTTGTAAAAAGAAAAATGCGACGCAAACCAAAAAAGATATGTGCTGTATGTAAAAACAAACGTATCTACCAAAACTGATTTGCACAATTTTATGCTGATGATACATGTGAAAATGATAAGCATTCAGATAGGTCAATGATGGTTGATAATCGAATCAAGATATAATTGAAAATAATCAACGTTACATATAATGTCATGTTATTATATAACAGGAGAGATCGCAGAAATAATCAACTTATCTCAAAAGACAGTTGTGAACTACTTGCACACGTTTAGTTACGTGACTGGATACAATATTTGGATACTTCATAATTTGAGCAAAAAAATAAATCGCATTTCTACCTGCGATTTACTATTCAAACGCAATGAAAAAGTTTCTATTTCTTAAACAGATAATAATGGATGAAAAATGGATTGTGTATAATAATATAGAGTGCAAAAGATCGTGAAGGAAACGAGATAATTAACCATAAACCACATCAAAACAAAACATTCATACAAAAAAGTCATGCTGTGTATTTGGTGAAATTGGACTTATTTAGAAGTTTCTCCAGAATTCCCTAATTGGCAAAATTTTCACTTCTTTGGAGGCTGGTAAAAACTACCTTGAATACTTTTTCACCCAGAAAACTGAAAAATTCTTGGAGGATAAAATCGTTAAATTACCTAAAAGATGGCGAAAGGTGCATTGAAACAAAACAATTCATATATTATTTATTAAAGGTACTTTTTACATTTTACAGTAAATGTACAAAAATTTTGTTTTTGAATTTTATCTAAAAGTACAAAGTTACTTTTACTGAATCTAACATAAGCAATAAAATAACAATTTAATAATATAATTATTATACTAATGCGTGCTTTTTTCTTCCTCTCTCATTTATTTCTTTCTCCTTGCTTTCTTTCTTTCTGTTTTCATTCTTTGTTTTTTGTTTTTATTTTCCTTTCTTATTTTAAACTCTTTTCCTTTTATTTCTTTTTTTTATTACCCAATACCAGAGTTGGGTAAGTTAATACATTTTTTAACTAAATTAAGTTAAAGTTAATAGTTTATAAAGTTAATTTAGTTACGTTAAAAATTACATAAACAAAAAACTAACTAGTTAAAAGTTATGTTAAGAATAAATTAACTCGAGTTAAATTAGAAATTAATTTTAAAGAAAATTATTCATATTAAATTACAAAATTGTAATTTTTAAAAATTAAATAGTTGAGTTAGAAATTATTAACTTTTAACTTTAGTAATTAACTTTTAATTTTTTAACTAGTTACTATTCAACCCTATTTAATACTACATAGGTGAGAGTGGGGTAAATCGGACCTAGTTGCAGTTTTTGCTCTCTATAAGGCGCCAATAAAGTCTGATCGTAAAACTAAAGGTGCCAATAGAAAGATAATTTAATTTCTTTCATTTTTATTTCAGACATTTTGACGTATCTCTGTGTTGAAGTGTAACGGAAAATGTAAAAACGCTTTTTCCGGTCCGATTTAGAACTAGTGGTTTCAAATCGGACCACTCCCTGGTCCAAATCGGACACTCCCATTTTTATCAATTTTTAAATAAAATTTCAAAAGATTATAATGTATTTTTTTATTATTGAATAAAAACGAGCAATTTGACAATAAAAAATAAAAATTTTATTTAAAAAATAAATTAATAACAGTTTATATAGTTAAACGTTTCCGGATCATGTTATGATATTGTTATTATATAATCAGAATTGAAATCAATAAAATTCAATTATTCCGAGTCTGATGACTCATAATATTTTACTAATTTAACATTTCTAGGACCAGATTTGATCAGCCGATTACCAGTGCTACGATCAGGTTGCAATTCCGACGTAAAAATCCGATGTGGACACGAGTTCTTTCAAACTTTGGAACAATTTTTACAATAAACCGCAAAAGAGATCACAAAATAATTGATATTTTTCAATTCTACACTCTTTAATTATCTTAAATCAATTATCTTTCAAATCAATTACCTTTTACTACCTTTTAAATAATAATTTACAAGTATTTTGTTTTTAATTTTTGCACGATGGCTGAAAATGTATATTCACGTCTATTCCCACATAGAACAAAAACCTCCAATGGACGTCTAATGGACGTCCGCCGTGGACATTCAGACCTTCCAGTGGACGTCTCATGAACATCCAATGGACGGCCACTAAGCATTCACAGTTCCGCATTGCGCACGTCCATTGGACGTTCATTAGTCGTTAACAATGGATGTCCATTAGATGTTACGTGGCTCATTAATAAATGGTTCACAGAGCCTTAGTGAATGACAAACCGACGTCAAGTGGATTACTAGTAGAGGCTTTATGGAGTCTCAGCAGACGTTACATGGATTATTAACGGACGTCTGCCGTGGACGTTCGGACTTTCTAGTGGACGTCCAATGGACGGTAAAAAAAATTTTTTTTTAAACAGATTTTATTATTTTTATAGCTTGATCTGTATTCACTGTTTTACGCATAACATTTTAATTCACTAATTACAATTATGCATTATTTTATAAATTTTTGAAACGCATCGGCGGCGGCAGGATTCGAACCTAAAATCTTCGGAACGATAACCTAGTATCTTAACACTGAACTAACTTGTGAGACTGAGTACACTTGTAAGATTGTTAATAAAAAGTTATATTTGAAGTAAAGCTGATTTGAACAAGAAGAAACTGGCGTCTTGAATATCGCGCGAACACTCTTATTAACTCTTTGTTTAGTTAGCCTTAGATATTTTTAATATAATTTATATAAATAATTAAAACCTGTTTCTGCGGTATCAGTCTACTTATATTTAATTGCGGGCGTAGAGACGACACAGAGACGAACACACACTCTTAAACGATCGCGCCAACGAAACCGCGCCTGCTCCCAAGCGGGAAGGACGCAGCATTCGTGTCGCGCCTCGCGGTCAGGCCATATGGCCCTTGTGACGGACAACAAACGCAAATTGCACCGTCACTATATATATATATATATTGTATAATTATTTATAAGTGCGTTTTGGGTCTTTTTACATTCAATCTATGAATATCTGACATTTTATCATAGCACAGAGAATATCCGGTTAACTTTTTTTTTATTGTCGACTTAGGCCTGCGTGGAATCTGTCCGGGAAACGTACTCTCCTCCCGGATCTGGTTACTCTGGTTGATTGCTCTGGGCGTGTCGTCTTCCACGCTCGGGATGCTCCTCGTGCTCTCATTTCCTCTCGTCTCAGCTTTATGACAGTGGAATTTGGCGTGCCGTCGCTCTGTTTGTCTCCTGTAAGAATGCACGCAGGCTTTAATTTATCGATGGAGAGTGTCACCTCTTTGTTGTGCACCCGCGCGACGAAAGTTTTCTCTCCTCGTCTGATAACGATGTATGGCACGTCAAATGGCGCTTGGAGCATTGCCTTTGGTCCGCCTCGCCTCTCGAAAACGCATTCGGCCGTCGACAAGTCCTTGAATACGAAGGGCCGTCGCTCGCTGTGCCTGGTACCTTCCACTGGGCGTAGTTTGCCCAGGCGCTTTTCCAGTCTGCCGACGAAATCTGCGACGTCGTCCGCGTTGTCCGTCAGCCTCTGCTTCAGAAATTGTCCTGGAAGTCGAAGCGTCTCTCCATATACTAGCTCAGTAGCTGTCGCTCGTAGGTCCTCTCGCCATGCTGCCTGTATCTCCAACAGGACGGTCGGCAGCATCTCAGTCCATCGGTTGTTCTCCTCCCCCACTTGATAGCGACCTTGAACTGTCTGTGAAAACTTTCCACCATGCTATTCGCCTGCGGATGGTAAGCAGTCGTCCTCAGATGCGATGTGCCAGTGAGCTCGCTTAGCCGTTGAAAAAGTCGAGACTCAAATTGGCGGTCTTGATCTGTTGTAACTTTGAGCGCTATTCCAATCCTGCAAATCCAACTGTGATAAAACGCTCTTGCTATTGTCTCTGCTTTCTGATCTCTGAGCGGGAATGCTTCCGGCCAACGTTTAAATCTGTCCACGCAGGTGAGACAGTATCTCTTGCCTTCGGACACGGGCATCACGATAATGTCCAAGTGAACATGCTCAAATCTGCCCGATGCCGCGAATTTTTCCAAGGGCCTGCCACATGGCAAGTGACCTTGAATCTTTGGCAGGGTATACAAGACCGGGTATACAAGTCCCGTTGAGCACTCTGTCCTCATTGATGGCCAGACGTAACGACCTGCACCACGAGTCTGCTCGTCGTCTTCACTTCTGGATAAGTCAACCTGCGAATCAAATCAAATGCAACGTGACGGAAAGGTTTTGTCAAGAACGGGCGCAACGTTTCCGTTGACGTGCCAGTATATGGCCACGCCGGTTCCCGGGATTTTCACTTTTTCTAGCTTCAAGCTAAATCCTTGATCCAAGAGTTGTCTGAGCTCTTTGTCATCCTTCTGCGACTCCGCTAAAACCTTGTAGTCCATCGATGACTGCATTTCCTCTATCCTTGACATCGCATCAGCCACGACATTGTCTTTACCGGATACATGCTGTATGTCCTTCGTGAACTGCCTTATGAAGTCGAAATGCCGAAATTGACGTGACGTGCTCCTCTCTAGCTTCTGCCAAAACGCAAAGGTCAACGGCTTGTGATCGGTATAAACTGCGAACATCCTCGTCTCAAGCATATATTGGAAGTACTTGATGAAACGATAAATAGCCAACAACTCCCTGTCAAAGGCACTGTACTTCTCTTCAGTTGGACTAAGTTTTTTCGAGAAAAAACCTAACGACTCCTAACCATCACCTCGCCACGCTGCTGCAAGGTCGCTCCAATTGTGTGTTCGGATGCGTCTGTAAACAGAGCAAGCTCGGCGTCAGTTCTTGGATGTGCAAGAAGCGTGGCCTGAGCCAAGCTTCCTTTCGATGTCTCGAACGTTTGCTGTGCCTGTGGCGTTCACGCCACCGGAGCTTTGCCTCGCACGTTCCCGTGTAGGAGGTCATTAAGAAGTGCCAAAGTCTCTGCAGCTTTTGGTATAAACCTCCTGTCGAAGTTCACAATTCCGAGGTATCTTCGCAATTCCTTCGCTGTCTTCGGCATCGAATACTCAAGGATGACTTTGACACGTGCTGGCAACGGTTGTGTCCCTTCTTCTGATACCAAATATCCACGGAATTCCTCCTCTGGTTGGCCTAACACGCATTTTGCAGAATTAATTATCACTCCATATTCCTGCAATCGCTTAAATAAAATCTTTAAGTATTCGTGGTATTCCTCGACTGACGACGATGCGACAACGATATCGTCTATATACGCATAACAAAATTCGAGTTCGTGCAAGACGCCGTCTATAAATTATTGAAAAGTTTACACCGCGTTTCGTAAACCAAAGGACATGTACAAAAACTCGTACATTCCGAATGGCGTTGTTATAGCGGTCTTCGGTATGTCTTCCTCCGCTACTGGGATCTGATGATATGCCCTGACGAGATCTAGTGTTGTAAAAACTCTCCTATCTCGCAAAGTCTGTGCAAAGTTGTGGACATGCCGCACTGAATAACGATCCGGCACTGACCGTGCATTTAGAGCCCTGTAGTCTCCACAAAGTCGCCATTTTTTTCCTTTCTTTGGAACAAGATGTAAAGGTGCTGACCAACTGCTTTTTGATGACCTGGCAATTCCTGCTTCTAGCTTACGGAACTTTGTTTTTGCCGTCGCCAACCGCTCCGGTGCAAGTTTTCGAAGCGTGCATACAACAGGCGATCCTGATGTTGTCTCAATGTAATGCCGCGTGATGTGCTTTGTCTGGCCGACTTTTTCTCCTGATTTTGTCACGTCCGGAAACTGTGGCAATAATTGGTGATATGATGTCGCTCTTACGACCGTCTTAATGCAAGGCACAGCGAATGCATGTGCTCGTCCTGGCACTCTCAAATTCGTAACTTGATCTATTAGTCCGGAGTTTTGCAGGTTCACAAGCAGTCCGTAAAATGATAAAAAGTCTGCGCCGATAATCGGTCTCAATACGTCAGCAATTACAAAACTCCATGTGAACGTGCATCGCAGTCCGAAATTCAGCGTAAACGTTTCCGTTCTGTACGTATGAATAACCATTTCATTTGCCGCCGAGAGTTTGTACGTCGATTTCCGTTGTAGTCCTCGAATCAGTCTTCATGGGTAGACGCAAAGGTCCGTATCCGTGTCAATTAAAAAAGTTAGCCTTGTCTTAAGGTCTGTCATAAAAAGGCGGCGCGTCTGGTGACTCGAATCGCTCGCCGCCATCAACAATTGACCACCGCGTTTCCCTGCTGGCTTGACGAGCAGGGCGGCTTGCAACGACGAGCGTCCGGCCCGAATCGCCAATGGTACCAGCACAGTCCGTTTGCTGGGTGACCACGATCGCGCGAACGCGGTCGCGAACGGGAACGCGAACGATTCCAATAACGACTTCTGCCACGTTCTCTGCTAGATCCACTTTCACCGATAGCCTCAATTAACTTGCGGAGGGCTGCCATTTGCTCTGCCGTTTCTTGTTGCAATGATCTTAATTGCGCAAATTGCAACTCCTATTTAGCTTCTGCTGCTGCTACTTCGTCCGCGCGAAAGCTGTTCGTCGCCGGAGCTTGCGCCGCTTCCGCGATCTGCAACGCGGGCGCTTGAGTAGCCTCCACATTTGCGTCCGCCGTGTCTGCTACTGGTCCAACGGATCTGCCGCGCGCGTAACCAAATGCAGCTGAAAATATGCCGGCAATCGGCTTAGCCAAATTATACGGAGTATCTGGTCTCCGATTACATTCCCGGCGAGACAACGGAGATGTCGTAAAAATTGCGACGGTTTTTGGTCACCTATTTCTTCATGTTCTAGTAATCTTCGCGTTTTATACTCTTGCGATAAACTCAAGCGTTTGACAAACTCTGTTTTTAGCGTCTCATATGCTCGCTCCGCCGGCGGATTCATAATTATATCGTGGACTTCACTAGCGTACCGCGGATTAATACCCGTTAATGCGTATCCGAATTTAGTCGCGTCGACCGTAATTCCGACAGCTTGGAAACTGCGGTCCACGATGCTGAACCACAGCTCGGGATCCATAGGTGTAAACGGCGACATACGCATGCCTACTCAGCTCACTTCAGGGTCAGGTAAAAGAAATCCTGGTCTAGCCTCCACAGCGGGCTGCACCATCGGCTGTATCAACGGCTGCATTACGGGTTGTTGCATCGTCCGCTGCTCGGGCATCTGCGCACTTGATTCTCCCTGCAAGAGCGGCTCCGCTCCGTCGTCATCACGCAACGTGAGACCCATACTACACGCGTCTTCCTTGTATCTGTGCACTCACACACTTGTACACGCAAATTCTCCGAGCCGATTCGGCTAAATTTTTCTATCGATTGTCGCGAAAATAACGCAAATTTAAATTAGGGGTCACCACTTTGGGATTAAGTCGATTATAAGTGTGATGTAATGAATAAATTAATCAAGAAATCAAGTGAATTTTATATCGGTTTAATATAAAGCGCTTCGATGTAATATAAGAAATTTAAAAATGCGCAAGTTGCAAGTACGATACATGTCTGTTGAAGTTAGCAAATACTTGGCGAGAGAGCGCGTTTCTTTTATCGCCCACCTTATATACCCTCCAAATGACCATTTGGTCCGTAAATTTGAAGCTGTTTATTATTTTTCGTACCTATTCAAATCTTCTCTACTTTGTAAATATTTCTGTCATATTGCTTGCTATCGAGCTAAGCATGTTTATCTCAACTGCTCAACGCTGCCAAATAAGTTATTTGTCTCCGTGAATAATACTTTTTTTTTATCGGTTGGGCATGTGGCAAACGGTCACCACACTGTGATATTATACAATATTTCTGTGATATTTGTGTGATACTTATATAATGTTGCAAGGAATTTAAAAAATGAGCTAATTTAATGATTTCTTTTATTCTTATTGTTATTCTTAATATTATTGTAAAAATTGTTACATGTAATATTAAATATAGAAAAAAATAACATGATATAATTAATTAAAACAATAAGTAATATTGTTAGAAACTGAAAACTTATGAACTGTTCACCAATAGTGTGACTTTTTTCGAACACTACAGTTCATAAGGGATAAACTAACAAGGGAAACCTCAGAGCTGGTACCCTTGGACTTAGGCCAATTTTTCTGGTAACTCTACAGGTCAAAACAGAAATTCCGTATTCGGCGATTTTTCCATATAGGCCTTAGTTTTCAAATTTTTAAATTTTGAAAATCTGCCACGCGCTAGGTGGCGTAGATAAGCAGCTCCGTTAACATATTTCGCAAGCAGTACGAATGGCTCAGGTGTCTAGGTGATCGCATTGTAAGTCAAAGGATGCGAGTTCGAGACCCGTCGTGAATAACTTTTTTTTTCACTTTTATTTTTTGCTTTTGAATTTTAATGTATTATTTAATATGTTATTAAAATTTTAATACATTATCTATATTACATGTATAATGTTGAATGTAAATGTTTTTTACGCTGTAAATCATAATACCCACATAACCGAACGAAAAGTGAATATATTGACATATAATAACAAGCAGTTTTATGCGCGCGCGCGCGTGTGTGTGTGTAATACAACGATATCAAAAATATCAAATAAAAAATGTACAGTTTTAATAATAAGATCATTTCGATTTAATTTAAATTATTTAAAGTGATACTGCTTTTTCAAGTATTATTTTATTTCGATGTTTGTCATTTAAATTATAATTTATGTATAAATGGTGTATAAAAAATAATATAATTCAAATTTGTGAATGTAACTAATTGGAAAGGAGTAAGATAAATTGAAATCCCATTGCAAATATTTATGTAGAACATAAATATTGATTGTGAATTATTTATTCATAAGTTTGTGTTGCCACACAATAGTTAGGGTGGTACCATGGTGGAAGTAATAAGGTGTGCTTATGCGCACGTTTCTTGCAATATCCAATCACAGAATGTGACAGAAGTCCGCCATGTTTTGCACTTTTGACTGTGTACTAACTCACGGAAACACACCGACACAAGAATCTGTTTATATGAGTTCAAAATGGACGATTTTTGTCACGATGCGCAGAACAGACGAAAATGTGTCCGCAATACGAGCACACCTTATTACTTCCACCATGGGTGGTACATATCATAAAAACACGTAAAACATAAGAATTTTCTACAATTTGCACATTGAATAAATGACGTCATGCTGCATGCACAGTTCTTTTTCCGTATGTCTGGTGGAAAACATATCTGATTTACATTAAAAAATACATTTCTTTCCGGGATTAATTTTGATGCGTACCATGCGTATTTAATCATATTATTGAAGACATCTGATGACAGTTGTAAATGTATTAAAGAATGAATTTTGATCGCGTCTTCTCGAGATGAGAGTTGACGATTTTGTTGTAAAATACTAGTATGCGTGCAGTCTTGTATTTGTTTAATGAAATTTTTTACTTGTCGAAAGAAGTATACATCGCAAGGCTGGCAATAGGGCGTGCAATGTGGTGGGATAATTTCTACTGTCGATGAACAGTTGCCATCATTTTCCGTAAAAATACTATTAAAGTGTGCGATGTCCGTTTGACCTCCCCAGGAATCCAAAATGAGCAAAAATTCTTCGTTTTTACAATACGGCTGGATTACATTCACGACAAACTGGCTGAAGTGATTCTTTGTCAATTTGCCTGATTTTGAAGTAGTAATAACCACATTGCCGTATTTTTTTGATAAGTTGTCGACAGTACTGGCAACACGAGGACCGAACGTGCCTGTCGGCTCTTGCATGCACAAGAAAACTTTCGGTAATAACTTACCTGAGAATAAGTATAAGAATAAGAATTAGGATATAGGGCGCGAGTGTAGGTACAGGATGGGTAGATAAGTGGATATATAATAAGGACAAGATTGTAAATCAAGTCCCCTTCTCGGCTATTGTAAGCTTGAAGTGAATAAATTATATAATAACTTACCTGAAGCTGTGACTGCATACTGTGCTGTGTAGTTGTGGGTGACTTTATTGAAATCACCAAGAAATACTTCTGTCGTTTTTTCCCCTTTCATTGACAGGACTCTTGTCACATCACAACTCGCACCTCGTCTGATTGGTATTAATGACGTAATTCTTGTCGAAGTATGCAATTTGTTTGGCGACGTTTTGGAACTTATGTGCCTCTTGTAATATCGTCACAATATCCATTGCATTTTTGGATTTTATGTAACAAGTTACTTTTCTCTGTCGAATGTTATTATGTAATTTAAATCTATCTGCCCATGACTTGCTTGCTGAAAAGCTGAGTCCTTCGAATTGCAGTGCAGCTTGAGAAGCCCACGATTTCAGCATTCTTGTTATCAATGGTCTTTTTTGGTTTCTTGCTTCACGAAAGCGATCAAGTACCCACTTATTAATTGCCTCGAATTTTTCCCATTTGTTTCCACTTTTCCTGATTTTTTCACGCCACCGCGATAAATGTTTTTTATTTTTTAAGGCACTTCCTCCCATATTCTGAAGTGTTTTTAAACTCCAGCGGGGATGTTCTCTAGCCAAATTGACGATTTTAATTTTTGTTTCCAATGGCACGTAAGTTTTACTTCTTTTGCATTGCGTTTTTTCATATTCTTTATTGTCTGATGACAAGGAAATGGAATGTATTTGATGAACAAATACTCGAAATCTCTGATTTTTCCGGTGAAGATGTTTCACAAATCTCCGACTCCTCTTCTGCAGTTTTGTTGTCCGGAATTATTTTGTTTGGTAAAAACAAATCATAATCGTCGTAAAAGTCGAAATGTTCCAGCAGTTCTATAATAACTTCAGCCATTTTTTTCCCGAGAAGTTTCGCTTTTTTACTGATGACGACTTCGTTTGGCTTTTCTTCACAGATTTTTAAAGAATGTAGCACATTGTAACAAATTTTCAAACCGTCGGTAATGTCCTGTTTAAGGTATGATGACATAAACGGAAAGTTCTCGTATTTGAGATCAACATGAACATTCGATGCACTACTCATACCCGGTGTCTCACAATCAACGGCACTCATGACTTCGGACAATTTCACAAATGTTCGTTTTTGCGTAGAGAGATATTTGCTAGCTGTTTGCAAGAGCAAATGCAGGCTGAATTTGTATCCATAATGAGTCCACTTCCCTCCCCCATCTGACAATCAAAAGACACAGTAGTGTTTTTTGAATAAGTGAACGCGTAGCGCAAGACCATCCCGGATATATATATTTACGCGAGCCGGAGACTCGCGAACTTCCGGGATTATCGGATTTTTTTATAGAAACGGGGCCTGAGGAGACATCTGACAATGAGCGGGATTATAAATATTTCCTCGCTGGGAGTTTTCAAAAATATCATCCCATCCGCCTAATTCCAACGTAATAATATAAAAAAACGTTTGCCGAAATTTTAATAAATCGTTTTTCAGAAATGAACAGAGTAGATCAGTACAAATAAATAATGTGTAAAGTAATTTTGCAATAAAAAAGGAAATTTTAATTAGTTTTTAATTATTCTGTTATATCATTATATTCATTTTTTATTTGATTATATGGGTGTGATGATTTACAGCGTAAAAAACATTTACATTCAACATTATACATGTAATATAGATAATGTATTAAAATTTTAATAACATTAAATAATACATTAAAATTCAAAAGCAAAGAATAAAAGTGAAAAAAAAAAAAGTTATTTACGACGAGTCTCGAACTTGCATCCTTTAATTTACAATGCGAGCACCTGGACACCTGAGCCATTCGTACTTCTTGCGAAATATGTTAATGGAGCTGCTTATCTACGCCACCTAGCGCTTGGCAGATTTTCAAAATTTAAAAACTTGAAAACTAAGGCCTATATGGAAAAATCGCCGAATACGGAATTTCTTTTTTGACCTGTAGAGTTACCAAAAAAATTGGCATCTAAGTCCAAGGGTACCAGCTCTGAGGTTACCCTTGTAAGTAAATATATAAACTAACTATAAAGTTAATTAATTCTTTTTCTTAACTTTCACTTTCATTCCGAAAAAGTAATTAAGGACATTATTATTTTATTTTTAAGTTGATTTCTTTCTATAGGATAACAAAATTACTAAGAATATTAAGGATACTGAAAATATCGAAATTAATCGAAGAGAGTAACGTTGCATTAATAAAATATAATAGAAACGTCATTTGACATTACCTTATTTTTTTAGAATATAAATAGGAACAATATATTGCAACAATATCACCGGAATATTTTAATGTTATTATCAACGTGTAATAGATCAGCAATATTTTTATGATGTTTCACAGTAATATGTAATATTTCTGTGATATTGCAATAGTACTGTGATATCACTACAATATTACATGCTATATAGGTTATTTCTTTAATATATAATGATGCATGAAAAATGCTTTTATCCTACTTTTATTGATAAAATTTTTGATAAAAGTTTTAACGACATCGGTCAGAATTGTTTTCATGCACAAAAAATTTAATAATTTTAGTTTTTTTTAAATAAAAGTCTGTAAGAGCCGATTCTGATTCCCTGCACATTTTGTCGAAACTCATGAAAATCTATATCTTGAAATCAATTACGTTCAATTTATATGATCTCAGATAAAATGGTGATACTTACAATTAGTGCAACGGTGTTATCATATTTACTTCGGTATTTACTTATCAAACTTATATTTAAATACTTGATATATGATATAAAAGATCTTCCAAAAAAATCATATTAGCAGTATTATTAGGAAACGATCTAAATCATTCTAGAATGCTGAAGTTTTTTCTATTTTCGTTGGATTTGTTGGAGACGCTTTTACGTTTTGGAATTCAAATAATACTGTCAATAAATCTCAAAGAACACCACCATACTAATTATCCCTGTTTGAGATGAAACCATCAAGAAGTCACGACTCGCGCCAAGTAAAGTGTTAGCGAGAAATCACGTCTCTATAAAATGGTATAATAAAAGTGTTTTTATTTTTTCTTTCCATGCCTTACAAGCGCAGATATTGCGACGCAAAGTCCAACTCTCAAAAATTTTACCAACGTCATCATCATCGTCGCTAAGCAAATCTTGTCCAGTACACGTCTTCGACACAGAGTGCCGCTCGCATAGCCGTATTCATGTGACATGTGATGCATCATTCATGGCAGTACTAACGACAGGTTTCTTAACCTGAATAGTTATCAAAATTTTGTAAACGATACGAACGCGAAGAACGGGATCATTAAAATGCATCTGGCAATGACCAAGAAATGAGCAGGATGCCGCATTCTCAAAAACAGACGTATTAAAGTAAAATTGTAATGATGTTATGATTATAAGAAAACTCTATAAAAGAATTCAAATAAAACTAAATTTAATTATGTAATAATATAATTTATATATACATAAAAATTTCCAATATTTGGGGCACTATGAATAATTAGGTTATTTATTATACGTGATATTACCGAAATTGTTACGTATCTCGTATCTTAGAGCCAAATGCAATATGCGCACTACTCGTTAAAGAGACCTGTCTTTTATATAATAATATATGCATACAATAGAAAAAAAAAGAGAGGAAAGATGTAAGTACCTTCGGATAACACTCTCGTTATTATTGAGCTGTCGGACTTTTAAGCGGAATTTCTTTTACCTTTAGTTAAAGACATTGCATTTGCAAGAGGAATACAATGTCGCGCGGAGAATATACTAACATTCGATTCAACATTTTATAATTAGAAACTTAGTAGTATTATAAAAATATTGTTCATTTATTTCATTTTTTCTTATATGATTTTTGTTTCGTAACCTCGATTAAAATTTTATAAAAAATACATAATTACAATTTTGAACATTTTTAAAATAATAGTTTTTGAGATAAAAAAATAACCTTTAAATCTATTAAGTCTAAACTTAAATTTAGTCTAAATTAAAAAATTAACTCTTATAATCTTTTGTCACAAACTAATCACCCAATCAGCATGAATAAAAAAACGCAAATATTTGGCAAATCTTAAACTATAACAGAAATTTCGTTTTATTCTTATTTATTATTAACAATAAAAACTTTAATGAAACTTTGATTAAGCGCCTTATGTTTTATAAATATGAAATATTTTTTTAATTCATCGATTGATAAACTGCATTATGGGCAAATGCAAAGCATTTTACAAAGCATTTGAGCATAACGCAATTGATTTATGTATGTATATCTGAGACAGCATATGTGTAAATATAAATTTAATTAAAACAGATTTTTTATTTTTTAGAAAAAAAAGCCTGAAATTATGAAGTAGTCTAAAATTCCTGTACAAAAATATTTTGCAAAATTTTATTATATACTATAAATATAGTATATTATTCTTCACAATCTTGCTAAGTAAAAATCACATCTTTCATTACAAAAAAATACATATTTACTTAACACTACAAAACGCGTGATATCAGTACAAAATTACCTTTTTAATTACAAAATGTAAAAAAAGCGCCAAGTGTGCATGTGCGTGTGCGCGTGCATGTGTGTGTGCGTGTGCGTGTGTATACCCCTCAAATCTTTATTTTTTTCTACAAAACTCAAGTTGTACCATCTTTGTTTCTTCATCGAAAAATTTTCCTATTCTAACCCATGTGATGCACTCTTTAATTTCTATACAAAACCTAAGTGGTACTATCTTTGTATGATCATTAAAAAATCTTCCTATTTCAACCCAAGTGGTATTTATTTAAAAATAAATATCTTAAATTTGATCCAATCTAAATGTATTTTTTCCCCAAAAAATGTATGAAATTTTTAAATTACCCCAATTATAAAGAGAATATATTTCTCCACGTTCTGTGATTAAACGTAAGTCCGAATCAAATTTGTTATTTTATTAACTAACAACAATTATTAATTTTTAACTGGTCTAAACCGTGAGCCCATACGAAGTCCGAGTCGGAGCAGAGTCAGGTTTAATAAAATACAGATCCGAATAACAGTAGCCAAACTTTTAGAATTTAATAACAACACTGCCTTTTACAATTAACTTGCAACGATGATGAGTTCTCAAGGGGCATTCGAAAGATGCGGAAATTCGTTACGCGCGTCGCAGAGATCTATTTGTATAGCTAGATCGCCAAATAATAACTGCTCATCGCCTCGGCGGTCTTACCTGCTCAAGATTCTCAAGTCGTAAAAACTCTGGAATGTCAGAATCGTTATAGATCGTACGTACAGTCAGATACAATGAAAATTTTAAATATCTGTACAGTCGTAGATACAGTATGATCCTAAACAATATTGCTCTTTGATATAACTGCTGTACTACTTTTAACAAATAAAATGCTAGTGATAGTATTTTTATTTTTTTGATATAAGTAGTGGTATCTTTAATTTCTTTTTAAATAAAATTCAAGTAGTACTTTCTGTATATTTTTAATGAAAAATCTGTTCTAATCCTAGTGAATGTATTTAATTAAAAAAAGTTTCAATGGAATATATAACATTTAATCTTCAAAAATTAAAAAGGAAACAGAAATATAAAATTTTATTGAAATAAAAAACTTTTAAACTACAAAAACTTGGCGCTGCTAGATAAGAACAGTAATAAAAGAAATTGACGTAAGAAAGAATACAATAAATGATATGTTATAAAAGTAATAATGCAAAGTAAATGAAAGATCAATTTTTTTAATATTTATGTAACATTGTAAGTCATTATAATTTTCTAAGTTGCTATAACTATTATATTTTATAATATTATCGGAATTGTAATACAGGGTGATTCAGAATGACCTATGTGTCCCTGTAAAGACGTGTTCTTGGATAAATTCTGAGACGATTTTTCCTGTACGAAAATTTTATCCGACTCTTATTTTTTGAATAATAAGACGATAAACTTAGTGAATCACGGGCCGTGTATACATGGTAGACAAAGGCGGCGCAACTCACCGTCCGACACGGGCGCTTACCCGTGTAGGATGGACAAGTAAGTTTGAACCATGTTCATATACATAAGTGTATACGAAATCTGCTTATAGATAAACTTTAAATTTGAAAATATTATTGTACAAAACCTTTATTATTATAGCTCCACTTATTTGTCACTTGTTATAATTTATTGTTAAATATTTTGAATTTGAAAGTCATTATTATTTTTATTATTGCAACATTATGTTTAAATTATATTTAGACATCTAGCAGCGCCAAGTTTTTGTAGTTTCAAAATTTTTTATTTAAATAAAATTTTATATTTCTGTTTTTTCTTTAATTCTTTAAGAATAAATGTTATACTATGGTGCGTCCGGAAAGTAATATCAGTGATTTTTTTACAAACAATTTATTGAATTTTTTGGTACAACACATCAAAATGCTTCAAAATAGGCTTCTTTTGAGTTGACACATCAACTCCGGCGAGTTTTCCAGGCATTGAATGCGTCACGGTAGGCCATCTCCGGAATGTCCTTTAAAGCCGCGGTGCAAGCGGCTTTAAAGGACATTCCGGAGACGGCCTATCGTTTGATTTGTTAAAAATAGTACAGCAGTTATTTCAAAGAGCAATATACTCTTTATAATTGGCGCATTTGAATTTAAACATTTTATAGATTTTTTGAAAAAATACATTTAAATTGAATTAAATTTAAAATATTTATCTTTTAATAAATACCACTTAGTTTGAAATAGGTATAATTAACTTCAAAATATAAATTTTTATGAGCCTGCACAAAATTTGAAAGAGACTAGAATAGACTCTCATAGACTCCTTTGGTGTTCCAATTTTTCCCATTGTATTGTTAGAAACTTTTTCACGATTATACTTTCCCAACAAGAAACGACTCATCGAATCAACGTCAAATCGACGTTGAAATCATCGATATTATATTGTATTGCTCAAATTGCTAAATAATGCTCAAAATTTGAAGCTTATTTCGAAGTCTAGCATCATATGATATTAAAAAAAGAAACGGATTTATAACACGTATTCATCATTTAACTCTTAGGCCGATATTCGTAATCTATTCTTATATTTAAGATTGTCTTAAATATCATCTTAAGACATCATCAATCAATCAGAAAACTGTATCAGTATCTTAATATAATCTTGAAATAAAAATTGATTATGAATACCTCCTTAAACGATATATTTATTAAGTGATATATTTTCTGTTAGGACATCGATATTTTATCATTTAGATATTGATTCCTAGCTATTTCGATTAATTTTTCATATAATCACTTTTATTTATATTATATGTATAATAGAATACAATAAATAAAAGTTATATTATATTGAGAGACATAAATAACGTAAAAATTTAAAGATTTTATCATTAATAATTACATTACAATATTAACTTTTAAGGTAACATTTATATTGTATTCTCTTTAAAATAATCTTCGATGTCTTTATAAAGAATAAATATAGTATTTTTACTTTTAATAAAATTTTATATTTATTTTGTCCACGCTCTTCGATTAAACGTGGGACGGAATCAAATATGTTATTTAATTTTTTTAGCCGGTCTGATCCGCGCGCCCACACGGAATACGAGTCGGAACAGAATTAGGTTGAATAAAACAGAGATTCGAATAATAACAACCAAACTTTTGAATTTAATAACAAAATTAACTTTTACTATAAACTTGCGACAGTAATAATGCGAAGTTCCCAAAAGATATTCAAAAATGCGAGAATTTGTTACGCGCGTCGCTAATCTATGTGTATCGCTAGATCACCAAATAATAACTGCTCGTCGCCTCGGCGGTCTTACTCGCTCAAGGCTCTCGAGTCGTCGAAACTCTGGAATATCAGAATCATTGTTATACGTACTGTCGCTGATATAAGGAAAATTTTGAATGTCTGTACGGGCGTTAATACAATGCGCAAATGTGATCCTAAACATATTTTGACATAATAGAAGATTCATTTTTCTTACCTGCAACTAAAATTAAATTACAAATTTAATTTCACAAGTAAAAAATATAAATCCTTTATTATGTCAAAGTAAATTAATATTTCTAAAAATTTCACTTATATTCGTGTTTAATAATATAGTTTAGTAAAATGTAGAAAAGAAAATGGTATTATAGGCTGCGTAGATAATATGACGACAATAAAGATAATTTTCGATGTATTTTACTAATATAATTAAACACACAAATAATGAAATAAATTAATCGATCTTAATGTATGATATTGTACAAGATAATAGTTGATATTTTTTTTTATTTCTAGAAACCAATTTTTGAGTTCATATGAATAACTTTGTAACAAACCGCTTCACGACCCTCTGAACCGTCCATTGTTCTATGCTGTCCGGCCAATCATCTGCCGGACAGCAAAAACAGGTGCAAGGCGCCGAATAAAGTTCTAATATAAGTTCACGTATGCGCGAAAGAACGCATTCCACGCGACGGTTATTTCGGCACGCACGCGCATTTTCTGTAACTGCACATCCCGACAGCGTACTTCGCTCCGTATGCCCGATCTCGAGTGGCGGGGATGCCAGCTCCCGACGTCTCACCAAAAATCCCTATCATCTCAGGAATCGGGTACATAAATCCGCCAACGGAAAGCAAAGACGCTTCTCCTCCGACTCACTCTTCCTCGAACCACCCAGGCCCAACAGACATTAAGAGCCTTAGTTTCAAATCTAACCAAGTGTTCTTAGTGACGACCGATTCCATTCCCAATATCCTCGACTCCACGGCTCAAATGTTCTTGGGCTGGACCAAGCGTTCTTGATTGTTGAAGTCTTCTCGCCCACATCCATCGGTCGGCACCAATGCACAAAAGGGGTGCAATGTTCTGTGTCTCGACCAAGCGTTCTTGGCGTGCTCGGTGCCTCCGTAGCTACAGTAATATTAACCGCCATATCGCGAATCGCATTGGGAAGCGTATTAAAGAACTCTACAAATATTACTGCAGCATATCCGTATTGCGCAATGATACTTCCCCTGCGTTCGCGCATCTACTGGGCTACCGAGATCGCCACGCTCGTCGGATTGTCAATACGTATAAACACCGTGCGCGTAAAAGATGGTCGTTACAACTTTTGCATATAAAAATGGCAATTTTGTATACAATCGGCCAATCACTGTCGAAAAACTATTATTTTTGTATGCGACACTTATTCATATGTGCTCAAAAATAAGGCTTTATTAACCCAATTCAATACAGCTGCAGTAGGAAAACAGTATTCAATATCGAGTCGAAATTAAATCATTCTGAATCGAAAGATATCATATAAATCAATCGAAATTGATGAGTAGTTTGATTAGTTTTCAATAATTGTTTTTGATGTCGATTCAATGAGTCATTTCTCGCTGGGTTGAGATCTTATATAAATAACAAATTATATATATAAATACATAAATATAATTATTATATTATTTATTGACTTTGATTATTAATTATTGACTTTGAAAAACTTAGCTCCGACGACCTTGGCCTTGACATATGTTGCCAAGGTTATGGTCCTGAGTAACCTCCAACAAGTTTTAGCCGTCTTTCGCTCTTTCTTAAAATTATAATGAATTTTTGTGAAATTGATGAGTCGTAGGGTTCATGCACATGAAATAACTACACGTACGAGATTTGTAAATAAAATAATGAGACTGATTTTTTCTAACAATGTATTAATTACCAAATTATAAAACTTGTTCATCTTCTTCAAAATAGTTCCCTTGGGAGGCCACACACCGCTGCAAACGTTGTTCCCACTTTTCATAACAATGCTGGAACTCGTTGAATAAAATGGCTTTTAATTTTTCGGTTACGGACTTTTCGATATTTTGCACCATTTTCCAATGACGTTTTTTAAGACACTTCTTTAATTTGAGAAAAAAGTGATACGGACTCAAATCAGGAGAGTAGGGGGGGTTGTGGAACCACAGAAATATTTTTTTTGCTAAAAATTCTCTCACAGACAATGCTGTATGACAGGGAGCATTTTCGTGATGGAGCATTCAATCCTTAGCAATGTTTGATCGAACGCGAGCAACTTTTTTCTCAGTCTCTCAAGAACCTCACAATAAAAAATTTGATTAACAGTTTGTCCTTGAGGTACAAATTCTTTATGAACAATTTCTTGACTGTCAAAAAAGCAGATAAGCATAGTTTTGATCTTTAACTTGCTCACTTTTGCTTTTATTGGACGTAGTGAGGTAGATGTGTGCCACTCCATGCTTTGCTTTTTGTTTTTGAATCGTACTCAAAAAACCATAATTCTTTACCTCGATCACATTTTTAAAAAGTTTCTGATTTGTTCTTTTTTGTCTTTTATGGACATGATGTGGAAGATGTGTGCCACTCCATGCTTTGTCTCTTTGTTTCTGAATCATACTCAAAGATTAATGATTTGTCACCTGTAATCACGTTTTTCAAGAAGTTTTTGTCACTTTTAATCCGTTCCAAAATGTCAAGACACACTTCTTTCCGATTCCCCTTTTGTTCGATTGTCAGGATTTTTTAGGAACCATTTTTGCACACCTTTCTCATGGCTAATTTTTGTTTTAAAATCTGATGAACAGTGGTGTGGTTTAAGTTTAACTCACTACCAATCATTCATACTGTGAGTCGATGGTCTGACCGCACGAGGGCTCGCACTTTCTCCACATTGGTATCAATTTTTGAAGTTGAAGGTCTTTCAGAGCGGTGTTCGTCTTCAATGGATTCACGGCCTTCCGAAAATGCCTTATGCCACTTAAATATTTGTGATCTTGACAATGCATGTTCCCTATAGGCCTGTTTTAACTTATTGCATGTTTTAGTGCAGGTTTCCCCAAGTTTCACACAAAACTTGATTGGACATCTTTGCTCAAAATTTCGAGCCTCCATTTTCGTGACACAAACGAAAAAAATGTTTTGCAAAAAACTACACCAAAATTAGTATAGTGACGCTATCGAGTTGAAATTCATACAGAACGTCTATAAGGAGTTAAACTAAGTGTCATGTGACCGCCGAACCCGCAGTGTTGCCAAATCGTGCGGTACGCAATCAGTCTTATTACTTTATTTACAGACCTCGTATACGCGCGCATACACACACACACACACACACCCCCCCCCCACACACACACACACACGCACGCACGCACGCACGCACTCACGGGTGAGGAAGATGCAAAGGGGTGGGCCTACGGCCTATCTACCCCGTCGGTAAATAGTTGTAAAGCGAAGTCCCCTACTGACGGGATGGGTGCGGGAGGGGGTGGGCCTACAGCCCTCCCTCTTGCACCCCTCCCTATGTGTATATACAGGGTGTTTCAGACCACCCGTACACCCCTTTTCTCTTCGCACGATTAGGACCAATCAAAAATATGTTCAGACGAAAGTTGTAGGGTTTCAAAAGATCTATTCAATGATCTTATCAGTTTGACCTTGGATGGCATCGCCAAGGTCAGATCGAAATCACATTAAGTTTTTTAAATGGAACACCCTATTTTTGATTCCAGAATCTAATAGCTGGTGTCAAGACCTTTCCAAAACACTATAAGAATGTTTATTTTCGTTGACTACTTTCCGAGTTGTGCGGCTTGAAAGTTACACTACCGCCAGCATCAGCATTACTCAAGATGTACCATGTGGTGGTTACTTAGTCGGATTTAATCTTGTGTGTGGGTGTGTGCATACGTGCATGCGTATGTGTATGGGGGAGGAAAAGGGGAGTCAAAGTTTTATGTACTCTGCTTTTGTTTATTAACTGGATTGATTATGTTTGATGATCAATCATGTCCAGATTGACTGTATGCATTTTCCCGTGCTTAGCATTATCCAGAATGAACGACGTGGACGTGACGAGAATTTCATCCCATTGGGGTGCTTGATTCACGTGAGTCCCCTTGCCTCTCACGTTTGTGGTGCTTGATTCACGTGAGTCCCCTTGCCTCTCACGTTTGGGGTGCTTGATTCACGTGAGTCCCCTTGCCTCTCACGTTTGGGGTGCTTGATTCACGTGAGTCCCCTTGCCTCTCACGTTTGGGGTGCTTGATTCACGTGAGTCCCCTTGCCTCTCACGTTTGGGGTGCTTGATTCACGTGAGTCCCCTTGCCTCTCACGTTCGGGAATGAATGAGTGTATGTTTTGTTAAGCGACTAAATGTTCAAAGTGAGCACCATTCTCTGCGATGCAAGCATCAACTCTATTTTGAAAATCATTGGTTGCTCGAAGAATTTCCTCGGCACGTAAGGATCGAATTGCTTCACTTATTCTACGAATCATATTATCCCTCGTAGTCGGACGTTCATGATAGACCAAGTTTTTTATCCTTCCCCAGAAATAATAATCAAGGACGGTGAGATCTGGTGATCGGGGTGGATAATTGATTGGACCGTATTTGCCTATCCACTTGTCGGGGAACATAGTATTTAATGCCGCACGAGCAACTCTCGATGTATGAGACGGACATGCATCTTGTTGGAACCACATGTTCAGGCGCAATTGCAGAGGAATATTTTCTAGTAAGACAGGAAGATCTGTCATTATCAAGGCGGAATATCTACCGTTTAGATTTTCGTCAAAGAAAACAGGACCTATGATTTGACTTCCAATAATTCCACACCAAACATTGACTTTCCAAATGGTTTGATGATCTACTTCTCTCAACCACTGAGGATTATTTTGTGCCCAATAACGAGAGTTCCAAGTATTAACAGATCCATCACTTTTAAGTGTACATTCGTCAGAAAATAAAATTTTCAAGTGGAAATCAAGTGGTTGCTGTCTTATAAAGTTGCAAAGTACAAGTCTCTGTCTAATATTGTTATAATTCAACGCTTGATGAACAGACATTCTGTAAGGGTAAAATTTGTTATTTTTTAGAATGCGCCAAACACTGATTTTACTAACACCAGAATCTTGTTCTCGTCGTCTTAAAGAATCATAAGGGTTCAATTCTGTCGATGCAAGAATTTCCACTGTTCTTTCATCCATAATCGGACGACGAATTTGTGTACCTTTGTTATGTTGAGGCTGAACGACATCTTTAATTTTGATTCGTTTAGCCAAACGTGAAAAAACATTTCGCGAGTGAGGAGTCCGATCAGGATAACGTTCCCGCCACAATCTTTCCGCTGCAATGAATGTACCTCGACACTCACCTAAAATTAGCAGCATATCATATGCTTCTTCATTGGAATAGGACATGGCTAAATAAACCTAGACTAATAAAGAGGGTCGGATTTTTGTTGCGCGATTGAGACTGATATGACGGTTATTAAAGACGTAGGTGACAAGTTTGAGAGAGTTATTGTCACTCGTGTTGAGTTGAGTCACAATAGCGTTGTGGTGAATACATCTCTACTACATCCTATGCAAATAACAATATGTATAAAATCACGAGTTAGACATCGTTACGCAGAAAGCCGCGCTCGTTATTGCTCGTGTGCTACCGTTAAAGTAATAATGTAATTACATAATATTATGACATACATATGTATGTGACTATCTACGGTCGCGACAGCTAACTTTCACGATTTTTCATGATCTGTTTTTGTTGGCCCGGCTCGCGTGTTTACTTTCTTTGTGTCGGCTACACGGCTTTCTGCGTAACGCGTGATTTTATATTGTTATTTACATGGTGTTGGCGGTAGTGTAACTTTCAAGCCGCACAACTCGGAAAGTAGTCAACGAAAATAAACTTTCTTGTAGTGTTTTGGAAAGGTCTTGACACCAGCTATTAGATTCTGGAATCAAAAATAGGGTGTTTCATTTAAAAAACTTAATGTGATTTCGATCTGACCTTGGCGACGCCATCCAAGGTCAAACTGATAAGATCATTGAATAGATCTTTTGAAACCCTACAACTTTCGTCTGAACATATTTTTGATTGGTCCTAATCCTGCGAAGAGAAAAGGGGTGTACGGGTGGTCTGAAACACCCTGTATATATATATATATATATATATATATATATATATATATATATAAATATAACAAGGTAGGTAGACTTTGCTTTGAGTGGAAAGTAAATGCTTGGGCGGGGAAGAAACGATTTAACACAAAAACGATTAAATTTTGAATTATATAAAAAATATATGTTTATTAAATATTTTTAAAATATTTATTCACGATTGACATTATCTAATAGATAAAAATGAGACACGATATAAAAAAATTTCCCAATACACTCTATATAAATATTGTATATTGTTGTTTGAATATAAATTCGTACTGAATGAGCATTATTAGAATGTGTAAAATGTAAACAAAGGTATGTCGTGTACGGTCGGAACAAACTCATATGAAACAATACTAACAATAACCTAGGCCTCTTCCCGCGTGGAAAATCAAAAATTCATTATAATTTTCACAATGCTTTTATGATTGTTACTTTTTAAGGAAGGGCGCACAACGGTTAAAACTTGTTGAAGATTATTCAGGGCCATGACTTTGACAATATATATCAAGGCCAAGGTCATCGGGGCTAGGTCCCCTAAAGTCAGTAATTACCAATATATGAATACATTTTATTCTTTAATATTTTGAATTTATTAAATTAATGAAAATCATTATTCAGTGATTCAACATGTTTTCTAAATATTTAGGTTCTGTAGATAACATCGAGGCAACTATCTCATCTAGCCTCTGTTCTGGATCACTAGGAGTATTTTCGGGTGACGACGGTCTATCAACCGATAATCAGAACGAGGAGGTAGCCGTCCTAGGCACTGCTCTACAGGGCACGCTGCGTTTGCAGGACCTGCAGAGTTCACCAACTGATATCGGCGCAGACCAAGGACAACAACTTCCAATTTCTTGTCAGACCGTGAACGAATTTGGCGGCAGCTTTTGGGTTGACGATATGGCAGGCTTTCCTCTACCCCCGTTGGATCTGGACCCTTTACCCCCTGGGTTGTTCAGTCCGTGCTCAGGAACGTATAAGTTGGTTATCACTTGATTTTTCACTTTTTTCTTCTTTTTTTAGCTTTGTTCCTTCTAATCTTTGAATATTATCTACACAAAAAAAGATTTTGCTAACGTAGCTAGACTAAGATTAATGATCACCAACGAATAAATTAATAAGTTTAAATGTCGTAATATTCTTTTATTCGATATTTTAAACAATATCTCAAACTCTAAAGTCTAAATTAATAGTTGTTTCTGAGATTTCAAGATCGACTCTGTCATTTTCTCGCATACTACGTTTTCCTACACGCTCATCTATTCTTTGTTTAATAGCGAGAATAGATTGATTTCAATTATTATAGGAAAACTGCAATTGATATTAGTAATATTGTTCGATTAATTTTAATATTAAAAATTTTTCTGAAACAAAAATTTTAATAGTATAATAATATAATCAAGTTTAATTTAACCTAACCTATCCTAACTAATTTTAATATGAGAAAAGAAAGCAAGAGGCATTTCTACCTTATTTGTAGAACGGTAAAAATAATTAAAAGTGTTGAATATACGAATATGTCAAGAAAAATGTTTCTGGTATATTTGTTTTTGGCTAATTGTAAGTCTAATAAAGAATTATAGATAAAATTGAGCAATGTGCTTAAACATTATTGGAAACTATAATATAGGGGAGACCGGGGCTGTTTAGAACACTTTTTTTCTTTTGCGTCTTTTGAGTCTCGTATTCATTAAAAAAAAAAAGTTGTAAGATTAAACCTTCTCCTTCAAAATGCCCTTGTAGATAAAAGACGGAAATGTATTTGCTCTGAACTACATATAAACATGTTAACCAGTGCCAAGTGTTTCCAAGTGAATAGTCCCGAGCCAGGGGTAATTCGAAGCTAGTCGGGAATATTCTGAAATTTATGTTTTAAGATGAAAAAATAAAAAAAAACTATTGTTAAGACTTTGTTTTATTTAGAAAAGGATATATAGTATTATAAAGAAATGTTACATGCAAGTAAAGAAAACAAACGCACAATAGAGAATTTTATTGCTGTAGCGTTTTCAGAACAAATCAGAGACTATTTATATTTCGTTTAATTACATCTGTTGAATATTAAATTGTGTATTTTGGTACATAAAACGCAAATATGAAAGAAAAAAGTCGTCCGAAAGACGATTCGACGTTTGGTGTTTCAAATAGCCCTGACGTCAATTGTGCGCATTATTGCATATAATCTACAAAAATAAACGTCACACAGCAAAAAGTAAACACGAAATGTTTCAAATACATTCAACTGGACATGATACATTCAAAGTTTTCAAAAAGAATTTTATATATCTTATTTAAATTTTGAAGATATGCTGACTGTTAGAAATTACTTCGACTGTCGCAAAACACATTTTTCATTGTTACTACTTCAATATGACGCCGTTGCCAACGAAACTTTGTTAACAGCGTTGTTATAATACATTAGGACGCATTTACAGTATTTAAAATAAATTTTTAACATGTATCCATAAAAAGATATTTTCCTTTTTCGAATTGCCCCGTCTTTCAAATAGCCTCGGTCTCCCTTACATATGTTACAGTTATCAAGTAAAACTATTATTAAAATTTCTTATTTGCAAGCATGTTAAATATATGAAAATAAGAATCATTGAGCAACTGTGTGTCCATATTTAAATTTATACCATTCTTCTGTTCTTTTACATGAATCATCTTGGAAATAATTTATTGTGTATTTGTAGGGAATGGCGAAAAACCGAGAATGCACTTTTACTGTACGTCTGACTATTATTAAGGTACACTTGAACGTGCTTCTCTACTAGCGCCCATAACTAATAAACTAAAGGCAAGAAGTGGGCTGGTCAGAAGTCCCTACCCTTATGACGGGTTCACAAAGTCGCTAAACTAAAGCCACATATATAACATTTTCTTCCCCACAAAGAAAGGAAAGAAAGAGAGTGTATTACATTAGGTCGGTGTAAATCTGTCCAATGGTTTACGCGATCGCTGAGATCGATGTAGTGCTGAAGCCGGTGGAGTCGGCAACGGAAGTGCCGCCTGCGTCCGGACGGCAGTCAAAAGAGATGCTGCCGGAATCGCCGTAATTTTTATTACTTTTCCGCCCTTTCTGTAATAGCAAATGCGCCGTGCTTTCTCTGTGGTCACTGAGTTTGGACCGGTTGGTAGGCTAAGTTTGAGTTGTGCATCAGTTCTTTGACCTACCTGGCAGCTTCGAATTTAGTCAATGTGTCCCTTAACACGCCGTCCCTCATATCTTATAGTAAAGGTCCTCTAAGCGGGTAGCAATAACTCCAAGTATCCATGCGCGGATTACCTGAAATAAAATAAACTGCTTGTGAGGTATGGAACATTCTAAACAACATGGCCAGTCGGTTTGGCAGGTTTACTGTCCTTGCGTTTTTCCTAACGTCAAGTCACACCAAGTTAAGGCGCGTACGCAGATTTTGTTCCAGGAAAAGCTTCGAAAGTGGTTGTCCAATTATTTTATGAGTTTTAGAGTACCGCCGTAGGAACTCATTGTCTTTCACCGTCTGCACATAACGCTCGGCTTGACCGTTCATGGTGGGGATAGAAAGCTGTAAGCTTATGATACTTGACTCCACTTATTTGCAGAAATTCTTTAAATTCTGTCGATGTGAACTGAGTACCGTCTGATACAACAATGATTGGAATAACGTAGGTTGCAAACAATTTGTCGAGAATTTCAATCGTCATAGTAGATGTAGTCAAACTACTGACTTTCACCTGTAGCCACTTGCTGTAGGCATCCACAATAATCAAAATTATCTTGCTTGAGATGAGACCCGCATAATCAATATGGATCCTTTTCCAAGATCCTTTAGGATACTTCTAGTGATGTTCGCGGTACTTTGGTGGTACGTGTGCGTCAATCCATTCTCGTTATTGAAAGAAGAATAGAAAATGAAATTCCATTTCTGACCATGCCGAAAGTTTTTATTTCATTGACGACTCATATAATGTTTCTACGTAATGAAATTTATTTTGATTTAATATCTTCACGCTAACAATTTTTGTTAAAACCTTACTTTATTTATTATTAAATGTGAATACTATTACTAAAGGAATCTGTGCAGTCAAAACGTTCGATTTAGGTCCGAATTCATAGATATTTCTTAAATCTCAAGATCAATCTCTCTTTCTTTCACGTATGATAAAACATACACGAGAAACATACACGAGATAAAGACAGTCCCATTTTAAGACTTGAAGAACATCTATTCGGGATCCTTAGAGTTTGTGACATCGTTTAATGTATCGAATAAAGAATATTATAGTATGTAAAATTGTTAATTTGTAATTGTTAATATCAGTCTGGTTACATTTGTTAATAAGTGAACTTGTTCTCTGTATTGATAATATTATGAAATTCTTTAAGATTTTGTTAAATTTCAAAAATGTTTTCAGATATAGATCTAAAAATAATTTCGTTGTATTATTAAAATAATTATATAAGACACTCAAAATTAGTTACTAGAATATCTTGACCTTTTACGATAAATGCTGTAAAAAGTTTGGATATTCTAGCAATGAATGTATTTGCTTAAAAACTTACACATAAAACACTCAAAAGTTAAGTGTTTACACTAAAATTAAAGTGTTACCGTCTAATTTTGGAATTCTATTTAATTAATCAGTGTAACGGAATTTCATAATATTATCAATAAGAACCATGGACCTACTGGACCGACCATAAAGTACCTTTTAGGGAAAGAGGGGTAAGCTGAAAGACAAGAGATAGGAAGCGATATTTTTACATGTTTTGACCTCAATATGGCGGAATATCAGAGAATTTAACTATTTGTTATCACAGTAGTATCCACGTAGCTACCACAGTTTACTTGTCGCAGCGTGATCATTGTCCAAATATTTTTGTGTTATGTCATGTGTTAATTTGTTTATGATAATTTAGAAATACACAGACATTTTATACAAAAATGCCAAACTGCATTGTAATTGGTTGCAATAATCGATCAACGCAAATGCGGAGAACTTTAAAACAATAAAAATTAAACAAAAACTGTTCGTATTACATTTCACAGGTAAGTAATATTTATAATTTTAATTAAATGTTATAAATAAATTAAATTTGACGCTATTTACACAGATTTCAAGTATTAAATTAATTGAAAGAAAATAGTACGTTTACATCAAACAGTCCCATTCACGACTTGTAGAGTTAAATACAATTTTGTCTAAATTGACATCTTTTAGCGGCCATATTGATGTGTGCCCGTAGTAGAAGGCATTACCATCCTCCTACCCTTCAGCTTACAACCCCGCAACAAAATGCGCCGTCCAGTAAGTTTATGATCAGAACTAATTCAAAATGTAAATATGAATTAGTACAACATAGACTTCCTAAAAATGTCTGTAGAACATTTTAAGAACCTTTGTACATTTTAAAGGTGTTCCCAGAACTTCCTTTGGATAAAGTGTGATACAATGTACAATATATATTTAAATACACATGTGTATTTAAACTCCATAATATCACTTTTATTGAATCATAAATTCGACAATTTGATGGAATCTGTAAAATTCAAGGTTTTTTTTCAGCTGGAGTTGCTCGCGCAGTGAATGCATGCCAAGGACGAACAATGGCGCAAATGGTGAGGGTGTTGCCGACGTTCTTTTATCTCTGAAACATGCAGTGGTACATCCTGGAAGTCCAACAGCTGGTTACTATAGCACCGGTGCTGGCTCTGCTGCAACTCATCACTATTCACAGGATTACGTACAAAATTTGGGCCCATCAGTCCCAGGTCCAGGTCACTACAGTTCCGCATCCGCCGCCATGTCCGTCAATGTGTCGATGAACATGACTATGAACATGAATATGCACTCCGGGTAATTATTTTAGACTTCCTTTTTTTCTTACTTTTCCTTATCTAAATGATTTTATATTAAAAAATATAATCAATCATAAATAAACAAAATAAACAAAGGTTAAAGCTCTTATAAATAAATTAAAATTAAGAAATAATGAGCTCAAGAGCCACGCAAGATGTCAGAATAAATAAATCACAGCATAAATCCAATGTCAAGCAAACGTTTCGACCTTTAATGACGATCTTCCTCAGTACAGATTTACAAGTCAAACAAATAGAGATTGTGTGAAACCGCGATGTATATCTTCTTTCAACGTCTTAAAATAATAAACGACCTCACAGAGCGTGTGTAAAGACAAGAGCTTCGTAAAAACAACATGAATTGGTTACTCTAAGCACCAAAACTTGTGTCACAGCATTGTGAGATGAGATGTTACATCTCCGTGAGAATAGATATAAAAAAAAATAATTTAAGTTGTGATTAATTTATTTGCGTCTGACATCCTGCATGGCTCTTAAGCTCATTATTTTCTAATTTTAATCATAAATAGTTTGTTTATTAATATTAATTCATTATTAGGGCCCGGATGTTCGGGCACGATTTCGAGCTGAGTGTGAGTGAGTCGCATGCTCGCTGAAGTGAGACAACGATATTTCTCGAAGAGACCCGATGCTGATGCTGGCCGAACTGCATTCGATCTAATCCCGACTCACTTGTACGCAACGGTTCTCTGTTCGTAGTCCGGGATCGTGCCCGAACGTTTGAACCTTTTTAATTATTATAAATGTCACTCTAATTATTACCTGGAAAAAACGGTTTTGCTAAAGTATCTGAAAATTTAGCTAGATATAGGTCTAAAAATAATTTTTTTCGAAGTAATTTTATCAAAATATTTTTTAAAAATATTCAAACATAATGAGCTACGAAAAGTTTGACATTTTAGCATCCGTCTTGTAGGTTCTATTATATAAATTATTTTGATAGTTCCAAATTATTTTCAAATCTGTATCTAGCTAAATTTTTAAACATTTTAACAAAATCGTGCTTTCTGTCATCGTAATTCTTTCATACAGCACATTTTATCCAAGGAATGGTCTTAGGACGTAGAAAATATTCTAGAAGGGGTATTTAGAACATTTCTGGGAAGTATATCTGCTGTATGGATTATAATGTAAAACTACTAGGGTAAGTTAATATATAAGCCGCAAAATTAAATAGAGGCAATAATAATCAAAGTAATTTCCTGACATTTATTTCACTTTTCGACATATTCACTCTATACATTCAGATACTTATCCCATCTCTTTACAAGTCCTTGAAAGCCAGCGGCAAAGTAGTCTTTTGGTTGCTATCGCAGCCAACGTGTAATCTCTTGGATTACGGCATCATCAGTTTCAAAATGACGGCCACCCAAATGCTTTTTTAGGGGTCCAAACAGATGAAAAGTCTTTTTATCTGTTTAGACCTCTAAAAAGGCATTTGGGTGGCTGTCATTTTGAAACTGATGATGCTGTAGTACAAGAGATTACACGTTGACTGCGACAGCAACCAAAATCTTTTTTACCGCTGGCTTTCAAGGACTTGTAAAGAAATGGGATAAGTGTCTGAATGTACAGAGTGAATATGTCAAAAAATGAAATAAATGTCAGGAAGTTACTTTCGTTATTATTGTCTCTATTTAGTTTCGCGACTTATATATTGACTTACCCTAGTATATCTGATAAACTAGAGTATCTGATAACTATTAAGCCAATGCTCATGAAAGGTAAAGTGGACTAAATTAAACAGAAAAATTGTGAGTTATTCTGTGATTTTCACAATAGTTAATGAAAAATTAGTTTGTTATGCTGTGCAAAGCAGATGTATTAGGAGTATAAATAAGTTTCCGCCGTTTTTTATCAAAAATTGGGCATTTATTGTAAAAGAACGCTACCTAATGTTTTATTCGAAGTATTGTCCATTGCTAGCCACTACTTTTTCCCATGTTTTTGGCAGCATATGGATACCGTGTCGGAAGAATGCTTCATCTTTTGAAGCTATTCACAAATCGACCCAATTTTTTATATCTTCATATGTGAAGTGTTGCTCAGACAGGCCATGCGCCATCGATCGAAACAGGTAGTAATCAGAAGGAGCAATGTCTGGTGAATACGGCGGTTGAGGTAAAACTTCCCAATTGAGTGTTTCCAGGTAGGTTTTGACCGGCGCCGCAACATGTGGACGAGCATTATCATGCAGAAGAATAACTTTGTCGTGTCTGGAGTAGTAGTGGGCACGTTTTTCCTTGAGTACTCGGCTCAATCTCATCAATTGTGTTCGGTAGAGAGCCCCAGTAATGGTTTCATTCGGTTTGAGCAATTCATAATACACGACACCAAGCTGATCCCACCGAATACACAACATGAGCTTTTTTCCATGAATGTTCAGCTTGGCTGAACATTCATGGAAAAAAGCATCGATGTTGAAGCATGGCCAGGTGGTCCTCATGATTTCTTCTTCTTTGGGTTATTGTAGTGGATCCATTTTTGATCACCAGTGACTATACGATGCAAAAAACCCTTTCGTTTATGCCTGGCAAGCAGCATTTCACATGTGAAAAATCGGCGTTCAACGTTTCTCGGCTTCAGTTCATATGGAACCCAGTTTCCTTGTTTTTGAATCATTCCCAATGATTTTAAGCGATGTGAAATTGCTGGTTGAGTCACTCCTAATGTAAGTGCAAGTGCTTCTTGCGTTTGGCACGAATCTTCATCTAATAATGTTTCCAATTCCGCGTCTTCGTACACTTTCGGCCTTCCGCTACGTTCTTTGTCTTCGACATCAAATTCACCGTTCTTAAAATTGTGAAACCACTCACGGCAACTTCTCTCACTTAAGGCAGCTTTACCATATGCTTCTACAAGCAATCGATGCGCCTCGGCTGCAGATTTCTTCAAATTAAAGAAGTACATCAAAAGCTCCCGCAAATGACGCTTATTCGGCTCAAAACTCGACATTTTCGCACGAAAAAAGATATATGATGCTGATACAAAATCGCTAATATTTTAAGGTTATGTTGTTGCCAAATATCCAACCTTACGATATAACGTTTTACAACAGACAGTTTCAATCATAACATACTAGTGGCGCCTTTTTTTGTGAAACGGCGGAAACTTATTTATACTCCTAATAAATATACGCGTTTATGTGATTCGACAACAAGAAACAGTCCAGCGTCTATAACAGTCTGTTTATAAAATGCTTCTGGTATTGCTTTGACGCACATGCGCAATAATTTGCAAATGTTCATAAATCAATTTCTTGTTAACTACGTATATTACAAAAGTCGCAATATTATACAGACCTCTTTTACTCTAATTCATCCTCTCTACCTATCCATGAATGTTGTGTTAATAATTATAAGTATATAAAATAGGAATTCCTAAAATATGGGTTGTAACTCATTAATGGGTCGCATTTTTGATAAAACGCAAAAAATTTTTTAGCAATGATAGAAATTAAAACCAAAATTTAAAATAAACTACAATTATCAAACTCCTTGCATATAAAAATGATTGTAATTTATGTTAAAGTTGTCATCAACAGAAATCAAAAATTACTCTTGTGAGCTCATTTTTTGCATCTTGACACCTTATTACGTATTAGAGAAACAAAGGACTCCGCACAATCCTTATGGAAAATGATCTTCGCTTAAATTGACTGGAACTAAAGTATGTTGTTGTTCTCGACGTTCCAAACAAAAGTCTTAATGAGCACAACTCTCGAAGTTCAGTACTTTTCCGTCTAGAGACGTTTGAAGTGATTGTACCATGCTTTTTGGAAACCAAGTAGATATGAATGTATTCACATATACACATTTATATGCGTGCACGTGTTTGTGGGTGTACATATACATATACATACATATTTACAGGGTGTCAGGTAACTACTGCTCCTGGTTTCGTGGATTGATAGATCAAGTAAAACTGAGCAGAAAAGTCCTTTACCATTTTTTAATATTTGCCATAGTTAACAAAATAAAAATTAATAAAGTCTGCGAATAAGCACGTATTACCTCGCACAAGGACCGCCCGCTGGTTGCCGAGACAGCCGCGACTGTTAGCGCTGCGCGGTGCGGTGAGGAGGGAAAAGCAGCAGCGTAGCTGCGGCCTGCGAGCGGCCCGGCAAGGAGGGAGAAGGCTGCCCCGGCTGCCTATGTCTCAGCGACCGGTGGGTGGTCCTTGCGCGCGGTGATACGCGCTTATTCGCAGACTTTATTAATTTTTATTTTGTTAACTATGGCAAATATTAAAAAATGGTAAAGGACTTTCCTGCTCAGTTTTACTTGATCTATCAATCCACGAAACCAGAGGCGGTAGTTACCTGACATCCTGTATATACAGGGTGGGGAAAAAATACAGAGACAGCGAAATATTTCGAAAACTAAGCATTTTAGGAAAAGTGTTTTAGATAAAAGTTGTAGGATTTTAAAAGATCTATTTACTGATCAGTTTGACTTTGGATGGCGTCGCCATCCAAAGGTCAAATCGAAATCACATTAACATTTTTTAAATAGAATACTTTAAATAAAAAACCCTATTTTTGATTTCAGAATCTAATAGCCCGTGTCAAGAGCTTTCCAAAACACTATAAAGAAGTTATTTTTCATTAGTGCTTTCCGAGTTATGAGGCTTAAAAGTTATAGTACACTGTAGCTTTCAAATCTCACAACTCGGAAAGTATTTAATAAAAAATAACTTCTTTATGGTATTTTGCAAAAGTCTTCGAATTGATTACAAGAAAATGCAATAAAAGATATAGAATGTTAGAATATCATCGGTAATATTCTAATTAAGAGGTATCGGTACTTCCATAACATTTTTATCGGTTTTAATTCACTATTTATTTTTAACAAAAGTTGACATCTATAAAGTTCGTTTTTATTCTAATACAATTCTGTGATTGGTTTATATTACAGATATTGTTCAAAACAAACTTAACTTGTAATGGTCACCCAGGGTTTTTTAGACCTAACGCTAATTTTAAGGGCTCACAGACCATTCAAAATTGAACAACCTTCTATGAAACTCATTTTTATCTGAAAGTATACTATCTTGAGAATACACTCCTAAATTTTTGTTGAAATATCTCAAAAATTAAAAATTTTATAATTATTTTTGTAGAAAAGTCAAATTGTGCAGTCCTTTTATTTGAATTTTTTCATTACGTTAAATTCTAATTTAGAAAAAAAATTATTGGATAACAAAGAACAGACCTCAAAGTATGTCCAGTAAAATTTTTGCGACAAAATATCATAAAGCTAGCATATGGTGATATTGTGCACGGGGGGTCCGGTGTACCCCATGTGACCGTTATGTTATTATTTGGAAGAGTAACCATTACGGGTTAAATATAATATAACAACGAACTATGATTATTGATTGAAAAATAAAGATTGATAATTATATCATAGATTAAATAGTAACGACAAAAATAACTATTAAATTCGTTACCGTTACTAGAAAAATGTAACTACGTTACCGTTACAGTTACAAAAAAAAGTAACGCCGTTACCAGTTCGTTATCAAAAAAAAGTAACTGTAACGGTAACGGTCTTACAAGTAACTCGTTACTTCCCTGCTCAACGCATAGTTATCTATTAATTAACGGAGAATTAATGAATTATATTGACGAAAATGCGAGATTGTAGTTGGATTCTTAACGAATAGCATATATGAGTAGCTGAGATTTTTTGATTGAACTCTTAACACAATACAGATTAATATGTTCATATGACTATTATAATCAACCTGTATTGAGTATGTGCAATTTTACTCGCTTACTCATGATGTTGATTGTAGATTACTGTATTTTCGCATTTCGCTAAATATAATAATGTTAACTATGCGTTACTGTTAAAAATGGCTTGAAAGTAAATCGAAACGAAAAATCCGGACAAAAGTGAATATACACATATTGTTGAAATTTTCTGTTGTGTATTGGTTACTTAATACTTTGGTAATTAATTAAATCATTATGTACCAGTTTCTGCGTTGACACATATAACATTTTTTCTATTCTTTTTTGTTTCGTTTTTTTAATATTGTTGAGTCTTTATTCAGCTATCTTTGCTGTTTATCACTTTATTTATACTTTATTTTAATTATCTTCTAATTTTTTATTAAATATAATTTTATGAAGGATTCCGCACATTCTTATGGAAAATGGCCCTCGGTTAAATTGATTGCAATTGAAGTATGTTGTTGTCTTGACGTTCCAAACAAAAATCTTAATGGGCACAACTTTCTAAGTCCAGTACTTTTCCGTCCAGAGAGGTTCACGTTTGAGGTGATTGTACTATGCTTTTTGGAAACCAAGTATATATGAATGTATTCACATATACACATTTATGTGCGCGCGCGTGTTCGTGGGTGTACATATACATACATACGTATGTACACACACACGCGCGCGCGCACATAGGGTAGGGAAAAAATATCGGGGCAGCAAAATATTTCGAAAATAAGCATTTTAAAAAAAAGTGTTTCAGATAAAAGTTGTAAGGTTTCAAAAGATCTATTTACTGATCTTATCAGTTTGACTTTGAATGGCGTCGCCAAGGTCAAATCGAAATTACATTAACTTTTTTAAATAGAACACCCTATTTTTTATTTCGGAATCTAATAGCTGGTGTCAAGAGCTTTCCAAAACACTATAAAAAAATTATTTTTTATTAAGTGCTTTCCGAGTTATGAGGCTTAAAGTTATAGTACACTATAGCTTTCAAGTCTCACAACTCGCAAAGTACTTAATAAAAAATAACTTTTTTATAGTAAAATAAAACATTTTCGTGGTTTAACTTTTACATTACATTACAAAGAAAAATCTTCAGACAAAAGTCAAATCTTTATGACATAATTAATCCTTAAACACATCAATTCCATAAAATACGTAAACATTTTTTCGGGTCTGCGAGATTTTTTTCAACTTTGAGGAGCTATAACTTTGGTTCCAATCAACATTTTTCGACAACTTTTTTTTTTAAACAAAAGTTCAGAATCTCAGAAATGTGACTGCATAATTGATATTGCCAAAAAATGACATATTGTTAAGTTATAAAAAGAAACCGTTAAACAAAAATTAGAAATTGTTTAAAAATCCACTTTTCCTTTAAAAAATCATATCTCTGCAATAAAAAACTTTTGAGGACTTTCAAATACGACATTTTAAAGCTAAAGAATCATACTTTCAAAAAAATTATGGTTTTGTCCTTTTAAAAAGTAAAATTATATAACAAAGAGAATATGAGATATTTTTGGGTGTCTAAAATTCCACTTTTTTTTTAAAATCATATCTTTGCAACAAAAAACTTTTAAAGACTTTACAATACGACGTTTTAAAGCTAAAGAATGATACTTTCAAAAAAATAATTATGTCACTGCCATTTCTATTAAAAAATATACTTACATAACAAAGCGAATATGAGGTATTTTTCATAAAGGTGTCTAAAATTGAAAATTGATGTGTTTCATAATATATTTTGGATCCTACGCAAAAATCCTCTTTTTCACGGCACTATAGTATTTTAACTTTACAGAGTAACATACGCGAATGGACCTGTTTAAACGTTTTGTCCAATTTTTTTACATAAAATTACTCACAAAAAGTTTCATTCACACACTATATGGGTCGCATTGACCCTAACAAAACTTTGCTGCCGTGTTGTTCGAATTCTAGTTGACCAAAAAAAGTGATCAACCATATCAATCAAAAGAGCAGATTTTAATCTTTTCTTACGTCCTGGTTCGAACCTTTTATCTCATTCCGTCTTCATACAGCAAGCGTTCGAAACTTTATATAGGATCTCTCAGACTCACTTATGTGTTTAAGGGTTAACCTTTGTGACGTAATTATTTAACTTCCTATTAAAAATATCAAATAAAATTTATGTAGTTTATATTTAATAATTTTTATATAAATCTTACTCAGAAAATCCTATATAATTTTTGTAGTTTTATTTATTTTAAAAACTGTTTAGAAGGTTTAGAATTATATGAAAAATTTTTAATCTAATTTAATTTTATTTTAAAATTAAAAAAGTAACAAAGAAGTAACAAATCGTTACTTTCTATATAACGGTAATTGTAACAAGTTGCTTTTGAGAGTCAGTAACGAGTAACGGTAACTAGTTACTTTTTTGATTCGGTAACGAGTAACGATAACGAGTTACTTTTAAAAAGTAATTTTCCATTCCTGGCGTTGAGTATGATTTGAAAATAGTTAAGGGATCACATACTATGTCTCGAACTTGAAAAATAGTCAAAGTGTGATGAGAAATTGTAAGAAAATTGTTGAGCTAATTGATTTCATTTTTTTTTTTTTAAAGGTGGACTCTTAAGGAGCATAAAACGTATAAATAAACTAAAAAATAATCTAAGACGTGGCGGCTACGTCTAATGACGTAAAACACGTTTTTTTGGGGGTCAAACAGTGAGCAGGATTCAGCTCGTAATACTTATCTGAAACAATAATTTTTTTTTTATCATTTCTTCAGAATCATAGTTCTCGTGTGACAAGAGGAATTTAGAAAAAAAAAACATTACAAAAATAGTCATAATTTGAAAGAAAAGTCGTAATTTTCACAAAAAAATTTTCTATTTTTTATTGCTATTTGAAAATGGTTAAATTTATTCGAAAAACTCCCGTGACACGATAGTGAATTTAATTTAAAATACGTATACCAAAAATAAAATTAATTGGCCGAACGGCAGTTTTTATGCCCACCGTTATAAAAAACACGCCACTGGACGCAGCCTCTATGTCTTTAATTATTTTTTAGTTTATTTATGTGTTTTATGCTCCTTAAGAGTACACCTTTAAAATAAAAGAAATGAAATCAATTAGCCCAATAGTTTTCTTACAATTTCTTATCACATTTTGATTACTTTTCAAGTTTGAGAAACATATGTGATCCTTTAAGACGTGTCCAAAAAATAAATAAATATAAACACATGATTAAACTTTTATGTTCCGTATTAGTAACTTACGTCCGTATTCACAGTCTTTTCTTGAGAAACAAGGATTCCTGGTTCCTGTCTGTTGTTGTCTTGCGTACTATGTTTTACTGTATATAAAACAAAGAGACAGAAACAAGAAATCCTCATTTTTTAAGGAAAGACGAATGAATACGGATGTATACGGACGTATTAATACTTCGGTAATAATTAGATTGTTGTATATCAATTTCTATATTGACTCACAATTTTTTACTACTATACTTTGCTTAACTCTTTTCATATAAAGAAATAATTAATTAATAATACCTCCCTTCTGTGTTTCTTTCATATCCACTAAAGCTAGATTGTTGATGGTTTTAAAAAAATAAATGAAAGTTCACACAAATTTGAAAAATCATGATATAAAGCACTCTCTATGTACGATTAATTATTACATATCTCAAAATTTGAAGCGTTTTAGCAAGGATACGAAATAATGAGGGCACGAGTAACATTAGCGTTACTTTTTTATAGTAACGATTTGATAGTGATGTTATAACCTTTCATAATGGTAATGTAAAGCCAGGATTGAAATAGTTATTTTGACAATTAATTTGTTATACGTTATTCATTGCAAAAATTTCAAAGAAAAAATTAGGAGGCCTTACAACTTTAATAGTCAAGTCAACTTACTACGTGAACAAAATAACAAATATGTCAAAATTTTTAACATCAAAACGTCCAGTGGATGACTATTTTGGAGATTCGGAACTTTAAATTCACTTCCATTAGATTTCTAATGATCGTCCAGTAAAAATCTGTAGTTCCGTACTGCATTGGATCTTCATTAGACATCTTCATAGATGTCTATGGAGAGGAAAACATTAAGTGTATCAATAATAAAAATCCATCTCAACACACGTCTAATCAATGTTACGCGAATCATTAATAGAGATTTCGTAGAACCTCTAACCGACTAACATAGACATCTAACCGACATTACGTGAATCAATAGAGGGTACATAGAGCTTCAATAGACGACTAATTAATGTTAGGATCAATAATGGAGAGTTCATAGAACTCTTTGAATTGATGAAAGATAAAGAAAAATTGTAAATAAAAAAGTATCAAAAATTCAGAAAAAAAAACTTCGTAATTATGGAAAACATCATAGAATAACAAATAGGATTTATAAATTCTTTCTTCTTCTATTAACCCTCTATACATACACAGATTGGGTGCTTTCAAATTGCAATATCTCTAGGTACATTTGTGTACACAGCAACGCAAGTTGTGTTTTAATTACTCTAATCGTTGACATAATATTACACATCTGCTGTACTCAGCTCGAAGACTACTAATCAGTTGAGTAAGCTTGGGCTTTTTAGTGACAATTAAATAATTACTAACGACAGTAGTTATAAACGAGATTAACTGATTTACACTGAAAAAGCAATTTTGGAGGTGCTGTAAGATTCTTTAACACAATTTATTCTAGTTCTTACAAGAGTGTACTACACATTGTCTTCTTTGATTTAATCGAATTTTATATACAAATAGTTCAACCTCCCATTAATTCGTATTAAAATAATACGACGCACTTCTTAAGTAATTGCGAGAAAAACTCGTTTACGTTGTATCGGTATCGTAAAATTTATCACACATTTTTTGAACTTTTATTTAATTGTAAGTACAAGGAAAGTTAAAAATATTGTAAAAAAATAAAAATTGTTTTGGTACAAAAAAAAATTTACATTTTTTGAAAAATGAATAACTTGTTTTAAGTATGTTTTCGCGCGCGCGCGCGATACTTTGTAGATAATTGTTTTAAAAATAAATGAAAAATTTTTTTAATTTAATAAAACATTCCTGAAATGTTATGCGAACACTGTATCTTAAAATATAATTTGTATTAATTAAATCATTTATAATATCTAAGAAACGTTATATCTTTGAAAAATCTCGTGTTATTTTTAATGTAGAATAAAGAATTAGCTTTCTAAAATGTACAATATGTATTTAAATATTAAAAATTTAAAAAGCTTTATACTTTGTTTTACAGTGCAAATAACAAGAAGAATTTTTAAAGATATTTATTTTTTTAGATAAAGATAGATAAAATAAATTGTGTCTCTCTTTAAGCGACTTTCATTGGATTCTAATGAATCGAAAAATATATTAGGTCGAGTCATAAATAACTTATTTTATCCGTGTTTTATCCCTTGCTGACTTTCCCTAATTTCTCCAGGTGGCGGCCAATAGTTAATTGTGATGTATTCAAGCTTCCTGATACATTCCTTGTTGATTGACATGAATTTTGTTCCAATATTGTCTTTAAAAGTTGTCGTAAAGATCGGAAGGACATCCAGCCCAAGGTTCGTCCTTTAAAGTCGTATCTCCAGAACGGAATTCGGTAAACAAATTTTTAACTGCCCAACCTCTTATTAGACTTTCACACTGCATATTTTTTCAGCTGTCGCCTTAGCACTATTACCTTGTTTAAATTCCCAAAGCATCACGTGACGAATATGCATTTTTTAAATCTCCATTTTAGAGATTATGAACAACAGTTTAATGAAACGTGCACCACACAAAACAGTTGTCAGAAGACTAACTAAACCCTTATCTATTTAGTGAAAGCAAAAACTCGTTTGTCCCGGTGACTTATATAATGAGTAAATACAAGCATAAACATTCTACCTAGCTGCGTCGGAAGTTACTTATGACTCGACCTAATAGTATTTTTTAACATCATGTAAAACTTTTATAGAAAATAGACACATCAATAATGTGTTTATTTTTTGTAAATATGTATTTTTAATTAAAAAAGTAAGATATAAAATTAGAATAAACATAAAAATAAATAAATAAATAACAATGGCATTCTAAACAAATGCACATGTATAATAGTTGCAATAACTACGATAAATTATCTGAAAATAAAAAATGATTTTTTCATTACATTTGTCATTTTCAGATCATGGAAGAAAAATTTTCATAATTTTATTTTCTACAGCAGTGTACTTTTAAATTTAAAAAATGCGTTTTTTCAAATTCTTTCTTTTTAACTTAAAAAACTTCTTTTCTTAAGTTATAAAAAAAAATTCAACTTAAAAATTTACTTTTTATAACTTAAGAAAAGAATTAAAAACCAAAAAAAGCCTCAATGATCCGATATCAAATGTTATTTAAAATATTGTTATAAATTTTTTAATTGACTGGTTAAATCATGTTAAAGTTATCGTGTCGTTGAATGAAAGTTTTATATTACATGGTGTAAAAAAACCGTACTTTTTCTATTCGCTATATAGAGTTCTATAATTCTTTAAATTTGAAATAGTATCAATATTCAAAAATAAATTAGTTTTTCGATTTGAGCGTTATGTATTCCTTTAAGAGAAAAATGATTCTGTTATTAGTCATATACGACTGTAGTTAAAGTAATAAATTAAACACAATTACACATACTCACACAGGTACACACGCACCAATACAGAAAAGCACACACTATTTATAAAGTCTTGTGATGTTCTTAAGTTTTAATAATTGGAGAGATCGGGACTAGATCAATACAATTTTTTCTTTTGCAAGTTTCAATAGTAAAATGAAGTCTTTTAGTTAATTAAGTAATATCATTGAAAGGAATAAATCCGTGGATACAAAATTAATGAAGGTAGATTTTGGCATGGTGTTGACTTTGCCCCGAGTCCGTTTTTTGCTTTCGTAACTCAGAACATATAAAAAATCCACGAAAATTATTAATGTCTCGTTCAGCACACATATTTTACTTAGAATCACTTATCTAAACAATTACAGAAGCAAAAAAATGTGCAAAAGAAATGCAAAACAAAATTTTTTTCAATACAAATTGAACAAAAATGCCTTCTACGGTTGCAGCTAGGTCTTCGTGCTTGTATTGTTTGTGTGATTTTGTATACTTTTTTCAAGTTTAATGAACTGCGCGCCAAATTAATTTTTAGCCATAACACAATTCTAAATTGAACAAGATTAAGTAATATCACGTATTATTAAAAATTATCCCTTTTCCCCCCTAAAAAACTGTGAAGAAATTATTACGAAAAATATCCCCAGCCAGGGTTCGAACCTGAGACCTCCCGAATCTCCGGTACAGGTGTCTGACAATGAGCTAACTCGACCACTGAAGCTGTGATGATACTTCTCGTCATCATTTAATATCTCATTTAATATCTTAACCATAGTGTAGTTGTCGCATTTTTTCTTACAACTAATTAGCCTTTTATCCATTTTAAAAACATTAAAACCCGTTTTGCGGCACGGAGTGCTGCGCACACCTCAAAACATAAGTAAAATTGTGCTTACATAAATAATTGTAATAATGCGAGATGTTAAGTATTCCCTACGTTTTAATTTGTTTCCATTACTGTTTAATCTCTCTTCTCCCAGCACTAATTTTGAATAAACTCTAACGGAACATGTTATCATATGAATATTCTGTTTTCATGTAGAATGTGCGAATAACATCAATATAATATGCTCAACATATCTGTATTATTATAAATATATTGTTATACTCGACGATACGAGCACACACTTCACTCGCTCTAGGACACTCGAACGCGCGACATGAAATGAATAAACACTCTTTACAAAAAGAACTCAAGCTTTAATCGTGGAACTTTATATAATAATATCGTAGCGTAATTGTACAGAATAATTCTTGACGGCTCTGCGTCCTGAACACCAAACAAAAGCCGGCCGCGCTTCTTCTGTCTGATCGATAGATCTTCCTTCGGCCAGCTTCTCAAGCTCGGCCGAACGGGCACAACAATATGTTGATATAAAGATATTTCTTTATAGAATATTTTTTTCGGCATGTCGTCAGAACATTCTTAGAATATTCATATAGCATCTTTATGGAATATTTTTTTTTTGTATACTGCCAGGATATACTAAAATTACTATAAATATATTTCGCTACATATACTTATTTTTTAATAAAAATTTTTTCATATTTGTTTAATTATTATATCATATTTAAACTCTTATTTAAACTCTTATTTAAACGGATAACAAAAAAGTCATTCCATATCCAATTCTGCATTTGAGAAAATCAGTAAAAAGAAACTGTAATTTTATATATGTTTACATAAATTATATATTTTAATTATAATAGATAATGTAATATGTTTCATCTTTTCGATGATATACAGAGTGTCCCAAAAAGCTCGCATCCCCGTTTAAGAGCGGATTCTTTGTAACATTCTAAGAAAAGAATTCTAAAAAATACAAAAATGTCAAAAATATAATGGTGTTCATATTATTCGCGGTTAAAGTTTACGAATCACAGAGCTGACATTGCGCGCTCAGGCATGACAAGGTTACCACAAGGATATCTCTTCACATTGAAGTTGTCATACAAATACGCAGTGACGTTTATATTAGGAAATTACAACTGTAGCAAACATATTTGTACATTACATGTGCATAGTTAAGGGGGTATTTTGGTATGACGGCCCGTTTTCAAGACAATTTTTTGAGAGTTAATTTTAAGTAAATAGTTAAACCTACAGATTTATCTACGTTTTTTGCTAACATTTATTCATCTTTGAAGAAGCATCTCAATTTTTTTCAAAGCTTTTATTAAAATATATGACAAATACAAATTATTGAAAAAAGTATAATTTTACATTTCTCCTCCATCGGGCGCCATGATTGCTACCGTCCTGCTCATCTAAAATACATAATTTTTTGTTATTTTGTTCCTAATAAATGTGACTATCTCATAGACTAGAAGAAATTAATTTGAAAAAAAATGACAAAATGGCGGCACTCAAAGTATAATAGTTTGATTTTTACTATAAAATTCTAACATTTTGCAGTCCGAAAAAATAGTAATTTTAAAGATATCAAAAAGATCCTAGTCTACGCGATAGCCATAAATGTGGACTACATTTGTGCAAAATTTCAAGTCGATCGGCCCAGTAGTTTTTGAGATATCATGGCGCCCGATTTAAAAAATGTAGTTTTGAGAAAACTGCATTTAAAGTTTTGCAGGCACTTTTGAGGTGGATAATGAATAATTTTAGTAACTTATCCTTAATCAGCTATGCCAGGGCCGTACAAGAAATCTTCTTCAACTTTAAAAAACTCGTACTGATCTGTTTTCTTTTGTCTCTTGGCAATTCTCGTCTCCTTTGCCTCATGTGACGCCTGCTACTCTGAACGTTTGAGGCGCTCGTTGTCTCTGGTATCGGCAAGAATTTTGTTATTTTGGTCGATAATCCCATTATACCCATTACTTACAAAATTAAATGAAAAACTTCATTAAAAATGCAAACGGCCAAAAAGAAAACAGTGCAACAATTACAATTTGCACTGTTTTCTTCTTGCAGTGTAAATGTTTTGGTGCAATTGTCTAAATTAATGAATTTAAACTTTCATTATTGTTTTGCTTATATAGAAACAATAAAAAGACACATAAACACTAATATCTCTAATCAGAGGCGGAACTAGAAAGGAACGGGCTCGTGTGCAAAATAATTTACGGGCCCTATAGAAATAATAAAATTCGTTGTTTTATAATTATAGTGTTTATATAACAGTCAACTTATATTTCAAACAATAATAATAGACTATTAATAACATAAACAACAGTAAGTAAAAATAAAATAAAATTTTCAATAAAAATAAACATGTTCTATCATAAAAATAAACAAATAGGAATCAATTTTTATAAGAATATCAAAATAAACTAAATATTTACAGTAAACATAAACGCGCAATATAATGTAATACTTAAAAATTTACTTTTCTCGCTTTGGCACTAGCGAATTGTTTAATAATTTTTTTCAAATCAAGATTTCTTGCTATTTCATTTTCAATAGACAATATTGCAAGATTTTACAAGCGTCGTTGTAACATAGAATTTCTTAAGTAATTTTTTATTATTTTTAACTTTGAGAAAGACCTCTCTGCACTCGCAACTGATATTGTTGTACGGGTATTGTTAAAAATTATATAAAAGCCGTGCAAACTTCTCTATAAGAGCAGGATAACACATCATAGTCTACAATTGCTTTTTTCGCTAAATCGTATATGTTATTGCCATGAAAATGATTTTGGAACGCATTTCTAAATATTAATAGCTCTTTAGAAAATGAATCTGACACATCATTAGGATATTGTAATGCAAGTATATCTGCTAACTTTACCAATTCATCATCAGAATAATTTTCTAAAGTGGATGGAAAAATTGATTAAAAATTTTTCACTATATTATTCAGTCCTTCGAATCTGCGTTTTAGTTGAGCAATTATTACATCTATTGTTGAATAAAAAACAGTAATTCTAAAATTGCTTTCTGGGTTTACCAGTCTTTCATCGTGGGACAACTCATCAAATTGCTTTTTTACTTTACTCATCCTTTTCTTTTCAAAAGTAGGATTTATACTCCACGTATTTGCTGAAAGAGTCGCGTCATCAATTATTATATTAAAATTATTGCGGAGAAATATCATTTGTTTGTAAGCAGATTTTAAAAGTGTGGAAGCTCATCCAATGTCTATATTTTTGTTTTGTAAGACATTAGAAACAATATTAGTAATACTTAAAATTTTTGACTCTAAAACTACTAAAATAACAGTCTCAAATTTTTCTAATTTTTTTTCAGTTCTTGAGCTTCGTTTTGCTTCATTGTTTTTTACTTGTAAGCGATATTTTGGTTAACACCCGCAAGATTTCGGCATAATGAAATCGTAAACTATGCAAAATATCATAACGGGATGACCACCTTGTTGGACATAATCGTTTTAGCGAATGCTTTTTATTTTCAAACATTGAAATAATAGTTGCCCATCTACTAATGGTATGCCCAAAATAAACATAAACACTTTCTAATAAATCATAAAAGTTTCTTATATCTTTTGAAGATTTTACTATCATTAATCACCAAATTCAAGTTATGAGCAACGCAATGAACATAAACTGCATTTGGTTGTCTTCGCAAGATTTTTGCCTGTAAGCCATTATAAATACCACTCATATTAGCAGCTCCGTCATATCCTTGAACACGCAATTTCATTATGTCTAATGTATTATCCTCAAAATAATTTAATAATTGTGCTTCCAAGTCTTCTGCAGTTTGTCCATCAGAGCTTCCTTGAATTCTAAGAAAAATTCTCTTATCATGAGATCATTTGTTTTAGCATCGTTATCATCTGTAATAAGCTCTACGAAACGAATTGATTTGATCAATTTTAGAAATATCTTGTGTAGTATCTATTATAATAGAGAAAAATGGAGATTTATTAATTTTATTATCTAATTCAGTCTTTACTTCTTTGGCTAAGATGTCTATCAGTTCATTTTGTATTACAGGACTTAGATATTTCACGGTGCCTTTATCTTTTGGCAACAACTCCTTTAAAATAAGATCATATATAGAAAGTAGTTTAATAATATTTAAAAAATTTCCTGAATTTCCAGATTGTACGTCAAAGGATTCTTTATGACCTCTAAATGCTAAATTATTTTGTTTATGTTTATTTTGGGAACACCATTAGTAGATGGGCAACTATTATTTCAATGTTTGAAAATAAAAAGCATTCGCTAAAGTCAAAGTAACATTGATTATTCTATGTAAAACGTTTTCCCAGTACGTCATTTTAAATTTTAATTCTTTATCTAAATCCATATCAATACTCTGATCAAGTTTCCACTTCTTATATATTTGGCAGGCAACCACATAACTATTTGAAGATTCGTGTCGCGAAATACTTTGGGTAATATGATGCCAATCATTGTATCCGTTTATCCATGCATCTTTGATGTTATAAATTTCTCTTTTTCCAAAATTCCAACAGGGCTCACAATATGCCATATTTAATCCAATTGAATAGCATAGCCAATTTCTTCTATAGGTAATTCCGGATTTAGACTTTTGTATATTATACGAAGAATTAAAACTTCGCCCTTCTGTATTTTTTAGAAATATTCCAAGTAATTGACACGGACCATATTTGACTATATATATTTTTTATCGTTATCTGTCAGAACTTCCTTGAAATTGATCTTGTCTGTTCTCTCTAAATTGTGTATTTGAATTGACACTTGATTTTGATCTTGAGAGTGAGTTTTATTTTGTTGATCAGTTTCCACTAGTATTGCATGTTCCTTGTTACTTTCGGTTGTTAAATCATTATTTATATTGCTCAGAATATCTGTTTGACTGATATGACTAGTGTTTTGTATTGCATCTTGTAAAGGTAGATTATCGGTTTTAGAAAAGAAACTGGTAAGCTTCGGCAATTTTTTCTTCTTATTTTCTTCTTCTAATTTCTGTTTTCGTTTAGCAAATCCAGATAAATGCTTGTATTTATTCATTCTTAGGACTGTTGTTATATATAGGTTAATGAATAGAGCTGTGATAAAAGTTGTGTTCTAAATCCAGTAACTTGTTTAACACTATAATATATTAAAATGTTAATATAATTATAATTTTATCTTATTAGTAATTAAATTAGATATTTACCTGCTGTTCCATTAATTTTTAAATTAATACTTTATTTACTTTATATTTTATCCATAAACAAACAGCGAGTGAGTGAGTTGCGAGTCTAAACGTGATTGCGCGTGTAGTGTCATGTACAGAAAAAGGCTAGTGTCCCTAGAGGTAGAGAATCTGGACATCGTTCTACGTGATTGGATGCACGTGACTGTACGCCTAAAATGGCAGCACCAATACAGAACCCTGTTTAATCCTCTTTAGCCAATGCAACAACAGCATACAACACGTACGACGGATACAGTGCACACAATGATAAACGTATACACACATAAAGCTCACGTACATACACTGACGTATTCATCGCTAACATTTTAGGGGAAGATGTCCAGATTCTCTAGGGACTTTTAGGGACTCTAAAGAAGGCTGGAAACGCGCGCCTCTAACGGCTCTAACAATAAGTTTCCCTCAGCGTTTCCCCGCTAGATTGGCGGAATGACACAGGACAGATGTTAGAAGACGCGGACAATTTTCATAGAACGCTCTATATAAGTCTACGAGTTTTTTTACGAATTTTGCAGGCCCCATTATAGCCCCGGGCCCGTGTGCACCGCACCCACTGCACCCCCGATATTTACGCCACTGTCTCTAATAACACTACTTAACACGCAACGAATCATCCGCCGTATGGGAATCTCGGTCGGCGCGCCATATGGAGGCTGCGTCCTTTAAAACTTTATAACTTCGTCAATTTAATGAATTTCGTCTTAATATTTTAGGAACACATTTTTAAGATTCCAAACTATAAATACATAAAAAAATAATTTTTCGAATTTTTTGACCCGTCAAACCAAAATACCTCCTTAACGTTTTTAATAAAATATCAATTCATTAAGAAGATGATACGATAGTTGTTGGGTCAGCTGTCAAAATCAATTCATTACTATGTACAGTGCGTTGATGCCTGGGGTATCAATTTTAGGGACCACGTTTCTTTCTTGATTACTTTTATGTTCATGACTAAATGCTGCGGTGATCGTTGACGGCAGCATTTGGTCATAAACGTAAAAATAACTAAGAAAGAAACGTAGTTCTTAAAATCGGTACCCCAGGCATCAATGCAACGCATTGTACGATAAGAACTGTCATGGCAGAGAGGAACTTTAGAAGTGCCACGGGGTACCCCCACTACATGATTTCAGCACAGACTTGAACCATTTTTATCGACAGTGTCGCAAAATGGATGTAATTTTAGTTCATGTTCCGGCCTAAATAAATGTGCGTCGTTAGGGCGCCGGGAATTTTAGCGTTATAAGAAGAAGGCCGCCGTGGCACCTTTCAGGTTCCTCTCTGGTCATGGTAAAATCTCAAAAAGTAGTTCTTATAAAAAAAAAGTTCTTATCAGATGAACATGGTAATGAATTGATTTTGACAGCTGACTCAACGGCTATTGTAACATCTTGTTAATGAATTGATATTTTATTATGCGTTAATTATGCATACTCGTATGTAATGTCAGAGAGGAATCTGAGAGGTGCCACGGCGGCCTTTTTTTTATAACGCTAAAATTCCCGGCGCACTAATGACGTACATCCATTTAAGCCGGAATATGAACTAAAATTACATCCATTTTGCGACACTGTCGATAAAAATGGTTCAAGTCTGTGCTAAAATCATGTAGTGGGAGTACCCGCGCGGCTCGCACCTAAGTTCGCGCTCGTGGAAGCTTGTAGGCGCTCGCGGGGCTTGCGAGTCGAGGGAGAATTGCGTACGAGATCAAGAATTAATTTCTCATTCTTCAAAAATTAATATAGACCGCAATTTGCAAGGGATTTCGATTTCAGACATACGACACGATAGTATCCTTCGAGTAGAATTATTGTATTGCAAAAAAGTTGAGATTTTAATGTTGCTTTGATGAGTTTCATGTTTTTATATGTCCTGAATTCTTAAATATTTTTAGCAACCTTAATATTTAAGTTATATAACTTCCGAGAGTACAGTATGGTGATGGCACGTGCCCACTATAGATTTCCGGTCAAAGATTCATTATTTTATTTTTAGTTTGGTTTATTTTAATTTTATTTATCTCAAAACCCTCTATAATTTTTAATGCCTTCAATTTTCAAGATATTTAGATACAGCGAGCACAGTGTGATAGCGATGTGCGCAAGCAACAGGTTTCCGGGTCAAGATTTACAATATTATTATTGTTTTTGTGTGAAAACTACTTTTGTTTGTTTCTGTGATTTATTAAATGAATCTGCGCGCGAGCGTTCTGCGGCGCTAGCGTGAGCCGCGAGACGCGGGGAAGATGCATGCGAATACTGCGAGGCAAATTCCTTAGATTCCGCGTATTTATTTGCTTTAATATAAATTACATCTTATCGGTGATCTCAGTTTGACGTTGTTATACAGCGCGATAGTAGTATTCAATCATCATGCGATCTTAGTTTGTTAAATTATTATTATTTTTATTTTTAATCGTAATGGAAAGGTTACGGAAAATTATAAGTAAGCGTTACGGTTTCGAGTATTTTAATTTAGAAAATATTGTTAAATGTGTTTTTAGACTTTAATTTCCTTTTATAACTTGTCTTAATTCTATGTTTGAAAACTAAAAGTTATTTAAACGGATGGTGCATAAAAAAGAAGATTTTCGGGCACCAGACGTAACACGATGTATAATTAATGAAGAATAAGTACTAAAAATATTTAAAAAGACATTGCTGATTGGGGAGATTAAAAAATCACTTGTTATTAGTATAATAAAAATGTCGATAGAGTGTTTAAATATATCAAGAATAAATTATAATGATCAGGATTTGCATTGATTCTATTATGTCTGCAACTAATATTTAAAATCGTTCCTCCGTTATTATTTAATAATTGAACGGTTTTATCTTTGGAATAATTTTCTGCTTCTTACATTTCATCAACCAAGAAAACTTGTTTCTGTTATTAAAAAGTTTATGACAGTAATTCAAAAAAGAGAGAGAAAAATTGAATGATGACTACATATTTTATTTCAGAAGTACATGAGTAACAAGTTAGACAAATTTCTCGTCAATGTTAATACTTCTATGTACAACAAAATCAATTGTTCTGTGCAAATCAAATATTTTAGTATTTAAAAGCTTTTTCTGTACATATAACGCAAATCCAATAAAGATTTAAAATGATTTAAATAAAATTTAAATTAAAAAAAATATAACAAGTGCAGTGGAAACTATTGTGTTTAAATAGTTTTAAAAAATTTAGTCTAGATATCAGTATTATGCTTTATCTTCTAAAATATTATAATTTAGCCTTAACTATCTTTATAACAAAAATGGTACATAACTAACGAATGAGTAAGTTTCATTTCATAATTTGTTACATTTCATAATTTGTTACGGTAACGATAATGAGTTACATTTTGTCGGTAATTGTAACAATTTAAGTAGTTACTTTTATCGTCACTTTGTATAGATGGAGTGCATTAATTTGCTAGATGATAGCAATCCGACGACAGCAAATAATTTTTATGTTGAAATAATTCTAATATTGAGATGCTAAATAATTATCCAAAAGTTAAATCACTTTTTATTAAATACAATACTACATTCCCAAATAGTGCAAGTGTAGAAAGACTATTCAGTGTGAGAGATACTGTATTAACACCGGAAAGAGGTCATTTTAATGATGATTTTATAGAACATCAACTTCTTTTAAAAATAATTAACAGATTTTTTTAGGTGAAGTTTGATGCAAAAATGCAATCAAAGCTAAACTATCTGTGGTTATATTAGATACAAATATGTGTGACATTAGTACATACAATAAAAAAACGTTGACTTAAAATTATACGTGTATTTAGTATAATTGTATATTTTGAACCTTATTTCTTTAGAAGATAAAAAAATTCTATTTATATTTATCTCAGAAATTTGTATATATGTTATTAATGTAAAAAAAATAACGAAAATAGTAACGATTCGTTAATTTTTGAGTAACTAACGGTAACGAGTTACTTTTTAACATCAGTGTTACGTCTGGCGAGAAAATTTTTATTTTTCCGCGCCATCCGTACTAATAATAACCTAATCAGAATCCGGAAACATCCTCCGATCAATTAGATAAATCCGGCATCAGTCGATATCGCTCGATTTCAAATCTCATACGGCTTGGCTACATCGTGCCGCCCCCTCGACGCGCAACACCCGCGAGCGTCCATCGGCGCGAGACAAACATCGAGCGCGCCGACCCCTCGGCTCGCGACCCCCTCTGATACCACCAAGCTCCGCGCGTTGGAATTCTATTCATCTTTCCAATTTAATACGAAATATTAAGAATGGCAAATTTATTATTATCTAAGCGTGATCCACTCATGGACACTTCCCACTGCTGCACCAAGCAACTCAGATTGAAACAACTCTAAAATCACGGCCAATAAAAATGCCAAATAATTTTGAATCAGTTAATCTCCTACGAACGATAATTAAACCTTAACTTTTTATACGTAAAACTATTGCATGTGCTTGGCGCTATCGCCTCGCACACTCTCAATTCTAATATACATTCTATTAAATTCTATTAATTTTCTGAGCACTGGATTTCGCGTCGGCCCCCGCGAGTCGCGGTCCCCGGAGAAGTCTACAAGCGCTCGCGCGATATAGGCGCAAGCCGCGCGGTCGCGGAACGGGGCGGGCTTCTAAGGGCCACACGTTACGAAAAACTATCGCTCCGAATTTTCCGCGAACCTAAGGAATCGTCCCGCGACACCTCTTGCCCATATCCTTGCCTATATAAGGAGCGAAATCGGAGCTCGAAGATCAGATCAGTCTTGTTGGTCGAGTGAGATTCGCTGCCATCGGCGACCACCAACGTTCAGACCTCCAGGTACGATCTCAGCGACGGGAGGGTTTTACTCCTGACGAAGACGTTGGTCTTCGGGGTGGCCCCGGTCGGATCGCCTCTTTTCCTCTCCCTCCTTTCCACCAGAGATCCTGAGGGTTGAACCTCCCCTAGCACTAGCTAGAATGTGGCCTCACTCGTTTCTCTGCCTCCCTCCCTCTCCTACGGCGTCGAAGAAGACTCGCTAACGCGACTCTTCGACGTCTCCTCTCTCTCTCTCTTTCCTGCGGCGTCAAAGAAGACTCGCTAACGCGACTCTTCGACACCGTCCTTCTTCCCTTCCCAACCCGTCGAGGAAGATTCGCTAACGCGACTCCTCGACGCTTTCACCGTCCCCTCTTCTTCCATATAATTTCCACCTTTAAGGGAGGCGTTCTAACGGGTGACCACTCCGACCCAGTGGATTCGTCATTCGTAACATATACTCGATCACTAATTTATTTTTCTAAATCTCGTAGATCTTTTATACTGAGCTCTCTCTCTCTCTCTCTCTCTCTCTCTCTCTCTCTCTCTCTCTCTCTCTCTCTCTCTCGCGTTAAAGTCGTTAAAATCGTCCATTCGGAAGATCGGTAAGTTACCCGCTCATTTACGCATTCACGTGGCAATCCTTCTCCCATATTAACTCTACCATGCCTCGTTTGAAGCACATATGGGCAAACGTAGGGCACACCGCGCGTACGCCGGCGGCAGAAAGCGCTTCTTTCGCAAGATGACGTTTTACCTGTAGCCCCCATATGTAACCTCCTACTATTCTCTAATTACGAAAATACAGATTCAGTTTAACCATTACACGCTCTGTCATTCATTTAATCCCACGCCAAGCTCGAGCACGCACGCTACTCCTCCAGTAGCGTTAATAAAACGCTACTACATTTTTTAAACCTACTAATAATATATCTTCCTACAATACCTCCTATTTCCCATACAAGGAATTTGTCGCGTATCTGGCCGTGTTATCACACGATTCGGAGCCGCGACTGGTGACAGCTGCCTTAACACCAAAACTAACCAACGAACCAGATCTACGTCCCGGGATCGCAACCCTCGCGAATCCGCGGACGTAACAATCAGTAACGATTAACGGTAACGAGTTACTTTTTAGAGAAAAGAACGGTAACGATAACGAGATATTTTTATAAAGTAATTTTGCCAACCATGAGGATATCTTACGTACATTATATGAAAAGATAGAGAAGGATTGCATGGAGAAGACATTAATGACTACTATTGGTGTATTGTTGTTCATCACTGCTGAATAGTATTATTAAGTCAATACTTCTTAGAATTTTTTATATTATTTTTCACCATTTTTATGAAAAGTTCAAAATTTTCTTAGACTTTTTAAGTTTATTTATACGAATTAAAACTTTTTTTTAGAAAAAGTCAGATAAAAAATGAAATTTCCAGGAAGTTTTATGTCTACAAAGACTGAATTATTTGCAGAATCCTCATTCAATTATTTCAGAAAATAACTGAAAAATTTTAGATGTTTTTTTCCAAAATTGACTGAGTTTTTCTGAAAATTATTTCTGTTATTGTACAGCTTAGCTTAACTGTCTCTTCTTTCGTGACACAAAAAAAGAAATATTTATCACGTTATCAGGTCGTAGGAGAATGTAAAAAGTAATTTAATAAAATAACATTGTATTAACAGCCTGTATGGAAAAAAAACTTGTGTCACTATTGAAGTCACTATTGAATAATTAGTGCGCACATTGCTAATGTACACTGTATCAATAGTATTAATTTACACTACTAGTACGAATTCTAACAGTGCGCAAAATTACTATTGATATAGTACGTACTAATAGTTATTTAGTAGTTGTCGTTTCAATAGTGCCACAAGTTTTTTTTGTAGAGGGAGTATCAACTCCTCTGAAAATCAATTTAAAATTTGATTCTAATAGTAAATTAAATAATGATGCATCATATCAGCAACTGATAAGGGCTCTAATGTATTTAGCCGTAAACACAAGACCAGATATCGCGTATGCAATTAGTCTTCTAATTAGTCAATTTAATATAAAATACACTGATCAGCATTGGAAAACAGCCAAAAGAATATTAAGATATTAAAAGAAATAATTAATTTTTCATTAACTTACAAAAGGAATAATAACATATTATTGATAGACTATTTAGATGCTGATCGGGCAAACAATTTGAATGAACGTAAATCCTATATTGGTTATGCATTTATGTTTGCAAATGGACCTATATCTTGGGAAGCTCAAAAACAATGCTGCGTTAGTCTAGCTTTATCTAGTACGGACTGTACGGAGGCGGAGTATGTTGCAATTCCTGAGTCAGCAAAAAAAGCTTTACATTTAAAGGGTTTGTTAATTGAATTAAATAATTGTAATAACCGAGCAAACACAGTTGCATAACAGTAATGTTAATAGAATAAAATCGGAAGTAACACGCAATATAACATGCGCGTTACATGTAATATCCATGTTAGTTGTAATTTCCCACTCACAAGAAAAATAACAGTTACATAACAGTTGTATCATATTTGTTATACAGGAGTCATATTAATAATTCAGTTTTATAACAGTTATATTATTAAAATAAAATGTTTGTTATATAAACCTAATAAATAGCAGTTATATGACTGTTATAAGTTATGATGTTGTAATATCAAGAATTCAGTTTTACATAACTATAATATTGCTAGAATGTAAAAAATCGTTATATAACGTGACACACACAAGTTATATAACTATTATTTTCTGTGTATGCTGGGAAGCCAATAATGCTATTTAATGGTAATCAAAGCGCTCAGAAATTGGCAAATAATCCAGTCTTTCACAATAAAATTAAACATATTGAAATTAAATATCATGTTATCAAAGAAACATTAGAAAAAAATGAAATAAGACTTAAATACATGTCGACTGATAAGATGATTGCTGACATGTTTACAAAAATTTTAAATGGAACCAAACATAAATTCTGCAATTAAAATTTAGATTTATGTGAAAAAGCAAAATAAATTAAATTGTATTTTACTCACTAGATTAAGAGGGGGTGTTAGTAATATAATCAAATGAGTTTATATAACTGAAGTTAAAAGTATTTTAAATGACGAATGTAGCGGACGAATGTTAGCGTTAAGATACACTTCTTTGTAACCGTTGCCAAGATTATCGTTATCATTACGTTGTCAAATCTCAATTGTAATGGTACACATTTAATTAAAATAAATAGTATTATTCTCAAAAGTGACTCTTGAATAATTAGTGTAATAGTTTTGAACCATATAATCTAACAGTTTTTAAACCACTTAGTTTTGAATAAATTTTTACATTAAAATATTTTCTGATTTGTGCTACCTATTGTTATAATTTCAAAAATTCTCCTGTTAGCAATATTTAAAAGCCTATTTGTCATTTGTCCTGTTAGGATAAATGATAATTTATTAGAGCTAGAGGCTAAAAACAATACTTTATACTCGTTATTCATTTTAATTTAGATAATTTAAAAAGATAAGACACTTCTTTTACAACAGATAAAGATAAAGATATGCATTCTTTAATACATTCTAATATACATTCTAATAATCAAGATAAAGATAAGATAAAGCTATTTTCTTATCTAGATAATTATCTATAAAATTTTATATCGATTACAGCAAACACCGTGTAACATCGGTATTTATATACGTTCCATGAACCTTTTATTGATCCACCTAATATCTAATAAACATCTATGAAAACATCTAATAAAGGTCTAATGGACATATGTACTGAATTTCTAGTGGGAGTCTATCAAAATTTTGTATCTTCAGTTCATTACATTTATCTTTTGTTAAAAGCTTTATATTATATTTACATAAAATGTACTTACATATAAAGTTTTAATTTAACTATGACTGAATTAAAACATAATGTATAATATTGTAAACCAGGTAGAAGACAGAAGTCATAATAATATCAAAAGTCACTCATTTATTTATCTGTGATAATGTCACAAAGATAACATTTGTTGACGTATAAATGATAAATAAGATCATAATGACATCATTATAATATTACTATAATTTTGTGTTCTACCTAGAAAGATTTAAATGCAGTTGTGAAGTTAATTAAAAATTTGGAATTAATAAAAAACTTGAAAATTAATATATCAGAAATATGTATCTAATAAGAAATATACATATATAATACATATAATATATTTCTGATGTAAACGAATACGTAGAAGAAAAGAGAGTAATATGGCACCTATTTTTATTTTACTGCATAACTTTGTTTATAATTAATATTTTATACTGAAACTTGAACGATTATATACGTTAAAGTGATGTTTAACAGATTATAGACTAAAAGTAATGAAATATTGATTACTCAGGACATAATTTATAAAAAATTGATACACTGAATAATTGATGGAAGAAAAAAATTGATGATAATATGGTTAACTCAAAATTAATTTTCAAAAAATTGATATAATTAAAAAAAACACATAGTATGTAGTTATAAAATTATACATTTTTATTTTTCCACCGTTTAGAATTTTTTTAATTTGAAATTTTTTTGCGCTTAAAAACTTTAAAGATATCATTAGAAAAATCATTTTAACATATTTAACATTAAACAACAAACATAACCCACACAGCACCTTAATATTGTATCAATATCTCAGCAACATTGAATCGCAAGATTGAGAATGTTGCAGCAACACTGCAAAATATTGATATAATATTGATGAAATATTGCAGCAATGTCTAATATCCCCTGTATCAATATTTTATAGACATTGTAATTCAACATTAATTCCATATTGATTCAATATCTATTCAACGTATAAAAAAATTTCTTTGAAATATTCATGTAAATATTATTATGATTACACCACATAATCAAATGCAAAACAATATTTTTTGTAACAATATTTTAAAAAACATTTTTTGTAATGAAAAAAGATCCTCTTTCGGAGAATTTTTTTAGAAATTTCTCCAAGCGGTACCCATCCAAGTCGTAACAAGACCAAACGTTGCTTGACTTCTGCGACTTCTGCGAACTGATTCCTAGTGATGATCAGTGAACACTTTATGTTAATCACATGTATGTCACTGATAGATCAGATCAATATATGTATATTATCGAAAAGATGAAACATACATAATTGAAGCATATTATGTAACATATAAAATTATAGTTTTTTTAGTGATTTTTTCAAATGCGAAATAGTATCTGAAATACCTTTTCTATTATTCGTTCAAATAAGAATACATCTAAAAAAAATCAATATAATATAATAACTAAATTAAATATAAACATTGTTTTAAAAGCATTTTAAAAATATTGTTAATTCATTGAGATGTGAATCGAGTTTTTTTTCATCCACAGACTAATTTCGTATACGATATTAACGTTTGATACAATATTAGTGTACTGTATGATTATTGTTTAACTCTGTATATCTCGACAAGTATAGAACTGAATAACAAATTAAATATCAAAAACATATTCGAGTGTACATACATTTGTGAGATAATACGCTCAAGTTTAAAAACAATGAGGAAATATGTGTAATTAAGTGCTAACATGTACCTTGAAAAAATTTAGAAGTACTCAAAAGTAAAAATGCTTTATAACAATTGTTATCTATTATATATTGACGTATTAGCGCCATTAAAAATGTCCCAAGAAGATCAAGGTTATAAAAAAGTTTTTATTACTCTATAAAACGTTTGTACATGATATGAAAAATTGTACTAAAAAATTGTACGACTAAAAAGTTAATACCGATTATACAACTATTTGTAGTTTTCATATAAAACATCTATATGACTACGTAAAAATTAGTCTATATATATGTATTTGTTTAAAGTTTGTATAACGTCTGTATGACTCCATACAAATTAATTGTTATATAATATCTATTTTAAAAGTTTATAACGTCTATACAACTTCATTGTATGTTAGCTGTCTTGTAGCATTCATTACAAGTTTTTGAAACGTCTTTACGATTCTTTATAAATTAGGTTAGTCATTTGCAATATTTATGGCATTTTGAAACATTTATACGACTCCGTATACTTTAACTTGATTTTTGAGTCATAATTTCAGGTTTTTAAACGTTTATACAACTGCAAATATTGAAGTTGAGTAGAAATAACAGATGTATGATGTTTGTAAAACCTTTATATCAATTTAAAAATGAGGTTATTTTGATGTTTATTACTAATCAGTATACTTAAAAAATATGTTTTAATAAAAATTTCTTTTTTTTAATAGGCAACATTTAACTAAATTATTTCGTAAATCTAAAAAAATTATTTTTTTTACAGAGAAAGAATTACTTTTCGTTTTCAACCATTCAAGCTCACAACCAGGGGGTCGATCATGTAACATTTTCCCTAGGGCGGGAACGTGAAAAGTAAAAAATTTCACGTGAACTGCACGATCATGTACGATTCCATGGGATCATGTAACTCACTCATGAGCGGAAATATGAACTTTTTCACGTGAACTTTTTCGCCGTCAGCCGTGATAGCGGAAAGGTGAAAATTTAGGGAATTAATAAATTGTATGTACATACCTATTTCGAAATTAGAATAAAAGTGTGGTAACAGTGTGGTAACAGTTTGAAGAGGTATTATTGAAGGGGTTAACTTTTCTGATATTGCATTGCGTTAACAGGATAAGCTAATACGTAAATAAAAATAATGCTTTTGTGATATAATTAGGTTTGATATTTATATTTGACAAGTTGATATTTTGATAATTATATAAAATGAGGCTTCATCAAATGCAAATTTAGATAAAAATATACTTTAACGTGTTTTGATACACAATGATAGATGACACACAAGAAAGGTGTCTTGTGAAATAGAGTATTAATCAATCATGTAAGTGTTTATAACTTATAAATTTGGAAAATACATGTATGAGCGGAGAATTCAGTTTTGATAAAGATCTGTATTCTAAATTATTCAATATTTTTTAATTAAACAAAGTTAAATTTAATGACTAATGAAATTAATTTACTTTAAAATTTGCATAAATATAAAACTAAATTAAAGTTAATTTTGAAAAACAATGTTTGTATTAAATTACAATGTAATTTTTAGAATTAAATTACTACGTAATAAAATAGTTGTTACAATATATGGATCATCAAAAATAAATGTAATATATATTATATTTGTAAAATAAGTTTATGCAATGTAACTAAGAAATATTGCTATTTATTTATGAATATATTTTTTTACAATTTCTTTTTTTATATAATTAAATTTTTATAGTAAAAGTTATACTATAAAAGCAGGTAGAAACCTTTTTCACGACAGCTTGATAGTTGCGATGACAGATTCGAGCCTCTAAAGGTGAATTTCGGAACGCAACCTAAACTTCCGCGCATTATCCATAACATAATCGCTGTGCGTGAAAAGATTCACGTGAACTCTCTATGAATGAAAAATGAAAAAATGAAAAGTGAAAAATGAAACGTGAAAAGTTCCACGTGAAATTACATGATTGACCCCCAGACCAGCATAAAGATAAAAAAAAATAACAATTGGAAATAGGACCGGAACGTGAAAAAACATTATTGACATAAAAAACACGTTGCAAAAAATCAATTTTGCAACTAATTTGTTTATAACAATTATAACAACTATAACAATTAAGAAAGCATCATATCCGTTTTTTTTAGTAATTTTTCCCGTAGAATCGATTGGCGCAACCAATTTTCCTCTACAGTCAGTTTAGTAGTTAATTAGTTTATAACAATTGCAAAATAGATTTTTGTAACGTGCTTTTTACGTTAATGTTTTTTCTTGCTCTAGTACTATTTTTAATTGATATTTTTTTACTATCTTTACTGTTTTGGGCAAGAACAGATTTTAATTATTTATATAGATTATATATAGTTTATTTTTAAAATATTTAAAGCTAAACAGTCAAAGGTGAGGCTAGTGAAAGTGTTTGTGCGATACTCAACACATAAGTTTCTTCCTATTCATATCAGCTTTACTTCAAATATAACTTTTTATTAACGATATCGCAAGTGTACGATTAGCTCAGTGTTAGCATATTACGTTCCAAAGATCTCTCGTATATTGACCTGATCTACCAGTTGTATATATACATATCAGCATAAAGTGTTCACAGGTCATCATGAGGGATCAATTCGCAGCGATCACGGAAGTCAAGCAACGTTCACCAAAGTCGCGACTTGAATCGGTGACCGCTTGGAAATTTCTGAAAAAGATTTCCGAAATTTTTTAGCAAAAAATGTTTTTTTTTAATGTTACACAAATATTGTTTTGTTCTTTGGAATTATGTGTTGTAATAATATTTATGTGAATATTTTAGAAAAATGGGATGTTTTAATGCAATATTTCAAAAAGCAGATATCTTAATGTTGCTGCAATCTTCCAGCAATGTTGCAACAATGTTTTGCAAAATGCAATATTACAATGTTTTAATGAAATCATTCTGCAATGTTCCTGCAATCTCTCTGCGCTGTATAGGATTTTTATCCAAATCAAATAGCAATACATTTTACAAAATCAAAATATTGCCCAATATATATACAATTAGAAAATGTTCTTAAATATATAGTTAAGTATTAAATTAGTTTAAAGTTGACTTTTTGATCAATGATGTTTAATTAATCATCACTCATAATCAATCACAATCATTCAATTGTGATTACGAATCGCAATTGTAATGAGATCAGTGAAAGTATCATATTCTTAAGTACATGGAATGTTTTTTCATCACGCAATGAATACGTGTTTTCCCCATTGTTATTAAAGCAATTTGAATGATCTCCACACGATTTGAATGGAAAGAACATTGATAAATTTTTTTTAATTTTTAGTATATTATAGTTTCCTGACAAAAATTTAATTGATTGATGTTTTTTTTACATAAACATTGTACGGGATACTTATAAATTTTGTATAAGAATTTAAAATTTCTTTAAATATATATATATATATATATATATATATATATATATATATATATATATATATATATATATATATATATAAAGGTGGTCCTTATTTTGGATATTTTCGAATTTTTATGCTCCCAGGGGTTTAAACGCTTCCAAATTAATAAATACAAATTCCTTAAAAGTTTGAGCTCTTAATATCAACTCTAAGATAGTCCGCATGACAGCCTAAGTTTCTTATGGAAATAACATGTAAAAAACTTCTTTTATTCTTCGAAATTTAATATGTCCTTTACGAATGATCCTAAAATTATGAGAAGTAAATGTTTTTGTAGAGAATTTAACGCTCTACAGAAAAGGTCTTATGATTTTTTAGTAAGTCTACTGGTTTAAAAGTTATTCAAAGTCAAAGTTCAATTAAAATAAAATCAATGTTTTCAAGTATATTTACAAAATAAACAGTTGTACCATAAAATATATTACATATTTCTTGAAGGTTACAAATTTTATGTATTTCCATTATCTTAAAACTTTATTATTGCACATAAGAAACAAAAATTATTTGTTGATATTGTGACCAATACATATTTTTTATAGATTGAAAAAAACTGAAAATCTATTTATACCAAAAAATAGGAAATTTTAAAGAAGGGAAAATAATATAAAAGTGTTTTGTTTTACGCTTTGATGACCTTTATGAACCTACTTTCATATTTTCAACACTTGAACTTTTCGAGTATCAGAATAATTTTGATTATATTCTGATAATAATTGGACTATAAACTGTTGTTGCTCTGGTTTTTACTTAATATACCATGATAACCTTCAATTAATTTAACTGCACGCTTCGTCATTAACAACCTTTAAACTTTTAATCAACATTAAACCCTCGTTAAAATATTCGTTTTTATTCCATTCTGATGGACTTATGTTCAAAAAATCTCTACTTATTTAAAACCGTTTAAAAAACTGGAGTGACTTCGATGATATAAATGAAGCAGCCTTAAGAAACTTAGGCTGTCATGCGGACTATCTTAGAGTTGATATTAAGAGCTCAAATTTTTAGGGAATTTTTTTTATTAATTTGGATGCGTTTAACCCCCTGGGAGCATAAAAATTCGGAAATATCCAAAATAAGGACCACCCTAATATATATATATATATATATATATATATATATATATATATATATTTATATATATATATATTGTTGAAAGAATTTGCATTTAATTTTAAGATTTAAAATATGACGAGATTTAAAATCTAAAAACAATATTCAATCTAAATTTTTATAAAAATTATATAGTATGAAAATATTAAAAAATATATAAGATATTAATATAAAAAATTGGAAAAATTTTTAAATAAATTAAATGTATTAAATTTATTAAATTTATTTAATAGATATAAGGAAATCTGTGTTTTATGTAATTATAGTTTAGAGAATTTAAAGTTTTAATATTTATTATTTCATATAATATTGACTATTAAATAATATAATTTGAAAATCTAATAACTTAATACTTTAGCATTAACAAAAAAGGAACAAATTGTTATTTTCAAAGTAACGGTAATGGGAAGACGTTATTTTATAGAATCAGTAACGAGTAACGGTAATAAGTTACTTTTTACAAAAAATTACAGTAACGGTAACACGTTTTTTAAGATAATGTTTCCAACCCTGTATATATAAATGTATAAATGTATTATATATTCATATTAGATATTTAACGTTTACCACAGAGATTTAATGGATTTTTAGTACACGTTTATCTAACTTTCACCATGAAAATACATGTCCTATGGAGTTATGAAAGTTTAATGAACTTCATAATTGGATGTCATATTCTATATAGGGATCGTGTTTGAAATTGAAAGTGCTTTACATTTATAATCACAAGACTGTATTTGATTATTAAAAATATTAAGAAAAAAATAAAACTTTTGCTTATTTCAGAATTTTTATCATTATAATCTTTAAAATTATCTCAATTATCATTAATTCTGTAAGAACGTTTATTTCGCAATAGTAATTGCCATCTTATCTTCTGCAAAGACTTGCTTTCCCTGCAAAGTACAGTTATTTGATTCTATCTTAGCCCTTTTTATTATATCTTCATACTTTTATCTTTATGTGCATATCTAGATACGAACAAAGTTATTCCTCAACGTGGGGCGTGGAACCTCTCCTTAGTCCCGCCCCTCAGTACGGCAATCCGGTAGAGGTGGCGGCACAAACGACTGCAAGAGTAAATCAAGGCGCGCCGGCCAATAGCGGTCTGATCAGTCATCCCCATTCCCATCCCCAGCCACATCACAGTGGGGGTCGATTGCAGCTCGGGGGTGAACATACAATCTGTATAAACACTACGGGTCCAGCCGCCGGTAACATCGCTCCCGAAGATAATGGCAGACCCAATCTATGCAGGATATGTGGCAAATCCTATGCCAGACCTAGTACTCTCAAAACTCACTTACGCACCCATTCTGGAGAGAAGCCGTTCAGGTCGGTACATCCGGAATATCTTGTGAAAATATTGATAGGATGAAAAATGTTGGAAAAAAAAATTTAGTACTTGTTGGATTTGAATGAAAGAAGAAATAGAAGGAAAGAGATATTTAGTTATTCTATTCTATTCGATTCTATTTTGTTTCATTTTTTTAGAAAGAAATTATAGTAATAGTACAGTAATAAATACAGTATTATGCACGATTGGAAAATATATGTTAAGTTTAACGTATGTCATATGCCTCAAACGGTCCATTCAAATTTTTGTATTAATTTAAACAAAAAAAAGAATATGTCAAAAAGTAATACAATTATTACGTACACTGAGAAAAAATTTTTTGAAAAAAAATAAAATTCTTAATCTTAGTAAACCATGTGTTTACTGTCTGTAAAAACGTTTTCTTAAGAAATAAAAGCGTAAATTATACGCTTATTATATTTATTTGATAAATATAATTTTCCTTTTAATTAAATTATTTACAAATTATAAAAACTATTTTATGCAATATAGTCAACGTTTACTAAAATGTAAATAATTTTTTTTACAAACTAATGAATTTCTAATAACACTAATTTGAAAAAAAATTTAAATAAATCATATATAATTTATAAAACACATTTTTCATAATATAGTGCATATATATTACAGTATTTTCTTTTTTTAAATAAATAATGATTCATAAGATAAAAATAAAAAAAATGTTAAAATTTTGGAATTATCTATTAAAGATTATAAAAATTGTATTATAAGACATTAATGTACAATATAGATTTTACTTAAATTTAGATAGATATTTAAATTGATTTTGAATATTATCGATATGACATACATATATATCATCTTAGAAAAACATGTTTATCCTAATGGAATTTGAACCTGGAATCTCTGAACAATAAGTTTCTTACAAATATGCTACATTATTTCTTCAACTTAGAAATGTATATTTTCATAATTTTAGTAAAATGTGAAATTAAACAAGTATTTAATTCAATATTTATTTAAATGTTTTAAATAATTTATTTAAATATCTTTAAAATAAAAACTTTTGAATTGATTATTTTAAGAATTAATTTACTATTAAACGAAAAGCCTTTTATAGGACATAGCTTGGTCTTACTGCTGATATTTATTATATGATTTTATATACTCTTTCTAGTTCACGAAAATACGCACCAAATAACTTTTCGGTCTTCAAACGATAGGGGAAAGTAGGATAAATTGAACCGTGTTCCAAATCGGACCTCTTTAATTTAAATAAATACGGTTAAGCAGATTTGCGTGTCATTTATAATATAAAGTTCTTATAAGACACCGAACATGTGATAGCAGTTTGACAGTTCTCCGTCATAACATTTACAGAATAGACGCGAATATGTATTTTCAGCCATTATGCAAAAATTAAAAAAAAAAAAATTTTTGTAAAATAATTATTTAAAAAGTGTTAAAAATTTAAAAGATAATTGATTTAAGATAATTAAAAAATAGAGAATTAAAAAATATCAATCATTTTGTGATCTCTTTTGCGGTTTGTTGTAAAAATTGTTTCAAAGTTCAAAAGGACTCGTGTCCAAATCGGACTTTTACGTCGAAATTGTAACTTGATCATAACACTTGGCCGACCAAATCTAGTCCTAGAAATGTTATGTAGAAATGTAAATTAGTAAAATATTATGAGTCATCAAACTCGGAATAACTGAATTTTATTAATTTCAACTCTAATTGTATAATAACAATGTCATAATATGACCGGGAAACGCCTAACTATATAAACTGTTACTAACATGTTTATTAAATAAAATTTTTATTTTTTACTGTCAAATGCTCGTTTTCATTCAATACTAAACAAAAATACATTATAATCTTTTGACATTCTATTGAAAAGTTGATAAAAATGGGAGAGTCCGATTTGGACCAGAGAGTGGTCTGATTTCGAACTAGTAGTTCCAAATCGGACCGGAGAAAGCGTCTTTACATTTTCCGTTATAGTTCAACACAGATGAGAGATACTTCAAAATGGTCTGAAGCAAAAATAAAGGAAATTAAATTATCTTTTTAATCGTACCTCCAGTTTTACGATCGGACTTTATTTGCATCTTATAGAGATCAAAAACTGCAGCTAAGTCCGATTCCACTCTCTCCTATATAAAATCGCACAATAAATATCAACACTATCAAAGAAATATACAGAAACGTCCCCCTCCGATTTTGACGATCCTTTAATATGTTGTAGAAATCAAAATAAAGGACACGTATTTTTTTTTATACGTGCCTATGCTCACTTTTAGGGAATAAAAGACTCTTTTAAAAAAAAATCGGTTTTTTTTTCGAAGCGTACATCGTCGAAACTAAAAGAAACGTTCTGAATGAAAGTTGAATGGTTTGAAGAGTACTTCATAACAGTGACAAAAAATTTTTTTTTAATTCCTTTTTACTTTTTTTTACTTAGTTTTTTCAAAATTTTTATTTCTTTTTATAAACAAAATAAAGTTTATTTTATTACAAATTCAATGGTATATGATAAAGTTAGGTTCCGATATTCCCATTTTCTAAAAATAATTAAAAACGTCTTTGGTATGGTATTGTTGAAATAAGAGTTTCGTAATAATAATAAAAGTAATAAAATGATAGTGACTTTTTTAATCGATAAAATTAATCAAATCTTTTTGTCGATATGTTACAATATGTATGGAATACTTTGGGTAATAAAAAACAAGTTATGAATAAAGAAATTATTGATAATTTATTTTTAATTGCAAAGAATAGAAGTCATTTGTGTCAATAACGTGGACAAAACAATATGTCAGGAAGTTCCCGCATAGATTAACCAATTAAAATCCATGGCCAACAAAAATAACTAAAAAATAACATTTGGAAATAGGATTAGAGCATAAAAAAGCATTACTGACATAAAAAGCATTTCTTTAAAATCAATTTTGCAACTAATTGTTACGAACAAATTAGTAAAAATTGTGTGTAGAGAAAAACTAATTACGCCAATCAATTCTACGCAAAACATTCACGAAAAACTAAAAAAACATGTATAACTTTTCAATCATTCATATTTCTTATGCAAAAAAATTATACACTATATAAATAATTAAAACCTGTTCCTGCCCATGCCTAGACAGTGAAGATAGTAAAAAAATAACAATTGGAAATGGGTTGAAAGGTAAAAAACCTTATTAACGTAATAAGCACAATCAATTTTGATTTAATTGTTATAAATTAATTGTTATAATCAACTTATTAAAAATTGACTAGAAAAAAACTGATTGCTCTAATCGATTCTACGGGAAAAATTTCTGAAGAAATATATATGACTTTCTTAATTGTTATAATTATTATAATTAGCACAAACAAATTAGTTTATAATTTGTTGCAACATGCTTTTTATGTCATTAATAAATTTTTGCAACATGCTTTTTATGTCATTAATGTCTTTTTTACTTTCCGGTCCTATTTTCAATTGTTATTTTTTGACTATACCTTTACTGGTCTGGGCATAGACAGAAACAAATTCTAATTATTTACATAATTTATTTCTTTTTGCATTAAATATAAATAATTTTAAAAAGAAAGTCATATATATTTCTTCAGTAATTTTTTCCGAAGGATCAATTGATGCAATATATTTTCCTCTACAGTCAATTTTTAATAATTTATTTATAACAATTAGTCGCAAAATTAATTTCTTTTAAATGTTTCCTTTATGTCGGTAATATTTGTTTATGCCCCACTTTTATTTCCAAATGTTATTTTTTTAACTATCTTCGCAAATTTGGTCATAGGTTTTAATGGATTAATCTAATATAATCTATACAGGAACTTGTTGACGTATTATTTTGTCTACGTACATTGTTAACACAAATGATTTCTATTCTTTTTAAAAACATGTTATCAATAAATAATAATTTTTTTATTCATAATTTGTTCTTTATTGTCTAAAGTATTTTATGTACTGTAATATATCGATAAAAAGATTTGACTGATTTTAGCGAATTAAAAAGTCAATATTATTTTATTACTATTATTATTATAACCAAATCTCTGGAATTTAATTTTATTTCGCGCAGCCTTGTCACATCGACGTTGATGCAATTCATAATAAACAGTGCCGATGTTTATTGACTCTCGAACAATATAGAGCGATGTCGAAATATGATTAGACCACATTGGATCTCGAGATAATGACCTTGTTTCAGGGATTTGACGAATCTACCGGGCTGAACGTTCTTACGTCGCGTAACAAAAAGACGTGTATTTTTTAAGC